>NW_006921615.1:1186441-1190330 GCF_000298275.1 Orycteropus afer afer
TGGCTTCCTGGCTTTTAATCCCCTTTCTCCTGCTCTTCTGGCCTGCTGCTTTGGGCATCCCTAAGTTGTCCCTGGGGCTGACTGCTCCTCTGTCCGGGTTCCTGGCTTTTATCCCCTTTCTCCTGCTCTTCTGGCCTGCTACTCCGGGTGGGCCTGAGTTTCCTCTCCTCACCTAATTCCTTCGGCTGATTGCTCTTCTCTCTGGCTTCCTGGCTTTTAATCTCCTTTCTCCTGCTCTTCCGGCCTGCTACTTTGGGCATCCCTGAGTTGTCTCTCCTCACCTGTAACCCTGGGGTTGACTTTAAGTAATGTTAAAGTGTTATCATAGTATACTTGAATGATAATACTATTCTGCGCTTGCTTAACTTTCCCTTGCTGCATAAAATCATCTCTCACTAGCCAGCATGGCTTTGCAGGCGGGAGGGAAACATAGATTGTAATGGATTGCATAGTTTCTTTCCAAATCTTTCCAAATGAGTGTCAGAGTCTTCCCCTATTCCTGCAGATGTAATCCTACTTGGAAATAGGTTTTTGTTTGTTTTTTTGTTTGTTTGTTTTGCTAGTGCCTAAGGCACTTGACTACTAACCAGAAACCTAGTGGTTCAAACTCACCAGCCACTCTTTGGAAGGAAGGTTGGGCAATCTACTTCTGTAGTGATACTGCCTTGGAAACCCAAGGAGGGGTTGCTATGAGTGGGGCCAACTGGACAGCACATAACAACAACAGCAACAATGAACTCATATCATTTTATGGTGTGTCCTAAACCTAATCACTTCTGAGTGATATAAAGATCTTCATAGACTCAGAAGTACACAAGCACAAACAAAAATCACCAAGGAACCAGGGAAGGCAGTGGCTACATAGGCTGAAAGATACAAGTGCTTTCCACCAGAACCAACTGAGACAGAATCTTCTCCAAGGGCAGGTGCCCAGAATTTGAACTTTTAGCTTCCTAAACTGTGATAAATTTCTATTTTTTAAAGCCACAACTTGTCTGTCAATTTGTTGTACTGTGATGGCTTGTGTGTTGCTGTGAAGCTGGAGAATATGCTATTGGCATTTCAAATGCCAGCAAGGTCACCCATGATGGACAGGTTTAAGTGGAGCTTCCATAGTAAGACTGGGAAGAAGGATGGGGCCATCCCCTTCTGAAAAAACTGGCCAATGAAAACCTTATGAATAGTCTTGAAACACTGTCATATATTACTATAAATATCCCTGAAACATTGTCTGATATAGTGCCAGAAGATGAGCCCCTCAGATTGGAAAGCACTCAAAATACAACTGATCAAGAGCTGCCTCCCCAAAATAGAGTCAAAATTAATTATATGAATGGAGTAAAACTTTTGGGACCTTCATTTGCTGATAGCACATGACTCAAAAACGAAAGAATCAGCTTCAAATATTCATCAATAATCAGAACATGGAATGTATGAAGTATGAATCTAGGAAAATCAGAAGTTTTAAAAAATGAAATGGAATAGATAAAGATCAATATCTTAGGCATTGGTCAGCTGAAATGTACTGGTATTGGCCATTTTGAATTAGACAATCATATGATCTACTATGCTGAGAATGACAAATAGAAGAGGAATGGCATTGAATTCATCATCAAAAGAACATCTCAAGATCTATCTTGAAGTACAGTGCTGTCAGTGATAGGATAATATTCAAGACCCTCTGGTAGCATAGTGTCTAAGGCACTTGACTGCTAACCAGAAGTCTGGCCGTTCAAACCCACCAGCCACTCCTTGGAAGAAAGGTTGGGCAATCTACTTCTATAGTGATATTGCCTTGGAAACCCAAGGAGGGGTTGCTATGAGTCGGGTCTGACTTATCGGCACATAACAACAACAATATAAGTAAGACCAGTTAATACTACTATTATTCAAATTTACACACCAATTCCTAGAGCCAAAGATAAAGAAATGGAAGATTTTTTTATCAACTTCTTCAGAGTGAAGATGACCAAACAGACAATTAAGATATATTGATAATTATTGGTGATTGGATTGTGAAAGTTGGAAACAAAGAAGAATCATCACTAGTTGGAAAATATGGCCGTTGTTACAGAAATGATGCCAAAGATCACAGATCACCTGAAAGAATTTTGCAAGACCAATGACTTATTCATTGCAAATACCTTTTTAAAACAACATAAATGGCACCTATACACATGCACCTCACCAGAAGGAATACAGAGAAATCAGATACACTACATCTGAGGAAAGAGGCAATGGAGAAGCTCAATATCATCAGTCAGAACAAGGCTGGGAGCTGATTGTGGAACAGACCATCAATTGCTCATATGCAAGTTCAAGTTAAAGCTGAAGAAAACTGAAATAAGTCCATGAGAGCCAGAATATGACCTTAATTATATTGCATTTGGATTTAGAGCCTATCTGAAGAATAGATTTGCCACATTGAACACCAATGGCTGAAAACCAGATGAATTGTGTAATAACATCAAGAACATCATACATGAAGAAAGTAAAATGTCATTAAAAAGACTGGAAAGGAAGAAAAGACCAAAATGGATGTCAGAGAAGACTCTGAAACTTGCTCTTGAATGGAGAGTAGCTAAAGCAAATAGAAGAAATGACGAGATGAAAGAGCCGAACAGACAATTTCAAAGGGTGGCTTGCGAAGACAAAATAAGGTAATATAATGAAATGTACAAAGACCTGGACTTAGAAAACCAAAAGGTAAGAACACACTTGGCATTTCTCAAGCTGAAAGAACTGAAGGAAAAAGGTAAGCCTCAAATTGCAATACTGAGGGATTCTATGGGCAAATTGAATGGCGCAGAAAGCATCAAAAGCAGATGGAAGGGATATACAGAGTCACTACACCAAAAAGAAGTGGTCGATGTTCGACCATTTCATCAGGTAGCATATAATCAAGAACCAATGGTATTGAAGGAAGAAGTTAAGGCTGCACTGAAGTAATTGGCAAAGAACAAGGCTCCAGGAATTGACAAAATACCCATCGAAATGTTTCAATAACAGGTGAAACACCAGATGCGCTTACTCATTTAAGGCAAGAAATTTGGAAGACAGCTCCCCTGCAAACTGACTGGAAAAGATCCATATTTGTGCCCATTCCAAAGAAATATGATCCAACAGAATATGGAAATTATCAGACAATATCATTAATGTCACACGCAAGTAAAATCTTGCTGAAGATAATTCAAAAACAGTTGCAGCATTATATTGACAGGGAACTTCCATAAATTCAAGCTGGATTCAGAAGAGGACATGGAGTCAGGGATATCATTGCTGATGTCAGATGGATCTCTTAGAGGCCCTATAGGACAGAGTAGGTCTGCCCCATAGGGTTTCCAAGGCTGGAATCTTTACAAAAGCTCTCTCCAATGGAGCAGCTGCTGGGTTTGAACTGCTGACCTTTTTGGTTAGCAGCTAAGTACTTTAACCACTGTCCCATAAGGACACCTTAGCTTCAGATTATTTATAGTTAAAATGGAAACTATACCCAAATATAAAGATTTTTGTGATGAAAGCCCTCAGGTTGTATGAGAAAGCATATGACCAAATAGGAATGTATGAGAAAGTGCTTTAGAAAATGTAAAATGACAGTTTGATGTAATGACTTCATTTCCCCCTCTTCTCTCTCCTTCTCAACACTCTGCACCACTTATTTCGTATATGATAACACAATTGACTTATCTCAAGAATAGCTAATTGCCTCTTTTTGAGAAAAAATCTTGGGAAAGGAGTTCATAGGCTACAAAATTTTTTTTGTTATGAATCAGGAGATGTGAGTCACCATATCTAAGATCCTTCCCTATACACCAGGGTCATTTTTCACTTTGTTCATATGAGCAGAAAAGGAATATATATATATATATATATATATATTTGTTCATTT
>NW_006921615.1:1190935-1230243 GCF_000298275.1 Orycteropus afer afer
ATCCAGTTGACTCCAGCCCATAACGACCTTCATTGGATTTCCAAGGCTGTAGATCTTAAGGGAAGCAAACTGCCTCATCTGCAGAGTAGCTGGTGGATTTGAACCACTGACATTTTGGTTATCAGCCAAGTGCTTTAACATCTACAACACCAAAGCTCCTTGTGTAATTGTATGTTGTTGTTAGGTGTTGTCAAGTCGACTCCAACTCATAGTGACCCTCTACACTGGACCGAAGCATTACCTGGTTGTACTCCATCCTCAAAATACTTGCTATACTCGAACCCATCATTCCAGCCACTGGGTCAATCCATTTTGCTGAGGGTCTTCCCTTTTTTCGCTGGTCTTCCCTAAGCATGATATCCTTCTCCATAGAATAGTCCCTTCTGACTACATGACTGCAGTAGGTGAGACGAATCCTGACCATTTTTGCTTCCAAGGAGCATCCTAGCTGCACTTTTTACAGGCCAGATATGTTCACTTTTCTGGCAGTCCTTGGTATTTTCAGTTTTCTTTGTCAATACCATAATTCAAAGACATCAACTCTTCTTCAATCTTCTTTATTCATTGTCCAGCTTTCATATGCATATGAGGTAATTGAAAATACCATGGCTTGGGTTAGGAGCACCTTAGTCTTCAAAATGACATCTTCATTTCTTAACACTTTGAAGAGGTCTTTTGTAGCAGATTTGCCCAGTGCAATATGATGTCTGATTTCTTGACTGCTGCTTCCATGAGTGTTAATTGTGGATCCAATTAAAATGGAATTCCTGACAATTTCAATCTTTTCTCCATTTATCATTATATTGCTTATTGGTCCAGTTGTGAGAATTTTTTATTTCTTCATTTTGAGGTGTAATCATACTGAAGACTGTAGTCTTTAATCTTTATCAATAAGTGCTTCAAGTCATCTTCATTTTCAGCAAGGAAGGGTGTATCATCTGCATATCACAAGTTGTTAATGAGTCTTCCTCCAACCCTGTTGCTGCATTCTTCTTCATGTAGTCCAACTTCTTGGATTATTTGCTCCCCATACAGATTGAATAAGTATGGTGAAAGGATATAACCCTGACACACATACTTCCTGATTTTAAATCATGCAGTATCCCCATATAAAATGAAATCCCTAACAACTTCAATCTTTTCACCATTTGTCATAATGTTGCTTATTGGTCCAGGATATTTGTGAGGACTTTCTTATAGGCATACACATATTAATGGATTAGATAAAATGACTGTTGTTAGGGGTTTTGGATTATCATTGGCAAATTTTGTATGAATATATTGAATTGATCCTGACTGCTAACCAGAAGGCTGGCAGTTCAAATCCACCAGCCACTCCTCAGAAGGAAGATGGGGCAATCCACTTCTGTAGTGATACTGCCTCGGAAACCCAAGGAGGGGTCACTATGAGTTGGTTCCGACTCGACAGCACATAACAACAACAACAACATATTGAGTTGATAAGTGCTGCTGGTGGTGTTTTTGTTAGTCACTGTCAAATTGATTTAAGTCATAGCAACCCATGTGATAGAGTAGAGATGCTCCATAGGGTTTTCTAGTCTGTAATCTTTACAGGAGCAGATCTTCAAGTCTTTCTCTTGTGAAGCTGCTATGTGGGTTCAAACCACCAACCTTTTGGTTAGCAGCCAAGTGTTTAACCACTGTGCCACCAGAGCATCTTTGAAAAGTGATAGCACTCCAAAAATTCCAAAGAACAGTGTGTACTTGACTAGATTCATGTCAGAACAGATACCTTTTCTGGGGATGCTTCTGGAGGACAGTGCAGAAGGAATTCACAGTCTCTATAGTCTTGGCCTCATCAAGAACAGAGGTCATAGCCCTAGCTGTGGGGTAGAATCATGTGGGGATTTTTAAGAAAATATTGTGACTGAGCTGCACTCCAGAGATTCTGCCTTTTTTAGTCTGAGAATGAGACCCAGGAATGATTACTTTTTCAAAGCTCCATAGATGAGTCTCAATGTGCAGCCAGTGTTGAGAATCAGTGGCCTAGCACAGTTGTTTTCAAATTGAAGTTTATGTCAGAATCACATAGAGGGCTTGTTAAAACCCAGCCTCCACCCCCAGGATTTCTCATTCTGTAGGTCTGGGGCAACGCCTAAGAAATCAGCATCTCTAACAAGTACTCAGGAGCTCTGGTAGCATAGTGCCTAAGGCACTTGACTGCTAACCAGAAGGCTGGTGGTTCAAACCCACCAGCCACTCCTCAGAAGGAAAGTTGGGCAATCTACTTCTGTAGTGATACTGCCTTGGAAACCCAGGGAGGGGTCGCTATGAGTCGGGACCGACTTGACAGCACATAATAACACCAACAACAACAAGTACTCTGGTGGCATAGTGCCTAAGGCATTTGACTGCTAACCAGAAGGCTGGTAGTTCAAACCCACCAGCCACTCCTCGGAAGGAAGACTGTGCAATCTACTTCCATAGCCCCAAGGAGGGGTTACTGTGAGTTGATATCCACTCGATGGCCATGAGAGAGTTTGGAACAAGTACTCAGTACTACTAATGCCACTGGCTTAAAGACCACATCTTGAGAAGAAGTGACCTATTGGAAGCAGCACTGGTTTAGGAGTGAGAAGAGCTGAGTGACAAATTACTTGACCTCCTTTGCTTCTGTTACATCCTCTATAAAAGGGAAGTAACTTACCCGTCTAAACATTGTTGTAGAGATTTGTTAAGACAACATTTTGAAAGTCGTCATAAAGAATGTTTTAAGTGCTATTACAAGTGTTTTGGTTACCTAGTGGTGCTCTGACAGGAATATACCACAAATGGGATAGCTTGAACAAACAGGAGCTTGTTCTTTTACAGTTTGGAGGCTTTAAGTCTGAGTTCAAATTGACAAGCTCTAGGGGCTGGGTAAAAGCCCCTTGACCCTGTGCTTCAGCTCTGCCTCTTGCTCCCAGCCCACTGAAGCTAGAGTCATCTCTCCAGTCAGGCAGCTGCTAGCTGCTGAGGCTGACAAACCCAAGGTTGACAAGTGAAAAGGCAGTCTCAATATTACCAAACTATATGGCAGGCCATGCATTCAAGTCCACTGAAAATCCCAAGATCGGCTGCTGAACAACGACTCGGCTACATGCAGGGTTCAAAGGTACCATCAGTTAGAGACCATTCCCAAAGCTGCCTCTTATATACAGAGAGCAGATCACATCCCTAAAGCAGCTACTCAGCTGCTTGTGGTAGATCCCACCATGGAATTGATTGCCAGTTTCATGATGGGGAATAACTACCACCACCTCCCCAGCCATGCAACCGGGCCCAGCCAAGTTGACACACAACCTTAACTACCACAACAAGCACAAGGCAATACTGTTATCTGTCCACATATTGGCATCTGTGAGATAAAGTGGGGTGATTTCAAAAAACACCAAGAGAATAAGGATGATAAAATAATAAAAAAGCAACAACTGGCAATACCCACAATCAGGATAGAAATAATGGTTCCAGAAAAAAAAAAAAAAGTGCTATCTTATGGGGACAGCAGACATTGCCTTGTAAACATTGATAAGAACAACTAAAGTGACTGAAAGTAGAAAGTGTTCAAGGAGACAGCAATGATAATAATAAATATTTCAGTGATACCCAAAAAAGTACTATAGCATATATTTTTTAATTGTTATCACAGAAGGCAAGCCTGAAATGTATGCTATTCAAAAAGCCTCAGAATAAACTACATTGCAAGAGTCAATCATGACCACTATGAAGATGTTCATAAAGAGAGACGTGGGCAGAAAAAAAGTCAATATGCAATGTAATGTGATAGGAGACATAACAGTTGTGAGTGGAAATTAGGTGCTCAAAGCAAAAAGAACCTATCCTAGGTGACAGAATAGAAGACATGACATAGGAATTAATCTAATGTGTAGAGTTGTGTAGGGGCCACCACATAGCTAACAGAGGTGGGGTGGTTGGAAGCAGAACTCTCAGAAATTGGAAACTTCTTCCCCGGGAATGGTTTATAGGTCTGGATCCGTATGATTCCCAAACAGCTCTCCACTGCCACTTCTGTCCCTTACTCTAATAAGTGAAAGAGCATGAACCTAAGTGTTTAATAAGAACAAGCAGAGCTGTGTGGGAACTGTCCCAGGATTAAGGATGCCAGAACAAATTACTGCCAGCAAAAGTCATTGTCAGCAACTTCCAGTTGCAGCTCCTGAGATCAGAAGAAACACGGTCTTCTGTCTGCAGTCAGGACTTAGAAGTTTAGGCACAAAGGAAGGATTTTTATGACTCAGAGCAAGTGTCACAGATAGTGGGGAACTCCTCTCTAGCAGTCTTCAAGAAAGACAAAAGGAAGAACAAATGTTCACTCGAAAGTGGCTTAGGATATCCTGCAAGAAGGTGTGGAAATGGGCACGATTTCTTACCAAGGAGTGTTCCAGTTTTGTTGTTCTGGGTTGTGTCTTCTAGATGGTAATGTATTCATGTTAAAAAGTTGAAAAATGGAAAAGCAATTTCTTCAAGTATAAAAAGGAAATAAGCTAAACTATTTGAAAAGATAGAACTAAGAATTAAATGAATTTTCTAAAATTAAATATTCCATTACTAGAATAATTGAGCTCTGGTAGCATAGTGCCTAAGGCACTTGACTGCTAACCAGAAGGCTGGAGGTTCAAACCCACCAGGCACTCTTCAGAAGGAAGGTTGGGCAATCTACTTCCATAGTGATACTGCCTTGGAAACCCAAGGAGGGGTCGCTATGAGTCAGGTCTGACTCAATGGCACATAACAACAACAACAACAGAATAGTTGAGATAGAATGGTCTGAGTAGTTTATACCATATATTTCCAACATCAGTCAAGAGACTCAGTTCAAAGACTGATGCAAAAAGCGGATGGGAGAAGTGTCTGACCTCTTCCAACTTTACAAGGGGGAAGAAGGATCAAGGTCAACAGCCAAGACTAATTCCTATGAGGCAGAGGTCAGACATGCTGCCACCTCCAATCTTTTTACCAATTCTGAAACCAACTATCCCTTCCATGGCACTCTCTACTTCTCTCCTGGGTTCTATAATTCATTGCAATGGTCACATGGAACTCACAGACAATATTCATGATTGTGAGGTTTATTAGGGAAGTAACAGGTTACAGTTAAGGATCAGGAACGACTCAGGATATAATTCTTCAATCGGGACAGTCTGTTCTCAGCTATGCCACAGGCATGCTTCTCTCTGGCCTCAGCCTCTGCCCAGCTTGGACGAGTGTTACAAAGCTCTTTTAGCTCTGCAGATAGGTACCTAGAGAAGTACTCCACTCTGCTAGCAAACCTCCTGCCCCAAAGCACTCAGCTTTCTTGCTCTGTAGGCCAGGAAGCCTACTTCTCTGCTCTGTCTCCCTTGGTTCTGTTGGTTCTGCTGTCTCTGCTGCCCCTGCTTCTTGCCATATCTCACCATCTCAACAAAGCATTACTGCTCTCCCTCTCTGACTCCTGGGTCAAGGGAGGTCCAGTGCAGAGATCTCAGATCCAAAGACATGCTCCACTGCTGGTTCTTCTTTCTTGATGGTAGTGAGATCCCCCTCTCCTCCTCTGGGATGACTTATTTTAAGCCTAGTTGATGGCAAAACTGACCTATCCTCAGAATAGGATTCCATGCACCTTACTTGCACGGCCTCCAAGGGTGCTATGTACTTCATTTACATTATTAACAAGTTATCCAACCTTCTTGGTTGGCCACAAACACCTCATATTTGTATAATCCTACCCAGTCTTCTGGTGAGAGTCAGAAAGATCATGACTAGAAGGTTGAGTGATCTACTTCTGTAGTGATACCAACTTGGAAACCCAAGGAGGGGCCGCTGTGGGTTGGGTCTGACTCGATGGCACATAACAACAACAACAACAACAACAGAGGGTCATATTATGTAATTCACTTCACCACAACTGACAATACAGTGTAATACATTAATGCCATCAATACTATGAATATTTTATTTGATGATTTAGAACACTCTTCTGGGCTCTTTCCATATCTCAGAGGTTTAAGCATAATGTCTGCTCTCACTATTGTATTGTGGATGTAGGAGGTGAAGGAAATGGACTTGAATGTGTACTGACCTCAGGACAGAGCTTGAAGGTGGCTTTTCAAAATAAATTCCTGATAACTGTAAGTCACCAGACTTCATAAAAAACATGGAATATAAAATTCGTGGGCAAACATTGAAGTCTTGGAACTTGTAAGAACTTGAATTCAAGTAAAGAGGAGTGTTCTGCACAAAGAAATATATAAATTCTTCTGAAGCATGACATCACCTCTCATGTTTAATGTTGGGAGAGTACTGAATTATCTGAATATCCCAAGAAAGCTTGCTAGCCTTGCGGATCACTGGTATTGATTGGTATTTTGGTATTTAAGATTGTGTGTCAACTTGGCTGGGCCTGGTTGAGTGGCTGGGCAGTTGGTGGTAGTATTCCCCATGGTGAGGCTGGTAATGAACTCTATAATGTAATGTACCGTGAGTAGATGAGTCGCTCCCTTAGAGATATGGTCTGCTTCCTGTATATAA
The DNA here is from genome assembly GCF_000298275.1 of Orycteropus afer afer. Classification (NCBI taxonomy): domain Eukaryota; kingdom Metazoa; phylum Chordata; class Mammalia; order Tubulidentata; family Orycteropodidae; genus Orycteropus; species Orycteropus afer. Next base: position 1,197,464 of record NW_006921615.1, read on the forward strand.
GATGTATCTTTGGGAATGGTCTCCAGCTTAAGGCACGCTTGAACCCTGAACATAGCCTAGTCATTGTTCAGCAACCTGCCATACTCTTCTGATCTTGGGACTTTTAATGGACTTGAATTAATGGCCTGCCATGTGGTTTGGTAATACTGAGACTGTGCTTGTCAACCTTGGGCTTGTCAGCCTCAGCAGCCAGCAGCTTTCTGAGTGAAGAAAAGCCTCTTGCTTTAGTGAGCTGGGAGCAGGAGGCAGAGCTGAAGCCCAAGGTTGAAGAACTCTCACCCAGCCCCTAGAGCCCGGCACTTTGAACTAGGACTTAAAGCCTCCAAAACTGTAAGAGAATAAACTCCTGTTTGTTCAAGCTATTCCATTTGTGGTATATTCCTGTCAGAGTGGCACTAGGTAACCAAAACTGGTATATTCTCACTTAGATTTTAAATAGCTGAGTTTATCTTTGGAATGGAAAATATCCTCAGACATTCATTGTGGAGCAAGCCTTGTTTTCCTCTGTGGGAATTATTTCTCAGGTTTCTTCTATTCGTTTCTGGGAAAGGAACAAATACTCCACCTCTCAGCATCAACAGGTGGTAGTCTGTGGAAGGAAGTGGCATGATGGGACCCAAGGACAACCGAAAGAGGGAGAGCAGCAGCATAGCCAGGGCTGGGGCCCAAGTCACCTGGCAGGAGTCACGGAAGCTGCAAGAGCCTTGTGCCAGGTGACAAGGTCAGAGCACATGGTACTGCATGTCAAAATAGTTCATGGGGCAGGAACAGACAGGAGTGAAGGAAGAGGAATGAGAGCAGAGCTGAGCTTGACTGACCAAAATCCAGGAGTCCACCAAGGACTGGCCCTGGGTACAGATGCATTTTTAAACATCTGATATTCAATTGTTTGCTTGTCATTTCCCCCTTCCTCTGAGAAACAAATTGATGGGGAATGGGGAGTGGAAAATGAAGGGGGTTGGAAATCTGACTGTTCAGGTCAGTTGGGTACCCATTAATTAAAGGTTGACTCTAAGTGTTATTTATTTAAGGATGAATGACTATTATCTAGTTGTCATTCCATTGCAATGGCCCAGGAAATGTCCCTGCTGGGCCCAGAAGGACTCCCACAGAGTTTTTTGACAGGCATAATATGTTAAAAAAAATAAAATAAAATAAACACCTGACTTGGACCCTTTTTAGATGTGATAAAAAGAAAAATACTAACACCATTTACAAAGCCATGCATGAATAGTGGTGACTTTTAACACCATCCCACACACTCTTTTTATTTTGCTCAATTCTTCCTTCTTCTTACAGTTCCAGCATCTCTAGTTCCCCATCCTGCTCTCCAAGGATGACTTTCAGGCCTTCTTCATCATTGTTGGTTTCCCTTAATTCTGCCTTAGTACTACATATAAAGATTCTCTCATTAAATTTCTTGACTCCTCTTTTGAGTGAGCATTTATTTCTGCAAACCACTCACCTGTACAGACAGCTATTAGTTTTGTGGCATTGGGCTTTTAATTAAATGGTGTCTTACTTTCAAATAGGAGCTCTGGTGGCACTGTGTAAAGTATTGGGCTGCTAATGAAAAGGTTAGCAGTTCCAACCCACCACCACAGGAGAAAGATGAGACAGTTTGCTTCTGTAAAGATAGACAGCCTTGGAAACCCTATGGGGGCAGTTATACTCTGCCCTGTAGGGTCATTATAAGTTAGAATATACTCCTTGGCACTGGGTTTGTTTTTTCCTTTCAAGTCTGTAAGGTGGGAGACCCTGTAAAGTGAAAGTTTGAACCACATCAAAATGCCAATATCTGACCAGTTTGACCTGCAAAAACAGCAATTTCATATGCTGTGAGAATGAATTAAATGTAAAGCAGTTAGAATAGTGTATCAGGCACATTACAAGCTATTACTCATTTCTGATTATGTCATTCAGACCCTACAAATTATGTCCTTGCCAAAGGATAACAGATTTTTGCTGCTTTCTTCTGTTCCTGTTCCTGAGACAGGCAATGTTCATTTATGATAGAATTCTCTCTCCCTAAACCCAGAGGCAAATGCAAAACACTTTCAACACAATTATACAACTGTAGAAAAAAAGGCTCCATATTTCAACACTATGACTTTGGTTTTCTAGTCTTGTTCCAGCTAAGGACTTCCACTTCCATGGCCCCACTGGTTTAGGGAAGGGGGTATTCCTATTCCACAGTGACAGGTCATAGTGTGCTTCTAGCATCTCTCAACAGAATCTTTTTATAGAAGTGTTGTTCTGCACAGAGGTAAGGTCTTAATCATTCTTAATTCTTGCTTGCACTGCAGTTTCCTTACAGGTAGGTGGCTTTCGTTGGCTTGCCAGGTGGCTCAAGAACCCTTGTGTAATTATTTTGTTCTTGGAACATATGTTAAGGGTTCTAAACTGTCCACAAATAAACATAATTTGGCAGGGTTTATGGGGAATAAAAGGGGAGGTGGTGAACTACCTGATTGGCTGAATATGACCAGAACATGGCTGACACGTTGCCTAAATTGCCTATGGGAGTGTGTGTGGAGGGAGGTGTTCCACAGAGCAAGTATACGCCAAATACATGGAAACGTATATGTGTGCTTCTCTTCACACTGTCATTCCTCCTCTTCACAGTAGTCTTGTCTTTGTAGCTCAATTATTGTAATTCCATGTAAGCTGTCATTTCTAAACCTTATGAGAGCTTCTCAAAGGTCATTCTTTACTGTCTACACGAAGTAAACCTTCTGAATCCTGCCCTTCATTACTAGGTTCCACATATTTGGATTGAATTTAGCACATTTGTGAAAATTCATTATTTAGAACTGAAGGATGATTACAACTGTAAAGAATTACAAGATAGTAAAAGTAACACATCCTATTTTTTGAAATAATTTGCTGAAGGGCAAAACACATTTTGCCTTGTGCAGTTTTTCAAAATGAATGGTACTAATAAGCCACAACTTTCCCTACTTTTGCTAGATCTACTGCCAAAGAAACACTTTCCAACCCACACACTATGCAGGCTTTGGTTTGCACACAGCCAACATCTTTTAGGGGTACTACCATTTCACTAAAAAGAATGATTTCCAAGTCATATGAGGAAAATATATTAGGAATTAATTCATAACAAGAGAAACATCACATTTATGTAGCAACTTAATTAATTTTGTATCAACTGTAAGTGGAAACACTTTTTCTGCACTATTGTTAATGGATGCAAAACCCATCTGCCCCATGTGAAAGGAGGAGCAAATATGACTCAAACTGAGTAACAGAATTATCCAGTTGATTCTAGGAATGAGATAGAAGCTGACAAAAACAACCTATCCAATCATCATCATTTTTTTTTTTTTTGTAATTAAAACAAATGTTGTTGTCCATCTATCAATTTCTTCATTTTACAGTCAAGTAGACTTGACTCATGGTGACCCTGTGTGTGTCAGAATAGACCTGTAGTTCATAGGCTTTCAATGGCTGAATTTTCAGAATTAGGTCACAAGACCATTCTTCTGAGGCACCTCTGAACCTCGAACCTTTTGGTTACCATCCAAGCAAGCACATTAACCAATTGTTGTACCCCTTCATTTCTCATATGGTTAGGCAATTGCATATTTTTAACTTTGATTCCTTTTCACACAGAGAAAATTCTGTGCATTACAAAACTACAGCCTCAACACAAGCTATTCTATTTTTAGGATACATAATTTTGCATACTTAAGGTAATGTGAAAGTTGGAAACAAAGAAGCATCAGTAGCTGGAAAATATGGCTAGGTGATAGGAAAGATGCTGCAAGTCACGTGATAGGACTTTGCAAAAGCAATCACTTTTTCATTGCAAATACCTTTTTTCAACAACATGAATGGTGACTATACATGTGAACTGCATCAGATGGACTACACAGGAATCAACTCAACTACATCTATAGAAAGAGATGAAGGAGAAACTCAGTATCATCAGTCAGAACAAGGTCAGGGGCCAACTGTGGAATAGACCATCAACCGCTCATATGCAAGTTTAAGCTGAAGCTGAATACAATTAAAGCAAGTCTACGAGAGCCAAAATATGACCTTGAGTATACCCCACCTGAATTTAGAGACCATCTAAAAAATAGATTTGACACATTGAACACCAATGACTGAACATCACACAAGTTGTGGTTGATAAAAAGCACGTCATACATAAAGAAAGAAAAGATCATTAAAAAGACAGGAAAGAAAGAAAAAAAAATGGATGTCAGAAGAGATTCTGAAACTTGCTTTTGAATGTAGAGTAGCTAAAGCAAAAGGAAGAAATGATAAAGAGCTGAACAGAGGATTTCAAAGGGTGGCTCAACAAAAAAAGATATTGTTATAATGAAATGTGCAGAAACCTGGAGTTACAAAATCAAAAGGGAAGAACATGCTCAGCATTTCTCAAGCTGAAAAGAACTGAAGAAAATATTCAAGTCTTGAGTTACAATATTGAAGGATTGAATAGACAAAATATTGAACAATTCAGGAAGCATCAAAAGAAGGTGGAAGGAATACATAGAGTCACTGTACCAAAAAGAGATGGTCAACGTTCAGCAATTTTGAGATATATCATATGATCAAGAACTAATGGCATTTAAGGAAGATGTCTAAGTTGCATTGGAGGCAGTGGTGAAAAACGAGGCTTCAGGAATTGATGGAATACCCATTGAGATATTTCAACAAATGAATACAACACTGGAAGTGCTCATTCATTCATGCCAAGAAATTTGGAAAACAGCTCCTGGCCAGCCCAACTGGAAGAGACTGATTCATGCCCATTCCAAAGAAAAGGGATCCAACAGAACATAGAAATTATCAAACAATATCATTAATATCACATGCAAGCACAATTTTGGTGAAAATAATTCAAAAACAGTTGCAGCAATATATTGACAGAGAAGTGCCACAAATTCAAGCTGGATTCAGAAGAGAATGTGGAATGAGGATATCATTATTGCTCATGTCAGATGGATCTTAGCTGCAAGCAATGAATACCAGAAAGATGTTTACCTGTGTTTTATTGACTATGGTAAGGTATTCAACTGTGTAGATTATGGCAAATTATGGATAAATTGCAAAGAATGGGAATTCCAAAACACTTAATTGAGCTCATGGATAACCTGTGCATAGATCAAGAGGCTGTAGTCTGAACAGAGCAAGGGAATACTGCGTAGTTTAAAATCAGGAAGGGCATGCATACATCAGGGTTGTATCTTTCACCATACTTATTCAATCTGTATGCTGAAAAAATAATCCTAGATGCTGGACTATATGAAGAGGAACATGACAACCTGTGATAAGCAGATGATACAACCTTGCTTGCTGAAAAAGAAGAAAAAAGAAGCGTTTATTGATGAAGATCAAAAACTACAGTCTTCAGTATGGATTACACCTCAACATAAAACAAAATTCTTTACAACTGGACCAATAAACAACATCACAATAAATGGAGAACAGATTGAAGTTGCCAGGGATTTCATTTTACTTGGATCCACAATCAATGTCCATGGAAGCAGCAGTCAAGAAATCAAACGACGTATTGCACTGTGAAAATTGTTGCAAAACACCTCTTTAACGTGTTGAAGAGCAAAGATGTCACTTTGAAGACTAAGGCATGCCTAAACCAAGCCATTGTTTTCTCAATAGCTTCAAACACATGTGAAAGCTGGACAATGGATAAGGAAGACCATTAGAACTATGGTTTTGGCAAAGAGTATTGAATATACTGTGGACTACCAGAAGAATGAACAAACATTGGAAGAAGTGCAGCTGGAATGCTCCTTAGATGGGAGAATGGCCAGACTTCATTTCTCATACTTTGGTCATGTTATCAAGAAGGGTATTCCCTGGAGAAGGATATCATGCTTGGTAAAGTGGAAGATGAGTGAAAAAGGGAAAGACTGTCAACGTGATGGACTGACACAGTGGCTACAACAATGAGCTCAAGCACAGCAACAGTTGTGAGGATGGTGCAGGACCAGATAGTGTTCTGTTGTGTTGTACAGAGGGTGGCTACTAGTGGAAACCAGTCTGACACACTTAACAATAAAAGTAAACCAAACAGTGGTGAAGTTCATTTTCCCAACTCTGAGAAGAGAAAACAATAGCACTGGTTTCTGGAGCTTATTTAGACTTCCTTCTGTATCTAAATCCAGGTCTAGCCCACATAAATATCATATGTAGTCTAAATTTAAATACTGCAAGATTTATATAACATTTCATTTTACAATGTTGCAACAATGTTGCAACACTGTTGTATTTCAAGGATCATTTTTGCTATGCTTGCAACAGTTTTGTCAGGAGTCTTGAATTTAATTTTGGATGTGCTACCTTGTTTGATTTCAGAGTAGTTAATTGGCCTTGTATATTAAACAGCAAATTATACAAGGCATTTCGGGGACCAGAAGGACCCTGTGATAGCTGCCTCCTGAAGAAATAGGAGGTGTTGCCTAACTCTCAATCTAAGTATGACCTTTTATAAAGCTCAGTCTTGCCGAGTGTCCCCTGATGACTTTATGGTGAGTGTTTCCATTAGCCTCAGTTTTTGGGCTATGTTTTTTAAAGTAGCTATGGACTACTATTCAAGATATATGGCCCAATTCCAGTGACATCATGAAGACTACAAATGCAAATAAGCTGTTAATCAGCAAATTTCAAGTCTCTAATCACCAGGGTTCAATTTTAGACTCTGGGCTGCTTCAATCTCTTGGCCCTGGCCCGCACTATGAAAAGTTATGAACCATGACTAATGAGGTCTAGGGAAGCACGAGATCTCTACACCTGAAATCTTGGAAAGCTCACCCAAATGATGGTGGCCATCGTCCTGCTTAAAATATTCACCTCTTTTCAAGTAAAGATTGAGCAAATGCCTTCCCAGGCTCACCTTACTGCTTCAATCTCCTGGCAGGATCAGTCATGGTTCCCCAATCACAATCCCACTGTGGTTGTTAGGTGCCATTGAGTCGTCTCCAACTCATAGTGACCCTATGTACAGCAGAATGAAATACTACCTGGTCCTGTGCCAGTTCAACGATCTCTGCTATACCTGAGACCATTGTTGTAGCCACTGTGTCAATCCATCTCATTTAGGGCCTTCCCCTCTTTCATTGACCCTCCACTTTACCAAGCATGATATCCTTCTCCAGGGAATGGTCTCTTCTTACAACGTGACCAAAGTAGGTCAAATAAAGTCTGGCCATTCTTGCTTCCAGGAAGCATTCCGGCTGCACTTCTTCCAGCGCAGATTTGTTAATGCTCTTAGCAGTTCATGGTATTTTCAGCATTCTTCACCAGTGCCACAACACAAAAGCACCAACTCTTCTTTGGTCTTCCTTATGTATTGTCCAATTCTCACATGCATATGAAGCAACTGAAAATATCATGGCTTGTGTCAGGCGCACCTTAGTTCTCAAGGAGACATTTTTGCTCTTCAGCACTTGAAAGAGGTCTTTTGCAACTGATTTGCCCAGTGCAATACGTTGTCTGATATCTTGACTGCTGTTTCCATTGGCATTGATTATAGAACCAAGTAATATGAAGTCTTGGACAACTTCAATCTTTTCTCCATTTATTGTGATGCTGCTTATTGGCAGTTGTGAGCATTTTTGTTTTCTTTATATTGAGGTGTAATCCATACTACAGACTATATTCTTCAATCTCCATCAGAAAGTGTTTCAAGTCATCCTCACTCTCAGTAAGCAAAGTTGTGTTGTCAGCATATCACAGGTTGTTAATGATTCTTCCTTCAATCCTGATGCCATGTTCTTCTTCATATAGTCCAGCTTCTCAGATTATTTGCTCAGTGTACAGATTGAATAAGTATGGTTAAAGGATACAACCCTGACACACTCCCTTCCTGATTTTAAACCATGAAGTGTCCCCTTGTTCTGTTCAAACTACAGCCTCCTGGTCTATGTACAGGTTCCTCATGAGTACAAAAGTGTTCTGGAATTTTCATTCTTCTCAATATTATCCACAATTTTGGGTATGCTCAATTCAGCTAATTATATACCTGACCTAATTCCTCCACAAGGTGCATTGTCTTTCACCAGTATGTTCCTCCTAGACATCACCAACTTCCAACTTTTCCTAGAACTTTGGAAGGCACAGCAGTTCTAATCATCATCTAAAGTAAAGCTAATGCTTTTCTCTGATTACTGACAGTGAAATGTTTGTAGACTCCCTGCATCCAGGGACAATTGACTCCAAATTACCTCCAAGTGTTGAGAATTGCCTGTTGTCTTTAGTGTTGCTGAGATTTAGACATCTTTTCATCCCATTTCTTCCACCAGAACTAGTACAACTACTTATGTCCTGATTGTGAAGCATGGCCACATGAAAGAGTCTCTTCTCCTTTATGAAAGCTTGTTACTGTTGTTAGGTGCTAACAACATAGCAATATAGTCTAACTCATAGTGACATTATGAACAACAGAATGAAACACTGCCTGGTCCTGTGCCATCTTCACAATCCATCCTATACCTGATCCCTTGTTGCAGTCACTGTGTCAACCCATCTTGCTTAGAGCCTTCCCTTTTTTCATTGACCCTCCACTTTACCAAGCATGATATCCTTCTCCAGGGAATGGTTCCTTCTGACAGCATGACCAAAGTAGGTGAGACAAAGTTTGTCCATTCTGCCTTCCAAGGAGCATTCTGGTTGCATTTCTTCCACAACAGATTTGTTAGTTCTTTCAGCAGTCCATGGTACTCTTAGCATTCTTCTCCAACACCACAACTCAAAAGCATCAACTCTTCTTCAGAATGTCTTATTCATTGTCCAGCTCACATAAGAGGCAATTGAAAATACCATGGCTTGGGTGAGGTACATCTTAGTCTTCAAGGAGAAATCTTTACTCTTCAGCACTTGCAAGAGGTTCTTTTGCAGCTGATTTGCCCAGTGCTATACATCATCTGGGGAGCTCTGGTAGCATAGTGGCTAAGACACTTGACTGCTAACCAGAAGGCTGGCAGTTCAAACCCACCAGCCACTCCTCGGAAGACAATCTACTTCCATAGTGATACTGCCTTGGAAACCCAAGGAGGGGTCGCTATGAGTCAGGTCCGACTTGACGGCACATAACAACAACAACAACATACATCATCTGATATCTTGACTGCTGCTTCCATTGTTGTTGATTGTGGAACCAAGTAATAAGAAGTCCTTGACAACTTTAATCTTTTCTCCATTTATTGGTCCAGTTGTGAGGATTTTTGTTTTCTTTTTATTGAGATGTAATCCATACTTCAATCTTCATCAGTAAGTGCTTCAATTCACCCTCACTTTCAGCAAGCAAAGTTGTGTCATCTGCATATCACAGGTTGTTAATGAGTTTTCCTCCAATCCTGATGCCATGTTCTTCTTCATATAATCCAGTTTCTTGGATTATTTTTTCAGCATACAGATTGAATAAGTATGGTTAAAGGATACAACCCTAATGCACTCCCTTCTTGATTTTAAACCATGCAGTATCCCCTTGTTCTGTTCGAACGACAGCATCCTGGTCTATGTACAGATTCCTCATGAGTACAATTAAGTGTTCTGGAATTTCCATTCTTCTTAATGTTATCCCTAATTTGTTATGATTCACACAATTAAATGTTTTTTATACTCATTAAAACATAAGTAAACGTTTTTCTGGTATTCTTTGCTTCCAGCCAAGATCCATCTAACATCAGCAATGATATCCCTCATTCTACATCCTCTTTTGAATCCAGCTTCATTTCTGGAAGTTCTCTGTCAATATACTGCCGCAGCCATTTTTGAATTATCTTCAGTAAGATTTTACTTGTATGTGATATTAATGATATTTTTCGATAATTTTCACAATCTGTGGGATCACCTTTCTTTGGAATGGATACAAATATAGAACTCTTCCTGTCAGTTGGCCAGGTAGCTGTCTTCCAAATCTGGCATAGCCTCCAGTGTAACACATATTTGTTAAAACATGTCAATGGGTATTCTGTCAATTCCTGAAGCCTTGTTCTTCGCCAATTCCTTCAGTGCAGCTTTGACTTCTTCCTTCAACACCACTAGTTCTTGATCATATGCCACCTCCTGAAATGGATGAACATTGAGCAATTCTTTCGGTACAGTGACTCTGTGTATTCCTTCCATCTTCTTTTGATGTTTCCTGCACCATTCAGTATTTTGCTCATAGAATCTTTCAATATTGCAACTTGAGGGTTAAATTTTTCTCCAATTCTTTTAGCTTAAGAAATCCTGAGTGTGCTCAGGATTTGGTATTCTAACTCCAGGTCTTTTCATATTTCATTATAATAATTGACTTTGTCTTCTTGAGCTGCTCTTTGAAATTTTCTGTACAGCCCTCTTATCTTGTCAGTTCTTCAATTTGCTTTAGCTCTCCATTCAAGAGCAAGTTTCAGAGTCTCTTCTGACATCCATTTTGGTCTTTTCTTCCTTTCCTTTCTCTTCAGCGACCTTCTGCTTTCTTCATGGATGATATTCTTGATGTCATCCCACAATGCCTCTGGTTTTTGGTCATTGGTGTTCAATGCATCAAATCTATTCTTCACATGGTCTCTGGAGAGATCATGGGATATAATCAAGGTCAAATTTTGTTTATAAAATATTATATCAGATCTAAAGCACTTCAAAGGACAAATGATATATCACTGTATATATAGTAGCCATTCTTTGCAAAGAATATGACTTTCTACTCATCTTCCTTTCAGATTCAAGCCCAAATCCACTTCTTGCCCCATTCCACACTGTACCACCTCCTGTATGAAAATCAGTTTGATGGAGATGATTTCCTTCTCAGTTTGTTGGATAAATCTTAATCATAGCCTGTTTTACTTTGGAGAGTCTGTTTCATTTTACAGACAGCCAAAGCTAACTGTTCTTGACAAAGGCATGAGAAGATTTTGTTTGGAGAAGAAGGTGCTCACAAATATTTTGCTGTAATTATCAATATTTCTGGAATTCTGCTTTTCATAAGTGAATAGAGTGGTATGGAAAAGCTAAGAAAGACAAACTTTTCTGTCAGTTTGTCATCGTGGGTGGCTTGCACGTTGCTATGAGGCTGGAGGCTATGCCACAGGTGTTGCAAATGCCAGTTAGGTAGTATATTATGATAGGTAATATGGAAAAAAATACAGTAAAAAATGAGGGATATTTAGCAATGGTAGTGCTGGTCAATTTTAATTAGGGTGGTCAGGAGGACCTCACTGAGAAGGTGATATTTGAACAAAGACCTAGGAAAAAAAGTAAGGAATGAGCCATGTGGATATGTGGGAGGAGTGTATTACAGACAAAATAAGGAGGATAAGCATAGCCTGAGGCAGGGGTGTGTCTTGCATGTTCAGGAACCATCTTGGTGGCCATTGTACACATGGTGAGCAATTGCATGATAGGAAATCAAAGAAATAATAGAGATCATATTTTTGAGATCTTTGTAGGCCACTCTGAAGACTTTGGCTGTCTCTCTCAGGTAAAGGGGGACCCAATACAGGGTTTATAGTACAGGAGTGACAAAACCAACAGTGTTTTTAAAGAATCACTTTCTCTGCTATTTGAAATTGATTATAAAGGCACAGAGATTGAAGCAGAGAGCAAAGTTAGGAGGACATTGCAATGATTCAGGCCAGACATGATGGACTAGAATCATTATTTCATGGCATAGCTTTGGGCCTATTTGTACATCAAGACAACAAGACACCTGTTGGAAATTTCTGTTCTGGTGTATCCAGAGGCTAAGCTAAAGGAAAGTACATTGGGACTTATAAGTTCTTCAGTTCCAATTCTAAAATTGCAAGTATCTCAGTGACCCCAAATCAAAGTACCATGAGTGAGGTGTGTGACTAGACCAAGGACAAATTGGGACACCAAAAATATCTTGCCATCCTTCAAAGGCTTGGGTCACCAGCCCTGACCAGATTCATCACTAGCTTGATCCCAGTACCTATTGATTCACTTCCCATAACTATGTACAATAAGATTTGTAACTAGGCTGCCTTTAGAGTTTTTATCAACACTTTGCCTGCATTTACTGTAAATAATTTATTGTTCTAGATACACTGGTTGTTATTTCATAGCTCTGTGTCTTTATTTAAGCTCCTTCCTCTGCCTGGAGCCCCTACTCCATTCCCGTCACCTGGAAAGAAACTTTTGTTGTTGTTCTTCAGTAGGTGGGTGGGTGTACAAGATAACTTTTACTAAAACGCATAGCTCAATATGTATTGGGACTGTTACATAGCTTAGCAATACAAGTTGTCATAGAGTTAACTCTGACTCAGGGCAACCTCATGTGTGTTAGAGTAGAAGTGTGCTCCATAGGGTTTTCCTTTTCTTTTTTGAATATTTTATTATGATTTAGGTGATAAGTTTATAGAGCAAATTACTTTCCCATTCGGTAATTATACACATTTTGTTTTGTCACATTTGTTGCTATCCCTTCAATTTAACAGCACTTTTCCTACTTCCTCCCTGAGTTCTCTGTTTCAATTCACTCATCTTTCCTACCCCTTCTGCCTTCTAAATTTTGTTTTTTGGCAAATGCTGCACTTTTGGGCTCCTGTAGTTGATTGTTCTAAGAAGCATGTTCTTCCTGGTGTTATTGTTCACTGTCTTGTTTGGCTAAAAGGTGATCTCTGGGAGTGGTGGGTTAAGTTCCAGGTTTGATGGGTGTAGAAGGCCATAGTCTTGGAGGTTCCAGCAGTCCCTATCAGACAAGTAAGTCTGGTCTTTTTTTATGATTTTAAATGTTACTCTACATTTTTCTCCCACTCTGTCCAGAAACTTCTATTGTGATCCCTATCAGAGCAGTTGGAAGGGGTAGCCGGGCACCATCTAGTTCTGTTCTCAGGCTAGTGGAGGCTGTGGTTCTTGTGGCCCATTAATCCTTTGGACTGATTGTCTCCTTAAGTCTTTGATTTTCTTCACTCTGGACAGGAAGAGACCAATAGTTCTATCTTAGATGGCCACTCACAAACTTTTAAGACTCTAACAGCTACTCATCAAAGTAGGATGTAGAGCATTGTCTTTATAAACTATGTTATGCCAATTGCCACTGATGTCCCCTAAGACTATAGTCCTAAGCCCTCAAGCACTTTGTCCCTCAAGGTGTTTAAATGTGGCTAAGAAGTTTGCATAACTTTGCCTTCTGTACACTTTACTATATACTTGGATATATTTGCAGCACATACAAATACTTATGTAGAAATATTCTGTCAAACCTATATATGCTTATGAGTGTACTCCCATACTCTGTGCATACCTGTTCAGATTACATAGCTACATACATGTCCAGTCATAAATTATTGTTTTTTATTACTGTTAATTCAGGATTGTGTAACAACAACAATGCAACACACTGTCATTGAGCTGGGTCCGATTCATAGTGACCCCCTCCTTGGGTTTCCAAGGTGGTATCACTACAGAAATAGATTTCCCAACCTTCCTTCCGAAGACTGGCTGGTAGGTTTGATCTGCCAAACTTCTGGTTAGCAGTCAAATGCCTTAGACACTAAGCCACCAGAGCTCCTTCATGATTGTGTATGTAATAGTATTTACTTCTGTTGCCTTTTACTCTTGCATACCTCCTAGTGTCTTCCTTTGCCTTGGTATGTTGTACTGACTTTCCCTTTCTTGTGTATTCCCTTTCCATTCAGTCAAGTTAATACATGTCTACTATCTAATTAGTGATTTTTCATCCCTTCCCCTCCCATTCTTTATAATTATCAAAGAATGAATCTTTCAGTGCCTAAACCTTTTCTTGACTTTTTGTAGTAGTGGTATTATACAATATTTGTCCTTTTGTGATTGACTTATTTGACTCAGCATAATATACTCCAGGTTCATCCATGTTATGAAGTGTTTCATGTATTCTTTATTATTCTTTAACATTGCATAGTATTCCATTGCGTGTATGTACCGTAGTTTGAGTATCCAATTATCCATTGATGGGCTGTTAGGTTGTTTCTATCTTTTTGCTATTGTGAATAATGCTGTGATGAACTTGGGTGTGCCTATGACTATTCATGTCACAGCTGTTATTTCTGTAGGATATATACCTAGTAGGGGTTACTGGATCATACAGTATCTCTATTTCTCAATTTTTAAGAGCCATATCATTTCCCACATTAGTTGTATCATTTTATTATCCCACCAGCAGTGTGTGGGAGTTCCAATCTCCCCACACACTTGCCAACATTTGTTGTTTTCTGTTTTTAATCATTGCTATTATGGCTGTGGTGAGATGATATCTTATTGTTGTTTTGATGTGCTTCTCTCTAATGGTTATGCCCATAAGCATCTACTTATGAATTTTTTGTCCACCTAAATGTCTTCTTAGGTGAAGTGTCTGTTCATGTCCTTGGCCCATTTTCAAACTGGATTGTTTGGCTTTCTGTTGTTGAGGTGTTGAAGTTTTCTATAGATTTTAGAGATTAGTCCTTTATCAAATGTGTTGCTGTCATTTATTACCCCCCCCCCAAGTCTGTAGATCAGCTTTTCAATCTTTTGGGGAAGTTTTTGATGCACATAAGTGTTTAAATTTTAAGACATCCTTGTCATCTAATTTATCTTCTGCTATTTGTGAATTCTTAGTTAGGTCTAGTAGACTATTTATGCCCTAAATTAGGGCCCTACATTTGCCCCTATTTTTTCTTTGATCTTTATAGTGTCAGGTCTTTGGTGCATCTTGAGTTAGTTTTTGTATATGGTGTGAGGTATGGACCCTGTTTCATTTTTCTGCAAATGGATATCCAGTTTTGCCAGCACCATTTGTTAAAGAAACTATCTCTTTTCCATTTAATGTATTTTGGCCCTTTGTCAACAACCAGCTGTCCATAGGTAGATGGATTTACTTTTAGGGTCTCAACACCTGACTAAATTCTACTCATTATTTTGGGCTCAATCCTGACATCAAGGCTAACTGTCCATAGTTAACCAAACAAAGTACACCTTTACATTTCTCTACTGTTAGATGCAACATTTATTGAAGTTATGGCTATGTATCTTGCTTTCCCATCAACTCTTAAGTTTTCAATGGTCAGAGATGATATCCTACCTACCCCTAAATTTCCAAGTTCTGCCACAGTTAGCTATGTTTGCAGCTTCTCTGTAAAGTTTATTCAACAACTTCAAATAGTAAAAATTTATTTCTTTGAAATTGAATTCCAATGAGAACCAAATCAGTTAGAATGTAAATCTTCTCTAATTCTTTCATTCTTTTGTGATTTGCGTCAGATGCTCAACCAAACCTAAGTTTCATACAGATTGGGACCATGTGTAATTCAGTATATACTTTGATACCTGTTTATTGTTGTTGTTATGTGACATCGAGTCGGACCCGACTCATAGCAACCCCTCCTTGGGTTTCCGAGGCAGTATCACTAGCGAAGTAGATTGCCCCATCTTCCTTTCCAGGAGTGGCTGGTGGGTTTGAACCGCCAGCGTTCTGGTTAGCAGTCAAGTGCCTTAGGCACTATGCTACCAGAGCTCCACTCTGATACCTAGAACAAAAATAAGAACATTCTATAAATGCAAAATATATATTGTTTCATGAACTCTACTTTAGTTTTCACCTTACTAAATGAAGAAAGTTGACTAGCATCTTGGCTTCAGAGTGTATTGTGAACATCGTTTCAAACATATTCAAGGTTAGATTTAAATTCTTTGGATGAAATATGATTTAAAAAATACAAAATTTCATTGTGACAACCTTACTTCCATATTATATCCATTTCATTTCAATGACTACAGAAACTACAAAGATAACCTAGAATAAGTCCCAAGGAGAACAAGATTAGTATGTTTGGTCATTTTTATCCAAAGGCTGTGTACTTTTTAAGTTTCAATGTTGGAATTCTCATAAAAGCCTATTGTTAGATATTTACATGTTCCATTTTAGCATCATTCTTTTGACTTGTGTATAAATACAATTTGATGGATACTAAAATCCTTGAAAATGTATTTATCTTTATATATTTCTATTGCTTTATAAATATCTACTGCTGGGAAACATTATATATAATAAAATTAGTTGATAATATCCATATTTCATTTTTTTTTTTTTGCTTGTTTGGGGCACAAAAGATAAATGTACTAATTTAAAGAAGAGAAATAGTTGCAAGATTTTCTGAATGTACTTATCTAACAACATTTAGATATGTGCCATGTACATCTTTCTTCAATAGTATAGAGAAAATGCTTAAAATATTATACATTTTATTATTATGGACTACTTCTTTAAAAAATCAAAATGATCACAAAATATTTTCTAATCTAGAAATAAGTACAAACTCTTTTCAGCCTATGGAATTGGAACAAGGCTCATTTATGCAGTTATTTTTAGATGCTTTTATTATTGTATCTGACAATAAAATATATCTAACAACTATCCTGTCAAATCACTGTACATGTTGCTTCATTTCACAAACTAACAAAATGACAAAAACTTAAAATTTTTAAAAATAGGCATCTACTACAAGTAAAAGAATAGAAGAGCTTATGTAAGATGAAAGCTTACCCTGGAAGCACTTTTATAGTGGTTAATGACCAGTTAGTTCATCTAGTCATACGTCTCTAGTATAATTTTGTAAAGCAGTCCTTCCAAGTGACTGTGCTTTTGAAACAAGATGTCCTTATGTTTTATTCATATATCTGAACAATATTTTATGTCATCACAAAGTATGTGTCACTATGGAATTTGGCTTGGAATCATTTTAATGAGATACTGAATTTTGTTTAAATGTAATTTTAAGGAGCAGATTAATACCAATAACTATTTCCTAAGTTCAGTCATAAAATCTTTTTCTAGAACTCTGAAAAATTTTTTCATGGTCTTCAGTAATATAAGGTATGTAGAGTGAATAGATGGAATTCTAGTTACTCAACTAAACAAACTGACTACCCTCGAGTCGGACCCAACTCATGGCGACCCCTCCTTGGGTTTCGGAGGTGGTTTCACTAGGAAAGTAGATTACCCCATCTTTCTTCTGAGGAGTAGCTGGTGGGTTTGCACCACCAGTCTTCTGATTATCAGGCAGATGCCTTAGGTACTATGTCACCAGAACTCCTTTTTCTTACATATTTCTAGTCCTGTTGAATCAGTTATTGGAGCTATTCATAGTGTTTCATTTATAAGATTCTGAGCATATCCTGAGACAGTGGTTCTCAAACTTTTTGGTTTCAGGAAGGAATCCACACTCTAAAAATGAATGAGGACACAAAGAAAGGTGTTTTATGTCAGTTTTATGTATCAATATTTACATTATTAGAAATGTAAATGGAGACATTTAAAAATATTTATTCATGTAGAAATAATAAATTCATTATATATTAACATAAATAACATTTTTTATGAAAAATACTTTTATCTTCCAAAACAAAAATTTTTAGTGGGAACAGTAGCACTAATTTACATTTTCAAAAATCTCTTTAATGTCTGGCTTAATAGAAAATTGCTGAATATTTGGATCTGCTTTTGCATTCAATCTGTTTCTGTTTTTAGGTGCCGTTGCGTCGCCTCTGACTCATAGCGACCCTATCTATGTACAACAGAATGAAACACTGTTCAGTCGTGCACCATCTTCACAATCCTTGCAATGCTTGAGCCTATCATTGCAGCCACTGTGTCAATCTACCCTGGTGAGGACCTTCCCCTTTTTCACTGACCTACTTTACCAAGCATAATATCCTTATCCAGGGACCCACCCCTTCTGATGACATGAGCAAAGTATGTGGGACGAAGTGTTGCCATTCTATCTTCTAAGGAGCATTCAGGCTGCACTTCTTCCAAGAAAGCTTTGTTCATATTTCTGGCAGTCCATTGTATTTTCAGTATTCTTCACCAACACCACAATTCAAAAGCATCAACTCTTCAGCCTTCCTTATTCTTTGTGCAGCTTTCACATGCATATGAGACTACTGAAAAGACAAAGGCTTAGGTCAGGTGTACTTCAGTCTTCAGAGTGGTATCTTTGTTCTTCAACACCTTAAAGAGGTCTTTTGCACCAGATTTGCCCAATGCAATATATAGTCTGATTTCTTGACTGCCGTTTCCATGGGCATTGAGTGTGAATCTAAGTAAAATGAAATCTCTGATAACTTCAATCTTTATTTCATCTATCTTGATGTTCTTTATTGTTCCACTTGTGAAAGTTTTTTTTTTTTTTATATATGTTGAGGTGTAATCCATACTGAAGGCTGTAGTTGTTTTTTATTTTTTATCTACAATAGGGAGAAAAGAGACCAGATTCACACATGTTCTATAGAGACCATTTTATTAAATGTTAAACAGGACAAAGACGATCTTCCAGGATGAGGGAAACCATCAGCATATACACAGTACAGGGAGTTGAATGGAATCCACCTAATTACAATCATGGTGTTCATTATATTTGATAGAGTACAAAGGAAATCATCACAAGATCACCTGGTGGCAGGTCAATTCATCACTGTTGCAGTTGGGATTACAGAAACAAGGAAAGGACCATGATTGGGACATGTACACAATTGAAGATTAAAAAGGTTTACAGGATTGGTTCTGGGGCTTTTTGGTCAAGTTATTACTTATAACCATGAGGTAGCTACAAAACAACACTAGCACCCTAACCATAATTTGAATTAGAAAAGTACACACTCAGGCAAGTTCCCTATTTCTTTGTGTGAGTATAATGGACTTTAAACCACACTCTTCCTGAAGGCAAACCACCCCTCTCTAGGTTTGCCCTTTAACTTGTCCTTGCATGGCCACAACGTTGGTTTAAGGCTCAGAAAGAACTCAAATGGCATCTGAACTTGTATAAAACCTCAAACTGGAGTTAGGGCTTCCACTGTAGACCATAGCCTTCCACAAACCAGATGCTTTAGAATTTAAGCTCTAATACAATCAGTAAGTGATTCAAGTTATTTCACTTTCAGCAAGCACAGTTGTGTTATCAGCATATCAGAGATTGTTAATGAGTCTTTCTCTAAACCTAATGCCACTTTCTTCTTCATATCATCCAGCTTCTTGGATTATTTGCTCAGCACACAGACTGAATAAGTATGGTGAAAAACATATAACCATGATATACACGTCTCCTGATATTAAACCATGCAGTACTGTTCTGGTTACCTAGTGCCATTCTGACAGGAATATACCACAAAGGGGATGGTCTTAACAAACAGGAGTTTATTCTCTTACAGTTCAGGAGGCTAAAAGTCCAAGGTCAAAGTGCCAAGCTCTAGGGGTTGTGTGAAAACCCCTCGACCTTGGGCTTCAGCTCTGCCTCTTTCTCCCTGACCACTGATGTTAGAGGCATCTCTTCACTCAGACAGCAACTGGCTGCTAAGGCTAACAAGCACAAGGTCGACAAATAAAATGGCACAGTCCCAATGTTACCAAACTGCATGGCAGACCATTAATTCACGTCCATTGTAAGTCCCAGGGTCGGCAGAGCATGGCGGGCTGCTGAACAATGACATGGCTATGTGCAGGTTCCAAGCGTGCCATATGCTGGAGACCATTCCCAAAGCTGTTTCTTATATATGGGAAACAGACCACATACCCAAAGCAAGCTACTCAGCTGCTCCAATAGATTCTACCATGGAGTTAATTACCACTCTCACCATGGGGAATAACTACATCCAGCTGCCCAACCACTCAACCAGGCCCAGCCAAGTTGACACACAAATCTAACCACCACAAGTATCCCTTTGTTATGTTAGAATGATTGCCTCTTAGTCTACGTACAGGTTCTGCATGAACACAATTAAGTGTTCTCCAACTCCCCTTCTTTGTAATGTTATCCATAATTTGTTATGATCTACACAGTCAAATGCATTTGCATGTCAATAGAACACAGGTAAACATCTTTATGGTATTCTTTGCTTTCAGCCAAGATCTGTGACATCAGCAATGAGATCCCCCATTCCATGCCTTCTGAATCCAGCCTGAATTTTTGGATGTTCCCTGTCAATATAGTTTTTTAACAATCTTCAGCAAAATGTCACTTACAAAGCTCTGGTGGTATAGTGCCTAAAGCATTTCACTGCTAACAAGAGGCTGGCAATTCAAACCTACCAGCCACTACTCAGAAAGAAGATTGGGCAATCTGCTTCCAAAGAGATACTGCCTCAGAAACCCACAGAGGAGTCACTATGAGTTGGAGTCAACTCGATGTCAGTGAGTTTGACTTTTTAGAGTATGATATTAATGATATTGTTTGATAATTTCCACATTTTGTTGGGTCACTTTTTTTTTGGGAATGAGCACAAATATTGATCTCCTCTGGTTAGTTAGCCAGGTAACTGTCTTAGAAATTTCTTGGTATAAATGAGTAAGTGCCTCCAGAGCTTCATCTGTTTGTTGAAATATCTCAGTGAGTATTCAGTCCTTTCCCAGAGCCTTGTTTTTTTGCCAATTTCTTCAGTGCAGCTTGGACTTGCTCCTTCAATACCATTGGTTCTTGATCATATGCTACATCCTGAAATGTTTGAACTTGACCTATTCTTCTTGTTCCAATTCTTTCTGTTATATTCTGTAGCAATATGTTATTTTGGTTGAGGTACATGAAGAAAATCAAGTCTCAGACAGATGTGTAATTGGAAATGGAAAGAATATTTTAATATCCTTTCAGATAATTTTGGACATTCTTCTTTAGTACTATACCAAAACTTTGCAAGTGATATATGTGGAATCTGCAAAAACATAGCTAACAAACTTCTCAAATTCTGTTGCATTAAAATACATAAGGAGCTCTGGTGGTGTAGTGCCTAAGGCATTTGATGGCTAACCAGAGGGCTGGTGGTTCAAATCCACCAGCCACTATTCAGAAGGAAGATTGGGCAATCTACTTCTGCAGTGATGCTGCCTTAGAAGAGAGGAGTTGGATCTGACTCGATGGGTATAAATTTGTTTATAATACATTGGGATATCTTGCAGGTATGATTTTGTAACATTGATTGTCTGGAAAATTTTAAATGCTGACACATTTAATTATACAATAAAGATAATCTCATTTGTTAACATCACCACTAATGTCACAATACTTAAAGTCTTTAATGTTAAGAAGATGAAAACTTTACAGTGGTAAAGACAAGTGTTTCATCATTCTAATTTTCACTTCAAAGTTTGAATTTCATCATTGGCAAAAAATAATTTCAGTTGAAGTATATTTGTCCTGAAGTGGCAAGTTCTTTCATTTTTTTTATTGTTTTTGAGAAAATGTCTACCAAATACCCAAATATGAATAACTGATTTGTCTCTCAGTCAATCATATTACATGAAGTAATATTCAACTCACAACTTGAATGGTCCCATGCTTTTCTTCAAGGCAGCCATTGCATTTTCATATGTAGCAGAAGTGCTTTTTGCATACTTCCAATTCATCACCAGGTTATTAAAGAGACATGTCAAAGTTTGAGAATGAATAGAATTAATGCTTTTTACTACTTCTTACAGGTCATTCTTAGGGAAATTGACTTTTTATTTTAACTGCAAGTACATTGTGTAAAGAACATAATAACTTCTAGAAGTTTTGTCTCAGTGTCTATATTTGTTCTAATGTGCCAGCACTTTTACACACTATTGCTTTGGCACCATCTGATGTCAACACAGTGAGAATGGTAAAAAAAAAAAAAAAAAAATCAGTGGTGGTTAGACTAATTTATTATTTGCGGTTCATGGAATTGGGGTATCCACCCAGGCCACTGCCCTGAAGGCAATCTTTTGAACCTTGAGCCTTAAGCAGACTGTTGCCTAAAATTCACCTTTAAATCAAACAGTATCTTGCTAATTAATAAAGACCATTTTGCCTTGGGCACTATGCTCTTTTGAAGAATTCTTTCAGTTTTGGGGGAAACAGAAACTCCAGGGTTGCTAGAAACTGTGTTTTTGGCAGAATTGTTATTATACAAACATTTTTTCAGCCCTTTTCTGTGATAATGTCAATAAAACTTAGTATAAAAATTGTTGCAAGGTCGTTGCATCTTTGGAACATTGAAATGTTATCCCAATTTGCAAATTGTGTATTAAATAAACTTCAATTAATTTCTATTATTGGCTTGATAAGATTTTTGTTTTAACAGAATAAATAATCTTAGCGTTAGAGCTACTCTGCATACCAAATTATACAATAATTTTCATGAGATTTGTCTTCCACTAGAATTTGAAAGAGAAATTAATCTTATCCATATCTGTGAAGATTGCAATGACAATAGGAATGGTAATTTAGTTTCAATATTTATATGAATAAATGAATATTCTTGTATCATTCACATGATTTATGAATAGTACATTCTGTTAAGGCTTAAAGAATGTGAGGCCTAAAGGCACAATTACATATTTAATGCTAATTTCTTTCAAGATGTTTTCATTTATATTATAGGGAACTGTCTGATTTTAATTTGATATTTTATAAATTGCTAAAAGGCAATATAGGAGAACAGAAAGGAAACCAGATTGGGAATTTTTTTAATTATGAAATGTTGCAGTATGGCTGCAGCTTTGGGCCAGACCTGGCTTTGAGCTAGCACTGCCATAATAGGCAATTACCTTTACCGTCTCTGAACATTAAGACTCCTTATTGTACAGGGAGGGCTAAATGAGAGTAAGGAGATAGCACAGTGTATTGTGTGTGGCACGTAGCAAGTTCTTTTCTTACTAATACTCTTCCTGGCTCCACCACTAATTGCATGATGTTGGGCTAGTAATTTATGTGGTAAGAACATCAGTTTATTTATAAGCTAAAAGATGAGATTGAGGGAAATCTAAATTCCTCCCCTCAACACTGCTTTTTATATTCTTTATGTCTGAAAAAATTTTTTCACTGCATCCACCCATTCACTCTTTAAGATGAAGACCACTCTCTCATTAAGACTTCTATGACCAATGCTCATCCCTCTCCTGCCATGTCCCAAAGTACCTTGTCTCCCTGAGACTGAAACCCGTTAGGACTGGAGGCAATATCTTTCTCTTTACAATCTTGATATACCACACACTGAGCCTAGTACACATTTTGGCAGCCTGGTACAATTTAAAAACTCACTCACTGCTGTAGATTTGGATCCGCCTCACAGCGATCCCTCCTTGGGTTTCAGAGGCAGTATCATTACAGAAGTAGATTGCCTAAACTTCCTTCCGAGAAGTGGCTGGTGGGTTTGAACTGCCAGCCTTCTGCTTAGCAGTCAAATACCTTAGGAACTATGCCACCAGAGCTCCCAGGGCAAATTTAGGGGCCCTAATATTTGGCATAAATAGACTATTAAGCATAATTCATAATCCACAAACAGCAGAAAATAAACTAGATTAATGGAACCGTCTAAAAATTAAATTTGTATGTGCTTCAAAAGACTTCTCCATAAGAGTAAAAAGAGAACTTACAGATTGGGAAAACATATTCAGCAATGACATATCAGACAAGGGATAGCTCTAAAATTTATAGAAAACTCCAACACCTCAACAACAAAAAAAACCAAACAATCCACTTAAAATTGGGCAGAAGACATGAATGGACACTTTACCAAAGAGGATATTCAGGTGGCCAACAAATACATGAAGAAATGTTCAAGATCATTAGCCATTAAAAAACCAAAAAAACAAACTCACTGCCATTGAGTCGTTTCTGACTCATAGTGATCCCCATTGGGTTTTTGAGTCTGTAAATCTTTATGGAAGTACCCATCTTCCTTCTGCAGAGCAGCTGGTGGGTTTTGAACCACTGACCTTTGGGTTAGCACTCAAATGCCTTATCCACTATGCCACCAGAGCATTTGTCATTAGAGAAATGCAAATCAAAACAACTGTGAGATACTATCTGGTCCCAGCACTAATAGCAAAGTTCAGTAAGAAAGAAAATAGCAAATGCTGGTGAGAATGTGGAGAGATTGGGACTCTCATACACTGCTGGTGGGACTGTAAGCAATACAACCACCATGGAAAGCAGTATGGCACTTCCTTAAAAAGTTGAAATTAGAAATACCATTTGTGATAGTTGGAGCTGTGTGTCAACTTGGCTGGACCACAAATCTGTGTGGTTTAAGCAGTTGTGATGTGGGTTATTTCCGTGATGGGATCAGATATATATGTTTTGAGCAGCAAATTCATGGAAAGGAAGTTTCCCTAGAGGTGTGGCCTGCTTCCAATATATTCATGGACATCCTGGGAAAAGAGTCTCTTCTGTGGATCAGAATCCTGTTGTGCTGCCTACAACTGTCTGCGATCGAACAATCTACCATTTGGCCTGGAGATCTAGGATTCATCATTCATTGGAGTCAAAAGCCAGTATACTGCCTGCTGACCTTGAGCTTGTCAGCCCCTGCAGCTGCATGAGTCAGGAAAAGCCTCCAGCTTGATATTTGATTCAAGAACTTGGGACTTGCTAGCTTCTATAAGTGTGTAAGCCATTTTCCTAAGATAAATTTCTCTTTCTCTATATGTATATATAAGCTTTACTGGTTTTGTGTCTCTACATAACCCAGCTTAACACACCATTTGATCCAGCAATCCCATTAGTAGGTGTAGATCCTAAAGTGAGAGCCGGGACAAGAACAGATATATGCACACACAGGCTCATCGCAGCACTATTTACAATAGCAAAATGATGGAAACAACTTAGGTGCCCTTCAACAGAAAAACGGATAACCAAACTATGGTACATACACACAATGGAATACTATGCAACAATAAAGAATAATGTAGAATCTACAAAACAAAAACAAAACCTACATCATATGGATGAACTTGGAGGACATTATGCTGAGTGAAATAAGTCAATCACAGAAGGACAAATATTGTATTACTTCATTACTTAAAGTCAAGGAAAGTTTTATATATGGAAAGAAACTTTCTTTGTTGGTTCCCAAGAGTGGGAAAGGAGGGGAGGGAACACTGCTAGATAGGTAGAGACAAGTATTGATTTGGATGAAGGGAAGAATAATGTACCAAATATGATCAACGTGGTGGCACTGAGGAAGAGGAAGACATAGAAAGGTACATGGTAGGTACAGGCAACAAAGATGAGCCCCTTTGCATATAGAGTACTCCATTGTAAGTGATGGCAAACATTGATCTATTGCTAGATAGATGGGTGGACAAGCTGAATAATTAGGCATGTCTAGGCAGGGGATAGTGTGTCTGTGACAATGTGTATGGTTGGCAGATGATGTTTCTACAAGCATGTTTATATGTGCTGTAAGAATGTCCAAGTATACAGTAGAGGTGACAAGGGGCAAGGTTATGGTGACTTCTTGGCCACAGTCAGCTACCCAGAAAGAGTGAGTAGTTGGACCTACGAGCTTGGGACCATGATCACAGGGGACATCAAACTCTATTGACATAACATAGTATGCAGAAACCTTGTTTTACATCCTACTTTGATGAGTAGTGACTGGGATCTTAATATTTGCAAGCAGCCATCTAGATGCAACAATGGGTCACTCCTCATCCACAGCAAAAAAAAAAAAAGAATGAAGAAAACCAAAGACACATGGAATAAATTTCTTCAAGGGACTGGTACACCATGCAAACTTCAGCCTACATGACCATGAGACCAGAAGAACAGATGGTGCCCAGCTACCACTGTCAACCACTTGGAGGGGGATCTATGTAGGAGATCCTGGATAGAGTGGAAGAACATGTAGAACAAAACTCAAAATTAAAAAAAAAGACCAGGTTTGCCAGTCTGATAGAGCCTCGTGAGACCCCTGAGACTAGGATCCCTACCTCTAGCTACCCTTCACGTCTAGAATTGAACTCACTCCTGTGGCTTCCAGCCAAATAACAGACAGGCATATGGGTTGAATATTTACATCAGGTAGATACGCTACTTGGAGCAATCAATTGTGGGAGAACAGGAGGCCAGTATATGCACAGGGAGACAGCCTGGGGGGCATGAGTGCATAGGAGGAAAGGACACAGGGAAGAGGTAACTACGGAGAGGAAGTGGGAAGAGAGCTGTTACTTTGTGGGAAATTTTAGTCAATGTTATGAGACAAAATGTGTATGAACTGCTGTATGGAAAATGAATTTGCTCTGTAAACTTTCACCCGAATCACAATAAAACTTTTTTAAAAATTGTGTTATTGTATTATTCACAGTTAGCACAATGAGAATTTGCTGCACATACCGGTACAGAGGTTCTCCAATGTGGTCCTGACCAAAGCAGGGTTGTACGCACAAACAACAGAATTGAAACAGATTTGAGTACAAATTAATTTCATTTACTTCTTGATGCCCCTTGAAGCCTGGCCCTTCTAATAAACAGCAAGTCTTTATCATTCCATGACAAACTGACAGTAGAAAGCCTTTGGAAGAATGAATTAATAAAAACAACATCTAACATTTATTGAGGTACCATTGAACACCTTATTATGTCATTATCAATTTACACCTCAACTTACATAAATTTCCTGTTTGCTTACGTTATCAAGTCACCTACTATTCATTGGGCACCTACCATAAAAAATGGCCAGTTTTATTGATCAATTATTTTTCTATCTTTCCTGTTTTGTAATGTAATTATTAAAAAATGTGTTTGTAAATTTCCTCAATGGCCCAAAGCTTTCATAAATAAATCTTTGAAGACAGTATTCCCAGAAATATTATAATACAAGCTGAAGTACAGAAATCTTTCACTGTATTCTCTCTGGAAAGAAACCACTTCCTCCCATTACTGAATTTTCTTTTAGCTATAGATTATGCTGCAAATTTTTTCAATTGTGAATATTTTACAGTCATACTTGTAATGGTTTCATAGCGTTATGGGAATCAAATAATAAAAAGAAAGTATGGAGATCAAACAATAAGTCAATTATTTTTATTTTGTTAATTTTTATTGTGATTTGGGTGAAAGTTTACAGAGCAAATTAATTTTCCATTCAACAAGTCATACTGATTTTGTTTTGTGACACTGATTGCAATGACTGCAATATAACAGTACTTCTCCTACCTCCTTCCTGTGGTTACCATTTTCCTTTGTCATTTCCTATCCATTCCTGCCTTCTGCTTTATATCCCTGAGAATATTCCCTTTTGATCTCAAATGGTTGATTTTTCTAAGGAGTTCTTACCTCTCTGGTGTTCTTGTTCACCTCATAGATCTATTTTTTGGCAGAAGGTTGAGACACAGAAGTAAGTTCAGTTCCAGGCCCAAAGTATAACTAAGGACCATAGTTTCAGGTGTTCCAACAGTTTCTATGAGACTAGTAAGCCTGGTCTTTTTTCATTATTTTGAGTTTTGTTCCACATTTTTTGCACATTCTATCAATGATTTCCAATTTTGATCCCTTTCTGAGTAGTTGGTAGTAGTAACCGGGCACCATCTAGTTCTTCTGGTCTCAGGGTCATGCAGACTGAGGTTCCAATGGTCTACTAGTCCCTTGGACTAACTGTTCCCATGTATCTTTGATTTTCTTCACTCTTCTTTGCTCAGGATGAGGAGAGACCAATAGTTGCATCTTAGGTGGCTGCTCACAAACTTTTTTGTTACTTTTTAAAATTTTTATTGTGATTTGGGTAAAATTAGTTTTCCATACAGCAGTTCACATACACTTTGTCTCATGACATTGACTGCAATTCCCACAATGCAACAGCTCCCCTCTCATTTCCTCCCCATAGTCACTTCTTTCCTGTGTCCTTACCTCCCATGCACTCATGCCCCCAAAACTGTCTCCCTGTGCTTACCCTGCCCTTCTGTTCTCCTCTGATTGATCTCTCCATGTAGTGTATATACCTAATGTAAATGTTCAGCTCATATGCCTGTCTTTTGTTTGGCTGGAAGTCACAGGAGTGAGTTCAATTCCAGACTTGAAAGTCAGCTAGGGACCATAGGCTCAGGGGATCCACCAGGTTCTTTCCAGCCAGCAAACCTGGTCCCTTTATATATATACACATGTGTGTGTGTGTGTGTGTGTGTGTGTGTGTGTGTATATATATATATATATATAGGAGCTCTGGTAGCATAGTGGCTAAGGCATTTGACTGCTAACCAGAAAGCTGGCGGTTCAAACCCACTAGCCACTCCTTGGAAGGAAGGTTGGGCAATCCTACTTCCGTAGTGATACTGCCTCAGAAACCCAAGGAGGGGTCGTTATGAGTCAGGTCTGACTCGACGGCACATAATAACATAACAACAAGAACAACATATATATATATATATATATATATATACATATATATATATGATTTTGAGTTTTGTTCTACATTGTTCTTGCACTCTATCCAGGATCTCCAACATAGATCCCCCTCCAAGTGGTTGACTGGTTGACAGTGGTATCCAGGCACCAACTAGTTCTGGTCTCATAGGCTGAGGAGCACATGGTATACCAGTCCTGTGGAGTAATTATTTCCACATATCTTTGATTTTCTTCACTGTTCTTTGCTCTGAACAAGGAGAGACCCATCGTCACATCTAGATGGCTGCTTGCAAGCTTTTAAGATCCCAGTCACTACTTGCCAAAGTAGGATGTGAACAATGGTTTTGTGTAGTGTGTTATGCTCATTGAGCTTGATGTTCCCTGTGACCATTGTCCCGAACCCACAGGTCCAAATACTCTCTCCCTCACTCACAAGCTTTTAAGACCCCAGTGGCTACTCACCAAAGGGAGCTCTGTTGGCGTAGTGACTAAGATATTTCTGACTGTTAACCAGAAAGAAGGCTGGCAGTTCAAACCTACCAGCCACTCCTTAGAAAGCTGATTGGGCAATCTACTTCCATAGAGTCTTTGAACCCAAAGAGGGATCACTATGAGTTGAATTGACTTGATCGCAGTGAGGTTTTTTTTTTTTTTTTTTTGGTCTACTCACCAAAGTAGGATGTAGAACAATGTTTTTGTGTACTATGCTATGCCACTTGATTTGATGTTGCTGAACCCAGTGACTCACTCCCTAAAGGCTGTAGCTAAGAAGTTATCATAACTTTGCCCCTTGTTAGTTCTACTATATATATGGACATTTTTATGGCACATACAAATATGTATGTAAAAATATCATCTGCCAAACTTACATACATTCATGGATGTAGTCTCATTCATCTACCCATGTCTGATCATCTTGCCTGACTACCTGTGTATCCACTCATAGATTAATATCTCTTATTACTGAAAATGCAGTATTGTATATGTAACAGTGTTTACCTTTGTTGTCTGTACTCTTGTGCACCTCTCCATGTCTTCCATTTCCTTAGTAGTATTGTGTTTGTCAGCTGCTTTTGGTATATTGCCTTTCCCTTCACCCAAATTAATATGTGTCTTTTACTGAGCAAGTAATTTTCCCTCTCCTTCCCTCCCATTCCTGATAACCATCGAAGAATGTTTCTTTCAGTGCACAAACCCTTCCTTGACTTTTTGTAATAGTGGACTCATACAATATTTGTCCTTTTGTGATTGACTTATTTCACTCAGAATAATGTCCTCCCAGTTCATTCATATTATAAGGTGTTTCAAGGATTTTTCATTATTTTTTAATGATGTATAGTATTCCACTGTCTGTATATACCATAGTATATCTGTTGATGAGCACTTAGCTTGTTCCATTTCTTTGTTATTACGAATAGTGCTGAATGCCACCAGAGCTCCTGTGTGATGAACATGGTGTTCGTATAGCTATTTCTATCATAACTCTAGGACATCTGGTAGTGTAGTGCCTAAGGCATTTGACTGCTAACCAGAAGGCTGGTGGTTCACACCCACCAGCCACTACTCAGAAGGAAGAATGGGCAATCTACTTCCGTAGTGATACCGCCTTGGAAACCAAAGAAGGGGTCGCTGGGAGTCGCATCCGACTTGATGGCAGTGAGTTGAGTATCCTAACTCTCACTTATTTAGGATATATACCTCATAGTGGGATTGCTGGATCAAAATGGTATGTCTATTTCCAACTTTTTGAGGAAGCGCCATTTTACAGTCCCACCAGTACTGAATAAGCATTCAGATCTCTTCACATCCTCTCCAACATTTGTTGTTTTCTGCCCTGTAGAACTTTGCTGTTAGTGCTTGGGTGAGATAATAGCTCATTGTTGCTTTGATTTGCATTTCTTTAATGAGTAATGATCACTAGCATTTCATCATGTGTTTGTTGGCTGCCTGAATATCTTCTTTGGTGAAGTGTCTGTTCAGTCCTCTGTCTATTTTTTAATTGGTTTGTTTGTCTTTTTGATATTGAAGTGTTGAAGTTTTCTATAAATTTTAGAGATAAGGCTCTTGTTAGATATGTCATTGCCATGTATTTTTTTTTTTTTCCCAATCTTGGTAGGTTCTCTTCTTACTCTTTTGGAAATGTCTTTTGATGCACATAAGAATTTAATTTTTAGAAAGTCCTAGTCATCTAGTTTATCTTCTGCTGTTTGTGCATTTTTTTTATTATGTTTGATAGTCTATTTATGCCATAAATTATTATTCCTAAGTTGGTCCCTATTTTTCTTCTTTGATGATCTCTACAGTTTTAAGTTACATTTAGGTCTTTGGTCTGTCTTGAGTTAGTTTTTGTGTATGGTGTGAGGTGTGGATCTTGTTTCATTTTTCAGCAAATGGATATCCAGTTTTGCCAATATGATTTGTTAGACTATCTTTCCCTCATTTAAAGGATTCCAGATCTTTGTCAAAGATCGGTAGTTCATAGGTGAATGGATCTATTTCTGAGTTCTTGTTTCTCTTTCATTGGTCTATGTGTCTATAGTACCAATACCAGGCTCTTTTGAATACCATAAATGTATAGCAGGTTTTGAGATTGGAGACAAAGACTTCCTACTTTGTTCTTCTTCTTCAGTGGTGCTTTGCTTATCTAGGGTCTCTTTCCTTTCCATATAAAATTAGTGATTGGTTTTTCCATGTCCTTAAAAAATGTCGGTGGAGTATGGATTGAAATTGCGTTGTATCTATAGATTGCTTTGGATAGTGTTGGCATTTTCACAATGTTCAGTCTTCCTATCCATGAGCATATTATGTTGTTCCATTTATGTAAGTCTCATAGTTCTTGTAGTAATGTTTTATAGTTTTCTTTGGACAGATGTTTTGTGTCCCTGGTAAGATTTATTCCTAAATACTTGATCTTTTTGGTAGTTATTGTAAATTATATTGTTTTCCTTATTTCCTTTTTGGAGATCTCTTTGTTGATGTAGAGGAATCCAACTGATTTTTGTATGTTGATCTTGTACCCTTCTACTTTGCTGAATATTTCAATTAGTTCTAATATTTATCTTGCTGAGTGTCTGGGGTTTCCTACATACAGGATCATATCATCTGTAAATAGAGATTGCTTTACTTCTTCTTTGCCAGTCTCTATGTCTCTTATCTCTCTTTCTTGCCTTATTGTCCTGGCTAGGACTTCCAAACAATGTTGAAAAGGAGTGGTGATAGAGGGCATTTATCTGGTTCCCATTCACAAGGGGTGCTTCTAGTCTCTTTCTGTTGAGAATAATGTTGGCCATTAGTTTTGC
This sequence comes from Orycteropus afer afer, assembly GCF_000298275.1. Lineage (NCBI taxonomy): Eukaryota > Metazoa > Chordata > Mammalia > Tubulidentata > Orycteropodidae > Orycteropus > Orycteropus afer. The sequence goes on from NW_006921615.1 coordinate 1,228,848, forward strand.
ATGTATGCCCTTACTTATGTTGAGGAATTTCCCTTCTATTTTGCTGAGAGTTTTTTTTTTTTTTTTATCAGAAATCAGTGTCACATTTTATCATATACATTTTCTACATCAATTGATATGATCATGTGATTCTTTTCTTTTGCTTTATTTATATAATGTATTACATTGTTTTTCTAATGTTTAACCATCCTTGTATTCCTGGTATGAATCCTAGTTGGTTATTATGCATTATTTTTTGACATATGTTGGATTCCATTGGCTAGGATTTTGTTGAAGATTTTTTCATTTATATTCATGAGAGATATTGGCCTATAATTTTTTTTTTTTATAGTGGTGTCTTTGCCCAACTTTCATATCAGGGTTCTGCTTCCTTCATAAAATGAATTTGGGAAAATTCCATCCTTTGCCATGTTCTGGAATAGTTTGGGTAGGCTTGGTGTCAGCTCTTCTCTGAATTCTCTGTTGGAACCATCTGGTCCAGGACAATTTTTTTTTTTCCCTTTTTGATTTTTTCTTTTATTGTGAGCCTGTTCAAATTTTCTACCTGAGTCTGTGTTAATTTAGGTTGGTCATATGTTTCTAGAAATTTGTCTATTATTTCTTTTAGGTTTTCAAATCTGTTGGAGTAGTACAGTTCTTCATAGCATTCTGCTATTACACTTTTTATTTTGGTTGATTCTGTTGTGACATCACCCATTTCATTTCTTATTTGTGCTATTTGCATCTTCTTTTTCTTTTCCTTAGTTAAATTTGCTGGTGGTTTGTCAAATTTTCAAATCTTTTTGAAGAACAAACTTCTAGTATTGTTGATTCTTTCTATTGTTTGTCCTGTTTCATTTATTTCTGCTCTAATCTTTATTATTTCCTTCCTTCTGGAAGCTGCAGGCTTTTTTATTCTTCTTTTTCTAATTTTTGGAATTGTTAGGTTCAGGTATTGATTTTAGTTCTTTCTTCTTTTTTGATGTGTGCAATTTTTGCTATAAATTGACCTCTAAGTACTACTTTTTCTGTGTCCCAAAGATGTTGGTATGTTGTGTTTTCATTCTCCTTAGGTGGAGCTCTGGTGGTGTTGGGCCTAAAGCATTTGACTGCTAACCAGAAGGCTGGTGGTTCAAACCCACCAGCCACTCCTCAAAAGGAAGACTGGGTGTTCTGGTTACCTACTACTGCTCTAACAAGAATATACCACAAATGGGATGGCCTTAGCAAGCAGGAGTTTATTCTTAAAATTTGGAGGCTTTAAGTCCAAGTTCAAAGTGCCAGGCTCTAGGGGCTGGGTGAAAGCCCCTTAACCTTGGGGCCCAGCGTTGCCTCCTGTTCCCAGCCCACTGGAGCTAGAGGCATTTCTTCACTCATACAGCTGCTGGCTGCTGAGGCTGACAAACCCAAGGTTGAC
>NW_006921615.1:1231483-1232466 GCF_000298275.1 Orycteropus afer afer
TTTTTTTTTTTTCCCCTGAGCTGCTTTCAAGATTCTTTCTTTTGTTTGGTTTTGGAAAGTTTGATTGTGATATGTCTTGTTGACTTTCTTTTGGGTTCTATCCTTTATGGGGTTCATTGAGTTTGGATAGATATCTTTTCTTCTTTCATAATATTATGCAAGTTTTCTGCTAGTAAGTCTTTAACAATTTTCTTTGTCAATTTTTTTGCCTCATCCTGTTTTGGAATTCCAATCACATGTAGATTATTTCTCTTGATAATACCCGATATAATTTTACGGTTTCAAAGAGCAGCTCGGGAAGACAAAGCCAATTTACTATAATGAAATGTGCAAAGACCTGGAGTTAGAAAACCAAAAAGGAAGAACACGCTTGGTATTTCTCAAGCTGAAAGAATTGAGGAAAAGATTTAAGACTTGAGTTGCAATATTGAAAGATTCTATGGGCAAAATATTAAATGATGCAGGAAACATAAAAGAAGATGGAAGGAATACACAGAGTCACTGTACCATTTCAGGAGGTGGCATATGATCTAGAACCAATGGTATTGAAAGAGGAAGTTGAAGCTGCAATGAAGGAATTGGCAAAGAACAAGGCTCTGGGAATTGACGGAATACCCATTGAGATATTTCCACAAACAGATGCCTCACTGGAGGCATTCACTCAGTTATGCCAAGAGATTTAGAAGACAGCTACCTGGCCAACTGACTGGAAGAGATCCATATTTGTACCCATTCCAAAGAAAGGAGATCTCACACAATGTAGAGATTATCGAACAATATCATTAATATCACACTCAAGTAAAATCTTACTGAAGATAATTCAAAAAGGGTTGCAGCAATATATTGACAGAGAACTTCCAGAGGTGCAAGCTGGATTCAGAAGAGGACGTGAAACAAGGGATATCATAGCTGCTGTCAGATGGATCTTGGCTCAAGGCAAAGAAAACCAGAAAGATGTTTACCTGTGTTTTATTGACTATGCA
>NW_006921615.1:1234796-1248732 GCF_000298275.1 Orycteropus afer afer
TTTTTTTTTTTTCCAAATTTCTTAGCAGGTAGTTCTATTACCTGTTTTTCTTACATGAGTTTTCCCAGTTATTTATTTTAATCACTTGCTTGCACTATCTTGTCCTGTTTTTTGTTTGAGTTGAAGTTGTTTATTGTCTCTGAGACATTTTGAAGATATTGTTTTTATTTTTTGATTATGTGTTGTTTTGTGTCACCCTGTTTTTTTGTTTTGTTTTGTTTCCATATATCCACATGAGTGAGACAGATGTGCTTCTTTTGTTGTTAGCTTGGCAGCACTGAAGTGCTCCCCACCCCTCTCTGGATGGCTAGAATAAGTGGTAGTGTTTGGGTGTCCATCTCTGTTTATTATGAAGAGGAGCTGTGGGTAGGATGAGCAGGTGCTGTCTACAATCTGTCTTTGATCAAGTGGTGTTGAAATGGGTTGTAGTGTTCACCAATTGGATGAAGTGGCAGGTGGTAGATGTAGTAGATATGGCTTACAACACTGTTGGCTGGGACAGGTAAAAAAAAAAAAAGAAGAAGAAGAAGAAAAGGGGGGTGGGTGAGAAGAAAAATTGATAAAAAATAAAAGATGGGGAAGAAAAAGAGATAAATGAACACATTTGTGAAAAAAAGAAAATGAAAGAAGAGAGAGAAAGAAGAAAAGAAAGGAGGGTGTGGAAAGAAAAGGGGAAAAGACTTGCAGTTATGGTAAGCCAGGAGCAGTGGCAATAGGAGGCTGTGGTACAATGCACTGGAGCGCATGCCTGCAGATGTGGGAAGAGCCTGGCACTTGTGAGCACCTCAGAGAGAGGAGTCCACAGGGATGTGTCCCTTGGATTCAGTGATACAAGCACAGACAGGCCAAGCTGTAGACCCTGGCTCTGTCTGCTTGGGGTGCATTGCAACAGAAGCTGGGCTGCTGAGGAGGTAGCTGAGGAACTGGATGGGTAGGGGGTGACCAGAGGGGAGTCTCTAGCCTCCAGGTTGGTGGAGGTAAGAAGTGGGTTCACCCCTAGTCACTGGGAATTTGTGTTTGTTAGAGGGGGAAAATCACTTCTCCAGTTGCAGTTCACTGGCATTTGTCTGGTGCCCTTCTAGGTGCATGCAGCTGATTACCCAGCTCCTGCCCAGATACAGTCAAGTGGAGGGCTGCCCAGAGTCTAACACCTTCAACCACCACTCCCCAAGCCTTCCCCTTGCATGAGCTGTCAACTAAAATAACTACTGTTCATTAGTGGTGAGTTATTCCATTCCCTTTCTCTGGCTCCTTCCTCACTCCAGTCACCTATGCCACTGGAAATCTGGCCAGTTTCCCTGCACTTTCTTCTCTCATATCCAGCATCTGTTCTATGCACGTTGATTCCCTCGAGATCTCTCCATTCCATGAAATTGGTTTTTTGTTGTACATGTATGGTGACTTTTGTGCCTCAAAATGGGTCAGGTCCTGGCTTTTTCTCTCTCCCTAGTCACCGCCTTCACTCTGTCTCCCTTTCCAATCAGCGCTCGATCTAAATTTGATGCTCAGAGTTCCAGGATCATTATCTTCATCTGTTTCACTCAGTTTTTCCAGGTCTGTGTTGTACAGGGATTGGGCAGAGTGTGTTTAAAGATGCCATCTTGTCTTTTCAATCAAGCCAATAATTTTTAAGTTCCTGTCTTTATTATATCTAAATTGTCACTTAGATTTAAGTGACAATTTAGATATCAGAACATATCTAGATTCCATGATATTTTACATTTAAGCAAAATGTCTTACTTATGAAATGACTTTTTATATTACTTTATCTGATAGGATATACAAAAAAACACATGGTCTTTAATTAATTGTATCTTAAACCTCCTAAACCTCCTTGTAAGAGCTCTGGTAGTGTAGTGCCTAAGGCACTTGACTGCTAACCAGAAGGCTGGTGGTTCAAACCCACCAGCCACTCCTTGGAAGGAAAGTTGGGCAATCTACTTCTGTAGTGATACTGCTTCAGAAACCCAAGGAGGGGTCACTATGAATTGGGTCCAACTTGATGGCAAATAACAACAAACCTCCTTGTGAAGTTGCCTGTAATATATATAGGAATCCTATCCAATATGTTACTTCATCCTGTCACCTGCTCCACACTTCCTGCCCTGATATGACTTAAAGAGGGACAAGGCCCATGATATGAAAATGACTTCTACTATAATTAGGTCATCCTTTACAGACTATTTCTTTTACCTACCCCCACTTCGTGCCCTGTTTTACTTTCATGCCATTGGAAGAAATGAGGATAAAGATTTAAAAATGCTCTTCTGGGCCTTTCTGACCTCATCCTTGAACTACATACAAATGACTATCTAACAGAATTTCTTATATAGGTTTTGACTCAATAAATCATTTCTCCTCTTTTGTCATATTCTTTATCTATTAATATTGTTCTTATTCCTTTGGTGGAGGGCAAGGTGATGGGTTATAATTACCATCTAAGTGGAAACTTTAATGTGAAATGATATTTTTTATTTAAATCTGTCATTGTAAATTGTTCTTCCAATCCAAGATCAGGAAAGTTGTAGAATGGAATGGTGGTGGCATTGCTACTGACACTGAAGCTATCGGACATCATTTGGTAATGTTAACTTGAGTATGAGAAAGAGTTTACCATTTTCCAGAGTTCAAAAAGACACTCAAACACATCTTTGCTTTGATATGGTTTCCTTTTGTGCTTGGCATGTGTAATACAGGTACAATCTTGTATAATTTGGTATTTTACTTTGGACCATAATCTCTAGGTGACAGTCAATATTATTTAATAAATGATTCATTACAGGAATATTACACAGCTAATTTTGTGACATTTTGAGCATAGTTGTCATTTTTCTGGGGCAATTTGTGATTGAATAAATTACATTTCCCAAGAACATGACCATTCCTACAGCCAAGTAACAGAACACTTGCTTAACTCATTTTCAGTAGCTTTGCAAATCTTCACTACAGTATCTTCTATCCTCATCACGCTCAAATCTCACAAGTCATTATGTCTGAGATCTTGAATAAGAATTCTCCAAAGAAAACTTAAAAGCTCCATGGTCCTAGAGCAATATTTCCCAGAGAGACTACTTTGACCCATTTGCAGATTGTGTAGGTGTTTCATGGGCATCACAGTCCTTATCATGATCTGTATCCTGTGACCTTGGAGAAGAGGCTCTTAGAAGGCACCCAAGTTTTAAGAAACTGCAACCTTTATTTTGAAACTCAGGAAGAAGTATGACTAGCAAAAGTCACTTTGGGACTACTGAGTAATTCAGTAAATGATACCTTTGACTTTGAAGCAATTTTATCCTGACTTTGCCAGAATAAAACTGGAATGTAGGAAACAAGGAAAGCATAAGATAGAACTACAACTAGGTAAAAAAGAGACTCTGGTGATGTAATGGTTAAAACATTAGGCTGCTAACCAAAAGTTTGGTGGTTCAAAACCACCAGCTGCCCTGCAAACGAATGATGGGGCAGTCTGCTTCCCTAAAGATTTACAGGGAAATCCTATGGGAGAGTCTATTCTGTCCTATACGGGTGCTATGAATCAGAATTGACTCAGAGGCAGTGGGTTTGGTTTTTGGTTTACTGCTAAGTAAACAATAATTCCATTCTCTGAGCCCTGTACAACAACACCTCCCTCCCCGCTCCCCCCCCCAAAAAAAACCCACATTGCCATAGAGTTGATTTTGACTCATTTCCAAGGCTGTAGGCTGTAGACTTGAAAGATGCAGACTGCCACATATTTTTCCCATGAAATGGCTTTTGAGTTCGAACTGCTAACATTTTTGTTAGCAGTCAAGTGCTTAATCACAGCACCATCAAGGCTCCTTATGGGTCCCTGCACAACAAAGAGGTGAAATTGGCCAGGAACAAGAGATGAACCACTGTTTACATCTTCAGAATTTAGCTCTACCCACAAGTCTCTGATCTTCACACACAGCATAGGAAGAATCTCAAGTTGCTAGACACAGTAGACAGTGAAAAATACTCCATTTTGGCCATTAGAGGAGGTGGAACCTGGCCTTAAATGACTGGTTCCTCTCTTTGTCCAGTAACCTTCATTTGGTGGTTGCTTGTGGTTTCCCTAGACATTTCCTTCAGAGACTCATCTTCAAGAAAAGACACAGGAATGTGAAATATGTAACCAATGTGCATGAAGAAGTTCTTGGTTCATTCAAGAAATATAATTTTGAGAAACCTTCACAGAGGTAAAAACAACTTCAGTCCTTTTTATAAAGCAAGTTATTGTGTTTTAAAATAGTTGATGTATAGGAATTATCAAATGGACCTAGTCAAATTGTTCTCTTAAAAATATAGAAAATTAACTATGACGTAAAATATAAAATGAAGCGGCAATCATTTTACAGCAAGAACAATCACTGCAATCTGGTCTATTAAGAATGTTCTTCAGTGACTCACATTGGCACAGTTTAATCAATGGGAACTCAGCCATGACCAACTGATCAAAAGGAGGATATTTGCGTGGAATTATTTCCTTCTTTGCTACCAGAATTCAAGAATTACAATGTCTTAACAGGTAATTGGGGAAATCTTTTATTATTATTATTATTATAGTGTGAGTGAATGTTTATAGAGCAAATTAGTTTTCCTTTTAATGATTTATACACATCTTGCTTTGTGACATTAGTTGCAATTCCCTCAATGTAACAGCACACTTCCCACTTTTTCCTTAGGGTCCCTGTTTCCATTCATCCTTCTTCCCTGCCCTTTCCTGCCTTCTGAGCTTTGTTTTTTGATAAATGCTGCTCTTTTGGTCTTCTATGGTTGATTGTTCTGAGAAGTATATTCCTCAAGGGTGTTATTGTTCACTTTATAGGCCTGTGTATTGTTTGGCGGAAAGGTGATCCCAGGAGGTGAGCTTATAATTGGAGAACTTTTAAAGCAAACCAGACTAATTGAAAACATGATTTACTTGAGGTAGTGATGAAAAAAAAATTAAACTTTGTATTTATTGTAAAAATGTCTAAAGAATGTGTGTACAGGATAAAGGCAGAAAATATAATCAATTGGACAAACAGCAGTGAATTTGGAAGAACTCTTGTTTATGAATTTTATTTAATTGGCTTCATAGGCACCATTGTTGTTGTTGTTATGTGCCATTGAGTTGGACCCGACTCACAGCGACCCTTCGTTGGGTTTCTGAGGCAGTATCACTATAACAGCTCTTTTTCCTGAAGGCAAATACCAGGTTTAGCCATTGAGTCAAAAGTATGGAGGCAGTGAGAGAACAGAATCCTCTTCAGAGCCAGCCCATGGGTATCTTCACACTTCTGCATCTCTGGGTCAGAGTTCTCAATAACCCAATTGGACTGAAAAGCCCTGAAAAACAGAACTTGTCTGGTTTAAAAAGTTGGCCATAATCCTCAGGGAAATTTTGGTTGACAATAAATGTCCAGAAGTGGTTGAGATGGGAAGAGAGGTATTTGGTATCCCAGGTGAACTTGAATGAAAGGCTCAAGACTTCTTTGGAAGGGGTTGCTGCTCATTGGAACTTAGAGTCTTAATGTGAATATAGAGCCATCCATCCTCTACCCTCTTATAGACACATCACTGATAAAGGCAGATCAGTAATTCCAGTTTTCAGTAATGCTTGCCTAGTAGATTTAACAATTGAAATTTCCCACATCCCAGGCATTGCTCTAAGTACTAGGATGAGTAAGAGAGTTGTTGCTTTCCAGGAAGTCATAGTGTTTGGGAGAATATAACTATACTCAAAAACCAAACTCACTGCTGTCGAGTTGATCCTGACTCATAGCAACCCCTCCTTGGGTTTCTGAGGCATTATCTCTATGGAAGTAGATTGTCCTCTCTTCCTTCTGAGAGAGAAGTGACTGGTGGGTTTGAACCTCCAGCCTTCTGTTTAGCAGTCAAATGCCTTAGGCACTACACCACAAGAGCTTCCAGAATATAACTATATGATACAATAAAAGATCTATTGTATAAAGGGTAACTAAAATAACAACAGAAATGAATAAAGATGAAGTACTGGACCACCAGGGCTCCTAGTACAATAATAGAAATAAATAAAGATGTATGGACAAGGACGGAATCAATGAAGACATCATAAAGGAAGAATGGTTTGAAGTGGATCTTAGGTTGATGTAGATCTTAGAAAATGAGTAGAAATTTTTCATAGCACTTGGGGAAAGGAAAGACACAAAAGAACATAGCCAGATTGAAACTGAGAAGTTATTCATTGCTGGAGTATAAGCTTAATTGGCCAAGACGGGAGAGGAGTAAGCCTTGCAGGAGAGTCGGCTGGGGCCAGAGCTTGGAAAGCCTACTAGGTTGTGATAAAGATTTTGCACTTTATCTTACATGCAATAAAGAGTCATCAAAGTCTTTTTAGCAGAGGAAAATGATGACCATGCTTGCATTTTGAACGTTATTGGTGATGTGATATGTGAAAGGTGGATTAGACCAAGCAAGAGTATCATTAGGGCAACAACCAACACTGACTCATCTGGGCACTAAGGAAGCCTATGGTTGTTGGGGTGGAACTGAGGAGATAAATTATAAAAGATATCTAGGAAGTATATCTTTACATCTCAGGCTATAAGAGGTCACTGCAACCAATAATACTTTCAGTGGCCTGTATGAGTGTGTGTGGGTTAGATGCGGGCTGGAAACCAGTGGGTGGAGGAAGAGCTGCAGTTAACTCAGGAAGTGTTCTGGTCTTTTACACATCCCACACTGACCACAGCTGCTCACTACTTCCCTTCCTCTTCAATTTCACCCACTGTTCCATGTTGGTCTCCACCCTCACCATTCTTCCAGAACAGCTTTGGCCAAAGTCATGAAAGACCTACTTCTTGCTAAATCCAATAGATAGTAATCAGTCTGCATCACCTATTTCCTCCTTGCAGCATTTGGCACCGTTGAAATCTCTGTCCTTGAAATACTGTTTCCCCAGCTCTACTTGTTTCTTTCTCACTTCTCTGGGTGTTTTTCTCATCCTTTCTAAGCTCCCTTTTCTCAGTCTGGTTCTTTAGCACTTATCCTAGGCTTCTTTCTCTGCTTACGTGGTTACCATGTAGTACATTCAGTTTCATGACTTAACTATCTATGTTCATACTATCCAGGTGTGGTTCAGTTAATTCTGACTCATGGCGACCCCACGTGTGTCAGAGTATAAATGCATGCCAAAGGGTATTCAGTGGCTGGTTTTTCAGAAATAAATCTTCAGGCCTTATTTCTAAGGTGCTTCTGGATATATTCAAGGGCCCAGTCTGTTGATTAGCAGCCAAGCATGTTAACCATTGTAATCTCAAAAAACATATTTTTAGATAATGTCTGTCTCCTGAAACTTAGTTCTATATGTTCAACTACCTGCTTGATCTACTCTTTGATCTTCCATAAGCAACCAAACTAAACATATCAAAACACAAAAATAATATCACTACCCCTCTCTAGACCACCAAGCCTCAAACTTATTACTTTGCTTCTGTTGATTACAGGACACATTTCTTTTAGACACATTCTTCACCACCTATTGGGAGATTACCAAACATATTCCCATAAATAAGAAAACTCTCATCATTCAACCTGCAAACTCACTCTCAAATCAATCTGTCTCTCAAACCTACTACTATAGCACAGGCCTATAAACTTCCAGCTGCAATCCCAGATGACTGCATGGCTTCTGAGTGGTCTCTCTGACTCTCATCCTACTCAAGGGTACTTTTGAATTTCTCTATGCTGGTGCTTCTGCCAGAAATGGTATTACACTCTTTCTCCTCAATTTTGGCATTTCCAACTCCTCTCATTCCTCTGTCTCAGCTTAGTCATCACTTTCTCCTAGGAAACTTCCCTGATCTTCTCCCCAACAAGACTAGTTAGTTATTCCTCAAATCAGTTCTTATTATACTGTTTAATGACCTTTCTCTTCCCTCATGTAAATACCATAAAATAAGGGACTTGTCTATCTCATTTCTTTCTATATTCCTGGCATCTAACACAAGTGTGTATTAGATACTTAAATATTTATGGAATGAGAACATAAATAAATGCTGTCAAGTAATTTCCATTAAAATATGACTTGCATAAATAAAAGAGCATAAATCATAATTGTACTTCCCAATGAATTTTCATAATGTAAATGCATATGTTTAAATCAAGTCAAAAATAGAACATTACAAGCATTCTCAGAAGCCCTTTGTGTGACCACCCCAATCATTATTCCTCCCTCTTATTCAAAGGTCATATCTATATTGACTTCTAGTATCATAGATAACATTTGCCTGTTTTGAAAATTTATATATGTGGAATCATACAATATGTATTCTTTTGTATATAGCTTTTTCACTCAATATAATATTTGTGAGATTTATCCATGTAATTGAATATAACAATTCTTTCACTTTCATTGTTGTTTTAGATTACCATTATGTGAATATATCATAATTTTTTTTTATCCATTCTACTGTTAATGGTCAATAAAGTTGCTTTCAATTAGAGACTTTTCTTAGGTTGTGTTCTCTAGAGAAGCAAAGCCAGTGAAACTTAGAGAGAGAGAAAGTGAGAAAGAGAGAAACAAAATTATCCCAAGGAAATGTCTCATACAGTTGTACAGGCTGACAAGTTCCAAGTCTGTGAGTCAGACATCAAGCTAGAGGTTTCTTCTGACTCATAGTTGCAGGGGCTGACGAGCCCAAGATCAGCAGGCAATACAGCAGCCTGCTAGCTTTGGAGGCTTATGAATCCAAGATCTGTTTCCTCACAGGCTGCAAAGGCAACAATCCCAAGATATGCAGGCAATATGGTAGGCTGCTGGTTTAATACCAAGAACAGGGGATCAGATCATGATGAGCTGGATGGAAAGTCTATATTTAGCAAAAAGCCAGAAAACTTTGCAAGAGTTTTTCTATATATATTGGAAGTAGGCAACACCCTGAAGGAAACACCCTTTCAACTGATTGGCTGCTCATAACACACCTCATGGAGGTGACTGCGTTCTATCAGATTTCACCATGGATGATGCCTGTCTACATTACAACTGCCAAACCACTTGGAATCGTGGCCCAGACAAGTTGACACACAACTTTAAGTATCACAGTCCACCCCTTGTCAATTTAGCACCTGTATATATCTCCTTAAAATGTGTATCATTTCTAAATATAGACAATTACAAAGTTATACTTGTGTCTAACATAATATAACAGGCCTAAAACTGAAAATGCTTTAGCCCTGTTTACATCTTATATTTTATAACTGAAAAAACAAAAATATTTGATGTACACATACAAGGAAGAAATACTCATAACAATCACAGTCCTAATTTCTGCAACTGGTCATGTAGTCGTAGCTGGTATTTAGAACCACCTTCTTCTACCACCCATTCCATATTCCTTTTTCATCTCTGTGTAGTACATCTGGTGAGGTCCATGTTTCTAGTCACCAGCTATGGTTTTGAAAAAAGGTAATTGCAATGAATAAGTCATTGGTCTTGCAAAATTCTGCCATGCAATCTCCAGCATCATTTCTATCACCAAGGCCATATTTTCCAACTACCAATGCTTCTTCATTGTTTCCAACTTTTGCATTCTAATCACCACTAATTATCAATACATCTTGATTACATGTTTGATAATTTCAGTCTGAAGACATTGGTAAAAACCTTCACTTTCTTCATCTTTGGTTCCAATGGTTGGTGTATAAATTTGAATAGTAGTAGTATTGACTGATCTTCCTTGTATGTGTATGGATATTATACAGTCACTCATAGCACTGTATTTCAGTATAGATCTTGAAGTGTTCTTTTTGATGATGAATGCAACACCATTTCTCTTCAATTTGTCATTCTATTGTTAGTAGTTTGCAAAATGATTTGATCTTGGATATTTAATGTCATCAAATATGTTTTTCTGCATCTTTTTTTTATGATCATACATGGTTTCTCCTCTTTAGTATAATAATGAAATGAACTGTAATTATTGCTTATCAAGTGTTAAAACAACCTTGTGTTGTTCCTATAAACCCAACTTAATGAATTATCATTTTTATATAACTTGGATTTACTACTTTTTTTTGTTTATAATTTTTCACCATTGTTTATAAGATATATTGACCATACATATCCATCTTCCTTTTAAACACAAATCCACTTTTTATTTTATCATAAATAAACATGCTGTTGTTGTTATGTGCCGTCAAGTTGGACCCGACTCATAGCTAGCCCTCCTTGGGTTTCCGAGGCAGTGTCACTACGGAAGTAGATTGCCGCATCTTCCTTCCGAGGAGTGGCCTGTGAGTTTGAACCACCAGCCTTCTGGTTAGCAGTCAAGTGCCTTAGGCACTATGCTACAGATTATTTTATTTAAACTTCTTTACAACAATGATAAGAACTTCATGACTCTTTCCAACAAGATACAACTAATCTGTACAAATAAAAGTGTTCTCAGTTATATCCTAATAATGATAGACTTAAAAAAATGAATAGTTACATATTCATTTCTGGGTATTGTTAATTGATTTCCCAGTTCATTTACAATCCCACCTAAATATCCTATTACATAAAGCCTAAATTTTAAAGTTAGTCACTGTAGAAACTTTTTATATAAAGTAATACAGAAAAGGAGGCCCATGAAAAAGTATTTAACATATGGAAGTCATACATAGGCAAGGAAGAAAATATATCTAGCTGCTACAATCTTGATTTCTATTACTGGTTGTATGGCTATATTTGATACTTATAACTTTCTTCTTCTACTTCCCATTCCATATTTCTTGGCCCTCACCCAGCACCTAAGCCAGATGGGAAATTTTACTTGGTGGAGTAATCCAAAATTTCAGAAGGGCCTGATTTCTTAATCATTTTTTCTTTGCTAGGTTACTATGTTGTTGTTGTTGTTGTTGTTTGCTGTCGAGTCGGCCCCAACTCATAGCGACCCCTCCTTGGGGTTTCCGAGGCAGTATCACTACAGAAGTAGGATTGCCCAACCTTCCTTCCGAGGAGTGGCTGGTGGGTTTGAACTGCCAGCCTTCTGGTGAGCAGTCAAGTGCCTTAGGCACTATGCTACCAGAGCTCCTACTATAGTTTTCCATTAACTTACATTAATTGACAGGGAAGTATTACGAGGTGCACCCCTAGACTCTAGCTTCTGGATAGTATTTATCTGATACTAATTGCATAAAAGAAACCAACTCTCCACTCACTTATCAGAATTAATTTTTCCCAACTAGTCTTTGTTAATTTAGAGACATGTTTAGAGGTATCCAATATGGTCAGATGACAGCCTCATCTTCCAATCCAGTATGTGCATTACTGTGTTTCCTGGTGGAAGCAGGACTAAGATATTTAGACCAGAGAAGCCAAATGCACAGGGATTGGAAGCAAATATTTGGGAAGCATATTATTAGGTCTAACTGTGAGAATACCCACACCCATATCCACCTCTTAATTTCCAGATCCATTTACTATGTCATTTAGAGGAAATGGCATCATAATCTTCTTGCTTCCTCAAAGCATATTCTATTGGGTAACATCAATCTCACAAGGTGTTATCTCTTAATTAGCATCATACTGTATCTTCAGGAAACTATTCAACTGTTCTCTCAAGCTAGATTCCTCTCCACAATAGGATGCATGCTATTTCAGGATTAAAGGGATTTAATGTAAAAAATATACCATCAGTTGGCTGGCTGGATCCCTAGAAATGGCGTCATGCTGCTAGGCAATGATCTCATCTTAGGCACCAAACAGTGATGTTACCAAAATCAGACTTAAAGGGATATACACTTGTTGAGCCAATGCATAACTTTCATTCCTCTTGCCATGACTATTTTGTGCATGATTCAATTAATCAAGAACCAGGGTAGCTGAGAACAGGTGTTAACTAATATACACAGAATGGGTCACTTTATCAACCTGATTATTGATAGCCTATATGGTGGGAGGGGGAGTAGCTTTACAATGGAAGAATGAGGCAGTCATGTCCTTAACCAAGTGATGAAACTTAGCATTACTAATCATGGGAAAATCCAACATTGCATGCATTCTGATGTAGTGTACCATGAAGTACACAGCATTACCTGAGAAGTAGTCTTGCCAAAACCGTTTCACCTGACTATAATTAATTCTCTAGACTTAACTCAAAATTTACAGAAATGCAGGAAAAGGTGGATGGCACCATGAAGAAATAAGAAAAATTAAAAATGTGTTTTACCAAACAGCTAGTCTAATCTCTTCAAAAAGACAATCCCATGAGAAACAAACAAACAAACAAATGTGAAGTGTTTTATTGGTTTAAGAGAGATTAAAACGATGTAACAATAAACTGTAACTCATGATCCTTGTCTAAATCCAGGATTTTTAAAAAATCAATAAATGATATTTTGAAGCCATGGGAGAAATTTTAGTATGGAGTGTATATAGATTATATTAGGAAGTTAATTTAAGTTTCTTGGAAGTTTTAATAGTATTGCAATTATGTTGGAGAATAATTTGTGCTTAAGAAAAAACATGCAATGCAGTATTTAGGGGTAAAGTGTCAAGTTGCTTGCAACTCAATTAAAAAAAAACACCCTCAGATAGATAGATATGCAGACAACTAGGGTAAATGCTAACACTGTTAAAGCTAGATGGTGGGTATATGTGTGATCTTTAAAATTCTTTGTTTTTTCACAGTTTTTCATTGTGATTTGGGTGAAAGTTTACAGAGCAAATTTGTTTTCCATTCGATAATTCATACATGTTTTGTTTGTAACATTCAGTCCAATTCCCACAATGTAACCACACTCTTTCCACTTCCTCCCTCTGTTTACCATTTCCCTTCATCCTTTTCTTCTATCACTTCATGCTTTCTGAGCTTCATCCCTGGGAAAATCCTGCCCTTTTAAACTCCTGTGGTTGACTGTTCTAAGGAATGTGTACCTCCCTGGTGTTATTGTTCACCTTATAAGACTATCATTTGGCTGAAAGTTGAGCCATGCAGCTGAGTTCAGTTCCTGGCTTGAAGGGAGTCTAAGGGCCATAGTCTGGGAAGTTCCACCAGTCTCCATAAGACTAATAAACGTCTGTTTTTCATGACTTTGAGTTTTGTTCCAGATTTTTCTCCCACCCTATTATGACACATTTCAGGGTGGTCAGCAGTGGTAGTCAGGCACCATCTAGTTCTTTTGGTCTCAGGGTCATAGACACTGGGGTTCATGTGGTTTATTAGTACTTTGGACTAATTGTTTCCTTGTATCTTTGATTTTCTTCACTCTTTTCTCCAGATAAGGAGAGACCAATAGTTGC
Source organism: Orycteropus afer afer (assembly GCF_000298275.1). Taxonomy (NCBI): domain Eukaryota; kingdom Metazoa; phylum Chordata; class Mammalia; order Tubulidentata; family Orycteropodidae; genus Orycteropus; species Orycteropus afer. The sequence goes on from NW_006921615.1 coordinate 1,248,046, forward strand.
ATGCAGATGGCTGCCCACAAGCTATTAATACACAGTCACTACCCACCAGCCACTCCTTGGAAGAAAGGTTGCACAATCTACTTCCGCAGTGATACTGCCTTGGAAACCCAAGAAGGGGTCACTATGAGTTGTGTCTCACTGGATGGCACATAACAACAACAGCAACATTCACTAAAGTACTATGTAGAACATTGTCTTTGTGGAATATGTTATGGCAATTGACCTTGGTGTCCCCCAAGACTATAGTCTTGAGTCCCCATGCCGGTGACTTATTCCCTTAAGTTTTTTGGTTATAGTTAAGAAGTTTTCATACCTTTGCCTCCAGTATGCTCTACTATATTCATGGATATATTTGCAGCACATATAAAAATATGCAGAATTATCTTATGTCATACATATATATACATGTGGGTGTACTCCCATTCACCTTCTCACCCCTGTTCAGCTTGAGTGTCTATCTACATATTCACTTACAGATTATTGTGATTATTGTTATTGCAGGGTTGGGTATGCAATACCTAACATTTATTGCCTTTAACTTTTGTGCTCCTTCTAGTGTCTTCCTTCACTTTTTTTTTAAATTAATTAATTTTTTATTGTGATTTGGGTGAAGATTTACAGAGCAAATTCACTTTCCATACAGCAGTTCACATATACTTTGTCTCATGTCATTGACCACAGTTTACC
>NW_006921615.1:1252492-1256536 GCF_000298275.1 Orycteropus afer afer
CAGTCCCTGGCTAGCAGGGTAATTTTTAGGTTAATTCTTAGGTCCTACCACCTCTTGGGAATCTGCAAGCTGTCTGTCTGTTTTCCTTCACTTTGATCATTTAGTGCTGAACTCTCTCTTTTTGAATATTACAATTCCTTTCACCCAACTTAATACATAACTACTCTCTAGTAAATGATTGACCCTCCCTACTCCTTCCATCACTGTTTACCTTCAAAATAATGTTCCTTTCTCTGTGTATAAACCTTTTCTTGACTTTTTACAATAGTGCTGTCATACGATATTTGTCCTTTTGTGATTGACTAATTTGTCTCCGCATAATGTCCTCTAGATTCATCCATGTTATGATGTGTTTCACAGATTTATCATTATTCTTTAGTGTTGCATATTATTCTATTGTATATGTGTATGTGCCATAGTTTGTTTATCCATTTACCCATTTGTGGACACTTAGATTGTTTCCATCTTTTTGTTGTTGCAAATAATGCTGTAATGAACATGGTGTACATATATCTGTTCCTGTCATGACTCATATTTCTCTAGGACATATAGCTACTAATGGGATTCCGGATCATATGGTGTTTTTATTTCTAATTGCTTAAGGAAGTGCCGTACTATTTCCCACAGTGGTTGTACCATCTTACTGTCCAACCAGCAGTGTATAAAGATGCCAGTCTCTCCACACCCATGCCAGCATTTGTTGTTTTCAGGTATTTATTTAAAAAAAAAAAACAAAGAAACTTTGCTATTAATATTGGGATGAGATGATATCTCATTGCTGTTTTGATTTACATCTCTCTAATGGCTAATGATCATGAGCATTTCCCCATGTGGTTGTTGACTGCCTGAATGTCTACTTTGCTGAAGTATCTATTCATGTCTTCTGCTTATTGTTAAATTGGGTTCTTTGTTCCTCTGTTGTTGATGTGCTGAAGTTTTCTATACCTTTGATCTACTTCTTTATCCTTTCCTTTGAAGCTCTGGGTTCTGTGATTGTCATCCATATCCATCTTGCTTGGTTTCTTGAGTCTTTGATGTAGAGGATCTAGATAGTGTATCTGCCTAGTCCACTACCTTGGATTGTCCTCATCTTTTAAATTCTTTTAGAGATTCTGTATTTGAAGTTTTCTATTATAAAAGAAAAAAAATGGTAACATGAACTGGTTAGAATTTAAAAGCAAAATAATACAGAAAATCAACAAATGATGTCAGTACAAATGAATATCAAAGTGAAAAAAATGAAGTTGTACCGCTACCTCACACCATATACAATAAGGAACTTCAAATGGATCATAGTCCTAAATATAATAGCAATTATTGTTGTTAGTTGTTGTAGAATTGGCCCCAACTCATGGTGACCCCATGTACAATAGGACTGGCCTGTTGTGGCCTATAGCATAAATCACCAGACCTTCCTTCCTAGTCTGTATTAGCCTGGAAGCTTCACTAAAAATTATTCAGCATAAAAACAACATGCAAGCCACTGTTGACACAGATGAGTGGTGACTACACTTGAGGTACATTGGCAGGGAGTGGAACCTAGATCTCCTCTGTCGAAAGCAAGCATTCTACTGTTGGACCACTAAACATAAACTCTTACAAGAAAACATAGAAGTAAATCTTAGTTACCTTGAATTGTTGTTGTTATGTGCTATCAAGTCGGACCCGACTCATAATGACCCCTCCTTGGGTTTCCGAGGCAGTATCACAACAGAAGTAGATTGGCCCATCTTCCTTCCGAGGAGTGGCTGGTGGGTTTGAACTGCCAGCCTTCTAGTTAGCAGTCAAGTGCCTTAGGCATTATGCTACCAGAGCTCCCTACCTTGAATTAGGAAATGATTTTTTAGATGAAAACATCAAAAGCAGAAGATTCAAAAGAAAAAAAATAGATAAATTGGACTATATCAAAATAAAAACTTGTGTGCTGCAAATGCTACAATCAAGAGTTTGAAAAGACAACCTAAAGAAGGGGAGATAATATTTTCAAATGTATATCTGATAGAGTACCTATATTTTAAAAAATATAAAGAACTCTTAGAACTTAGTAATGAAAGGACAACACAATTTAAAAATGGACAAATCATTTCAACAAACATTTCTCCCAAGGGCCAAGATAAGATATGTAAGTAATATACAAAAAGTTAATAAGCACATGAAAAGATGCTTAACAGCTTATTTACTGTTGCTGTTGTGAACCAGTCCAGTTGATTCTGATTTAGGAATCAGAGTAGATTCTAGGACAGAGTAAATTGCCCTATTTTTCACACCATAATTCAAAAGCATCAATTCTACTTCTGCCTTCTTTTTCACAGCTTCCTCATACATATGAGGTGAATGAAAAGACCATGGCTTGGGTCAGGCACTTCTTAGCCCTCAAAATGATATCTGTGCTTTTTAAAACTTTAAAGAGTTGTTTTTTTTTTTTTGCAGATTTATCTAATACAATACTTCACTTATTTCTTGACTGCTGCATCCATAGATGTTGATTGCTGATCCAAGTAAGAGGAAATCATAGAGAACTTCATTTTCTTCTTTATTTCTTCATTTATCAGTCCAGTTGTGAGGATTTTCATTTTCTTCACATTCAGGCGTAATACATCCTGAAGGCTGTAGTCTTTGACTTTCGTCAGTAAATGCTTCAAGTCATCTTCATTTTTGGCAAGCAAAGTTGTATCATCTGCACATCTCAGATTGTAATGATTCCTCTAATCCTCAGGTAGTGTTCCTCTTCATTTAGTTCAGCTCCTCGGATTATTTGTTCAGCATATAGATTTAATAAATAAGGTGAAATACACAATTATGCTGTATACCTCTCCCAATTTTGAACCAATATAGACCTTTAAATGATAATGAAAACTAGATTGACAATAGTGTATAGATGCACTAATTGCATTAACATTTTGCATTGTTGGACATCATCATCTTGGGATAAGATTACTAAATTTAGCATGTAAAAATATAGGACGCTCAGTTAAATTTGGACTTCAGAGGAAAGACAAATACTTTTTTAGTATAATTATGCATAATTACATATAAAATTATTCAATGTTTATCAAATTCCAATTTTACTGGGCTATCCCAGTAAAATACAATTTTATCTGGCAACCCTACTCAGGTTTCACTTAACTCTGGTATGACAAAAATATTACCTTTATTGCCTGGTTTGGTCCTCCATGTATGCTTCTCAGGAGTCTCTCCTCACCTGTTCCTGTGTCTTTGGGCCGCTGTCAGCTACAGAGGCTGAAGAGATGGATGAGGAATTCAGAAGTTTCTATAGAATAAGTATACTTGCAGAACATCTAGGAAGCCACTGGCCCAGAGGCTGAGACAATTGTGAAGGAAAAGACCTATGACTCTGTTTTAGTTTCCTAGTGTTGCTGTAGCAAAACATATCACAAGTAACCTTTTCTTTCACAGTTCTGGAGATTAGAGATCTGGATTCTCAGCATGCATCTAGGAGACAATCTTCTATCTTTTTCGGCTTCTAATAGCTGAAAGCAAGCCTTGACATTTCTGGGCTTGTAGATGCATCTGCCTCCATCTTCACATGGCATCTTCCCCTGTGTGTGTGTCTGTCTCTATATCTGTTTTCTGTTTATAAGAACACCACTCAGAAGGGATTAGGTTTAGGACCTACCCTACTCTGGTAAGATTTCATTAACATAACAAAAAACAAACCGTATTTACAAGCAGGATCACTTCACAGATACAGAGGTAGACATCAACATATATTTTGGGAAGACACAGTTGAATCCATAACATACTTTCATATTACCAGTTAGTTGTCCTCCCACAAAATTCTAGACTGTTAATGTTTCATGGAAGTTTTTCCTTTTAATACTTTTCAGTGAGTGTGATAGTTAGAGCTGTGTGTCAACTTGGCTGGACCCCAGTTCTGTGTGGTTGTTCCCATGATGGGATCAGATGACTGTGATCTGAGTGGCCAATCTGCCCAAGGGGAGTTTCCCTAGGGGTGTGGCCTGCTTCCAGGATATCCAGGGACATTCTGGGAAGAGAGACATTCTTTTGTGGATCGGGAACCTG
>NW_006921615.1:1260346-1267454 GCF_000298275.1 Orycteropus afer afer
CTGGCTTCTATACGTTTGTGAGCCATTTTCCTAAGATAAATTTCTCTTTCTCTTTCTCCCTCTCTCTATATAAGCTTTGCTGGTTTTTGTTTCTCTAGAGAACCCAGTCTAATACAATATGATTCTCTTCTTTCAAGTTAGGAAGTGGGGTAAAACTTATTCCTACTAATATTAGTGCATATTAGTATAGTAATGAATGTTCTCTAGCCTCCTCCTACACTGCTCCATATATTTCTTTAACATTTTTTAAATTAAAGTCAATCATTTTAATTGTGCATTCACTCTCTCCTTCTTTCTTTTTTTTCCTTGCAAGTGGTGGTGGAGAGGGGTTGGTCAGGGTATTATTGGAAAGAAGGAACTCCATGGCTGATTAGACGAAAGTGGAGTTTTCCTCATATTTGAATATTTATTAGTGGTAGGGTAAGGAATTTGAGTGGAGAGAGATGGTGGCTCTCTACTTTGGGTTCTGTTTCATTCCCTGATCCCGGACTAAATACCACCACTGAAGATCCATTGAATATTCATTGCATGACTGCCTGTGACAATGATGGGACAGTTGATATGGGATTGCAAATCCTACATATCTGAGAAAATGATTTTATGCTCTTCTCTCTCCTCCTGCCTCCCAATCTTCTACTCCTTTAGGAATTATACTCTAGTTATGATAAGGAGCTCTGGAGGCAGTATTTGACTGCTAGCCAGAAGGTTGGCGGTTCAAACCTACCAGCAGATAGCTAGCACCAAGTCCAAACCAAGAAGATAATGACTCTTTAAAACTATTTAAGTATATATAGTCATGTGCATGTGTGTATACACATAAACACACACAGTAACTTTTTAAGAATAAAATGAATTAATATTCATTGCAGAAAGGTGAGAAAATACTAAAATGTATCATAAAGAAAACAAGTCACTCACAATCCAGACATAACTACTATTAATATTTTGGAATATTTCTTTCAGTGTGATGGTTATGTTTGTATGTCAGCTTGGCTAGGCCTGGTCGAGTGGCTGAGCAGCTGGATGTAGTATTCCCCATGATGAGACTGGTAATGAACTCCATGGTGGAATCTACTAGGAGCAGCTGAGTAGCTGCCTTTGGGTATGTGGTCTGCTTTCTTTATAGAAGGAGAAGCTTTGAGAATGGTCTCTAGCCCTTGGCACGCTTAGACGCTGCATGTAGCTGTGTCACTGTTCAGCAGCAGCCTCCCATGCTCTGCCAACCTTGGGACTTACAATGGACTTAAGTTAATGGCCTGCCATGTGGTTTGGTAACATCAGGACTGTGCCTTTTTACTTGTCAACCTTGGGGCTTCTCAGCCTCAGCAGCCAGCAGCTGTCTGAGTGAAGAAATGCCTCTAGCCCCAGTGGGCCAGGAGCAGAAGGCAGACCTGGACCCCAAGGTTGAGGGGCTTTCACCCAGCCCCTAGAGCCTGGCACTTTGAACTTGGACTTACAACCTTCAAACTGTAAGAATAAAGTCCTGTTTGTTAAGGCCAACCCATTTGTGGTATATTTCTTACCAAAGTGGCACTAGGTAACCAGAACATTCAACTTTTGCACAATTTTTCCCCATATATTTGGGATCTCACTTTCTCAATTAATATCAAATAGTGGTCATTTCCCACTATTAGAATTTGCTCATAAAGGGAAGAGTATATCTATGACTCTGTAGGAGATATTTCGAAACAAGCATTGGAATTTTCAATCTATAAGACTCTCCCTAAACATCCTTCTAAAACAGCTGCCCTTAACAATGAAACCCTGTGCCATGAAACCTCCCTCACTCACTCACTCACTGCTGTCGAGTAGGATCCGACTCATAGTGACCCCTCTTTGGGTTTCCGAGGCAGTATCACTACGGAAGTAGATTGCCCAACTTTTCTTCCAAGTCATGAAACCTGTAGCCTAAAATTCTCACCAAAAATATCTGTGCAACTTTTAGGGGAAAAAATGTTATATGAATCCATAATATCCTTTATTTTTATCCCAGGTTTTATGACTTATATTCTTAAATACTGCACAAAAAGCAAAATTCACATATAAGCACCTCTTCCACTTTCTAATCATTGGACTATTTAGTTCACAACATGTACTGCTAAGGGAGAATTAAAGCCCAGTTCATGTAGCCAAACCCTGATTTCAAGTGGACACTCTGCTCAAGAAATAGCAATTGCTGCCCACAATGCCTCACATCAAACCCAGACTACCTTGGCCTGTAACCAGGTATGCAACCTTACGTGAGTCTCTTTGCTTCTCTGGGAATCATATTCCTTATCTGTAAAGTAGGAGCATGGATTAGATGATCTATGGCTTTGTCACATTTAACATTTATGAGTACAACTGGAGTCCAAACTAAGATTATATCACTTCTCTGAGGTGTCCATATTCGAGTCCAGAGGGTGACAATGCAATATTCAGCTGATATGTAAGTCCTTAAGACTGGTAGAAATAGTGCCAATGATGCTGAACTGAAAGAACCCCTTCCCTCTTCCCAATATCTGCTATCATGAAATAGCTTGACAGTGAAAGAGATTCCTTAGTTTCAGGTATATTTTGAAATTATATGGATTCTAAGTTTACTTGAAGCCTAACCTAGGTTTCTCCACAACAACTGAGAACACTTTGTATATATATATATATATATATATATAAAGTTATCAACAAAGGTTGTGTGATAGATATATTTACAATGACAAAGAAAGAAAGAATAGCTGCTGAGGCTAATTATATACAACCAAACACCTAATGGGATTTAGTTTCTTGGTTTTGAGGTTTAGGGTTATGATTTTATGGGACATCCTAGTTAACTGGCCTAAAAATATGTTTAGTAATTCTGTTCTACCTCTCTGTTAGTTACATAGTGCCTGAAGTCTTAAAAGCTTGAAAGTAGCCATTCAAGGCACACAACTGATCTCTATTCACCTGGAGCAAGAAAGGAAGAAGGGGAGTCAGGAACAGGAAGAGGAAATGGAATGTGTGGCTAATTGCCTCCATGAATAATTGCCATGAGACCAGAAGAACTGGATCGTGCCTGACTACGATTATTGAACATTTTAATCAAATATTCTATAGAAGAAGGCTGATCAGAAGTGGGAAAATACAGGATAGTACTTGACATTTTCATGGACTCCAGACTTCCAGGAGCCATGGAGGCTGGATGAACCCTCAAAACTGTTACCCTGTGATAACCATTAAACTTTGAACCATTAATATCCCCTGAACTTTTCTAAAAATCAAATGATAGTTTAGCTTAACTGGTTAAAAAAAAAAAAAAAAAGTCTGCCTTGAGCGTTATGTTCTTTCAAGAATGATCTATACAGGAGTAAATTGACAATAGCAACTTGAATGATTATCTAGGAGGCATTGAGTTTATGTTAAGGGGAGGAACAATTCACAAAAAGATAGTGAGAATGGTTGTACAACTTGAAATATGTAATCAACACTGAACTGTACATGTAAATATTGTTAAATTATTGTATATTCAGCCATGCATATTTGTGACAACAACAAAATAAATAAAATTACTTTTAAAATAAAAAGATTAAAGTCAGCAAACAAAAGCAAACATTGTCACTGAGCTGATTTGATGCATGACAACCCTATATATGTCAGAGCAGAACTGTACTTCTTAGGGTTTTTTTAATATAATTTTCATTGTTGTTAGGTATCCTCAAGTCTATTGTGACTCATAACAACCCTACTTACAAAAGAACGAAACAAGGCCCAGTCCTGCACCATCTTCGCAGCCACTGTGTCAATCCATCTCATTGAAGGTCTTCCCCTTTTTTTGCTGACCCTTTACGTTAATAAGCAGGATATCCTTCTCCAGGGACTGGAACATTTTGAAAACATGACCACAGTAGACATGAAGTCTGGCCATCTTCATTTCTAAGGAGCATTTCAGTTGTACTTCCACCAGAATGGATTTGTTCATTATTCTAGCAGTCCGTGGTCATTTAATACTGTTCACCAACATCATAATGAACTCACGTGCATATAAACCAAAGCAAAAACCAAACTCACTGCCATCAAGTTGATTCCAACTCATAGTGACCCTCTTTGGGTTTCCAAGGCAGTAAATCTGTATGGAAATAGATTGTCCAGTCTTCTTTCCATGGACTGGCTGGTGGATTTGAACAACCAGCCTCCTAGTTAGTAGTCAAATGCCTGATAAGACTATCTAAAAACCAAACTCACTGCCATTGAGTCGATTTGACTCATAGCAACCCCTCCTTGGGTTTCCAAGGCAGTATCTCTATGGAAGTAGATTGCCCAGTCTTCTTTCCGAGGAGTGGTTGGTGAGTTTGAACTGCCAGCCTTCTGGTTAGCAGTCAGATGCCTTAGGCACTATGCCATCAGAGCCCCTGATAAGGCTTATAAGGTCTTTTGCTGCACATTGCACCAATGGAATATGTAGTCTGGTTTCTTGAATGTTGCTTCTGTGAGCATTGATTGTGGATTCCAGTGAAATGAAACCCCTGACAAACTCAATCTTTCTCCCTTTATCATGATATTCCTTATTGGTCCAGTTGTGAGGATTTTTGTTTTCTTTTTGATGAGGTATAATCCGTACTGAAGTCTGTATTCTTTGATCATAATCAGTAAATGCTTCAAGTCATCTTCACTTTCAGCAAGCAATGTGGTGTCACCTACATATCTCAGGTTGTTAATAAGTCTTCCTCTAATCCTGATGCTGTGCTCTCCCTCATATAGTCCAGCCTCTTGGATCATTTGTTCAGCACACAGATTGAATAAGTATGGTCAATAATACACAACCCTGATGTACACCTTTCCTGATTTTAAAACACACAGATTCTCTTTTTCTGTTTGAATGAGTGCCTCTTGGTCTATATACATGTTCTTCATGAGCACAATGAAATGTTCTAGAATTCTCTTTCTTCACAATGTTATCCATAATTTGTTATACTCTGCACAGTTGAATACTTTTGCATAATCAATAAAACACAGGTAAACATCTTTCTAGTATGCTTTGCTTTCAGCCAATATCCATCTGACACCAACAATGATATCCCTCATTCCATACTCTGAATGATTTTTTCCATTTGCTTTTGCTTCTCTCCATTTAGCAAGTTTCAGAGTCTCTTCTGACATCCATTTGGTTGTTCTTCCTTTTCTATCTTTTTAATAACCTTCTGCTTTCTTCATGTATGATGTCTTTGATATCATTCCACAACTTGTCTGTTCTTCTGTTACGGGTGTTCAATGCATTAAATCTATTCTTCAGATGGTCTAAATTCAGATGGAATATACACAAGGTCATATTTCGGCTCTTATGGACTTGTTTTAATTTTCCTCAGCTCCAACTTAAACTTGTATATAGGCAATTGATGGTCTGTTCCACCATTGGTGCCTGGCCTTGATTGATGATATTGAGCTTCTTCATTGCCTCTTTTCAAAGACGCAGTCAATTTTATTCCTAGGTATTCTGTCTGGTGAGGTTCATGTGTATAGTTGCCATTTATATTGCTTGAAAAAAGGTATTTGCAATGAATAAGTAATTGTTCATTTTCAAATCTGATTATATGATCTCCCAAGTCATTTCTATCACCAAGGCCAAATTTTCCAACTTCTTTGTTTCTACTTTTCATTTTCCAATCACTAGTAATTATCAATACATCTTGATTGCATGTTTGATCAATTCAGACTGCAGAAATTGGTAAAAGTCTTCCATTTCTTCATCTTTGGGTTTATTGGTTAGTACATAAATTTGAATAATCGTAGTATTAACTGGTCTTCCTTGTAGGTGTATGGATATTATCCTGTCAGTGACAGCATTGTGCTTTAGGAGAGATCTTGAAATGTTTGTTTTTTTGTTTTTTTTACCATGAATCTGACACCATTCCACTTTAATTTGTCCTTCCTGGCATAGAAGATCATACGATTGATAGTCTGATTCAAAATGGCCAATACCAGTCCATTTGCACTCACTAATGCCTGGAATATCAGTGTTGATGTGTTCCATTTCATTTTTGACAGCTTCCAATTTTCCTAGATTCATATCCTGTACATTCTATATTCTGACTAGTAAAGAATGTTAGCAGCTGTTTCTTCTCATTTTGAATTGAGTGACATCAGCAAATGAAGGTCCCAAAAGTTTTACTCCTTCCATGTCATTAAGGTCAACTCTATTTTGAGGAGCAGCTCTTCCCCAGTAATATTGTGAGAGCCTTTCAACCTGAGGGGCTCATCTTCTAGCATTATACCAGACAATGTTTCCCTGCTATCCATAGGTTTTCAGTGGCTTTTTTTTTTTTTTTTTTCCCAGATGTGGACCTGGCCACCTTCTTCTTCCTAGTCTTTCTTAGTCTGGAAGATCCTTTGAAACCTGTCCACCATGGGTGACCCTAATGATATTTGAAATAACGGTGACATAGCTTCCAGCCTCATAGTAACATGCAAACTGACAGACTAGTGATTTTATAAGGATAACCATTGTTTATTTGACTCAGAATAATAATAACAATAATGTTGTTGTTGTTAGGTGCCATCAAGTCAGCTTCAACTCATAGACTCCATGTACAACAGAATGAAATGCTTCCCAGTCCTACACCATCCTCACAGTCCTTGCTAAGCTTGAACCCATCATTGAAGCCACTATGTCAATCCATCTCATTCAGGGTCTTCCTTTGTTCACTGACCCTGCACTTTGCAAAGCATGATATCCTTCTCCATTAAATAGTTGGACATCAGCAAATTCTTTATGATACAGTGACTCTGTGTGTTATTTCCATCTTCTTTTGATGCTTTCTGCATTGTTCAATATTTTACCCGTAGAATCCTTCAGTATTGAAACTTGAGGCTTCATTTTTTTCCTCAGTTCTTTCAGCTTGAGAAATGTTGAGTGTTTTTCTCTTTTGGTTTCTAATTCCAGGTCTTTACACATTTCATTATAATACTTTACCTTGTCTTTTTGAGCTGCCCTTTGGAGTCTTCAGTTCTTTTATTGAAGCATTACTTCTGTTCGCTTTAGCTACTCTCCATTCAATAGCAAATTTCAGAGTCTCTTCTGACATTCATTTTGGTCTTTTCTTCCTTTCCTGTCTTTGTAATGACTTATTGCTTTCTTCATGTATGATATTCTTGA
>NW_006921615.1:1268498-1270463 GCF_000298275.1 Orycteropus afer afer
TTTTTTATAGTTTTTTTTTTATTATTATTGTGATTTGGGTGAAGATTTACAGAGCAAATTTACTTTCCATAAAGCAGTTCACATACACTTTGTCTCATGACATTGACCACAATTTACCACAATGCAACAGCTCCCCTCCCACTTCTTTCCAATAATTGCCTCTTCCCTGTGTCCGTTCCTCCACTCCCTCCTGGCCCCTGCGCTGTCTTCCAGTGCATAAGCAACCTACTTTCTCCCATGATTGTTCTCCAAGGAGTGTATCAATCTCAGGTAAATGTTTAACTCATATGCTTGTCTTTTGCTTGGCTGGGAGCCACAGGTGTGGGTTCAATTCCAGATCTGACGGGCAGCTAGGGGCCACAGTCTCAGTGGTTCCACCAGGCTCTATTGGACCAGCAAACTTGGTCCCTTCCCCCTTGTTTTTTTCTCCAAATGATTTTGAGTTTTGTCTACATTGTTCTCCCTCTCTATCCAGGATCTCCTACATAGATCCCCTTCCATGTGGTTGACATTGGTAGCCAGGCACCATCTAGCTCTTCTGGTCTCATAGTCATATAGGCTGAAGATTGGATGGTGTGCCAGTCACTAGGACTGATTATATCCATGAATTTTTGGTTTTCTTCATTCTTCTTTGCTCTGGACAAGGAGAGATCCATCATTGCATCTAGACGGCAGCTTGCAAGCTTTTAAGATCCCAGTTGCTACTTGCCAAAGTAGGAGGTGGAACAATGTTTTGTGCAGTATGTTATGCCAATTGAGCTTGATGTCCCCTCCAACTATGGTCCCGAGCCCACAGGTTCAACTACTCGGTCCTTCTGGGTAGCTGGCTGTGACCAAGCAGTGACTACCACCTTGTCTCTTGTCAAGTCTACCATACACCTGGGAATTCAGATCATACACATAAATTGTAGGACCATTGTCTGCCAACCCTATACATGTTCTTGGGTACACTCCCTGCTTCATGGACATACCTACTAGTTCAGCCTGTCTACCCATCTGTCCCCCCATCTATCCACCCGCATACCCATGTTTTCCTTCACTGAAAACGCAGTACTGTATGTGTAAAAGTGTTCATCTTTGTTGTCTGTACCTCCCATATACCTCTCTATGTCTTTATCTTCCTCAATGCAACCATATTGATCACTCACATTTTGTACATTGCCCTTCTCTTCACCCAAATCAATACTTACCTCTATTTATCTAACAGTGTTCCCTCCCCTCCCCTTCCACCCTTGGTAACCAACAAAAAAAAATTTCCTTCCATAGATAAACTTTTCCTTGAATTTTACAATAACAGACTAATACAATATTTGTCCTTTTGTGATTACCTTATTTCACTCAGCATAATGTGCTCCAAGTTCAACCACGTTATGCAGTGTTTTGCAGATTCGATGTTATTCTTTAGGGTTACATAGTATTCCATTGTGTGTATGTACCATAGTCTGGTTATTCATTCCTCTGTTGATAGACACTAGGTTGTTTCCATCTTTGGTTATTGTAAATATTTCTGTGATGAACATGAGTGTGCATATGTCTGTTCTTGTCATAGCTCTCACTTTAGTATATATAACTAGTAATGGAATGGTTGGGTCAAATGGTATTTTTGATTCCAACTTTTGAAGGAATTGTCATACTGCTTTCCACAATGGTTATACTATTTGACAGTCCCACCAGCAGTGTATCAGAGTCCAAGTCTCTTCACATCCTCGCCAGCATTTGTTATTTTCTGTCTTGTTGAACTTTGCTACTAGTGCTTGAGCAAGATGCTACCTCATTGTTGTTATGATTTGCATCTCTGTAATAGCTAATGATCATGAGCATTTCTTCATAAGTTTGTTGGCTGCTTAAATATCCTCCTTGGTGAAGTGTCTATTCATGTCTTCTGCCCATTTTTCAATTGGATTGTTTGTCTTTTTGTTATTGAGGTATTGGAGTTTTCTATAAATTCTAGAGATAAGTCCCTTG
>NW_006921615.1:1279292-1290790 GCF_000298275.1 Orycteropus afer afer
TGCTTACCTTGCTCCTGGAGACCCGGTCCTTCTCTTGAGGGTATCAAGGGAAAGTGCTCAGTGCACTTTGTATCACTAAGACCATATTTTTCAACTATTGGTGATTCTTCTTTATTTCTAACTTTTGCATTCCAATCATCAGTAATTGTCAATACAACTTGATTCTATGTTTGGTCAATTTCAGACTTCAGACATTGGTAAAAATCTTCCATTATCTTCATCTTTGGCTTTAGTAGTTGGTGCATAAGTTTTAATAATAGTATAGTATTAATTTTTCTTCCTTGTATGCACATAGATATTATCCTATCACTGATAGCATGGTACTTCAGGAGAGATCTCAAGATGTCCTTTTGAATGATGAATGCAATGCCTTTCCTCTTCAATTTGTCATTGCCGGCATGGTAGATCATATGACTCTCTGATTCAAAATGGCCAATTCTAGTCCATTTCAGCTCACTAATGCCTGTGATATAGATCTTTACATGTTCCATTTCATTTTTGACAGCCTCCAATTTTCCTAAATTCGTACTTCATATACTCTACATTCTGATTATTAATGAATGTTTATAGATATTTCTTTCCATTTTGAGTCATGTCCCATCAGTAAACGAAGGTCCCAAAAGCTTTACTCCTCTACAACATTAAGGTTGACTCTACTTCAAGGAGGCAGTTCTTCCCTGGTTGTATTTTGAGTACCTTCTGATCTGAGGGCCTCATCTTCCATCACTACATCAGACAATGTTTTAAAGTTTTCCCATAATATATCAGACAGTGTTTCACTGCTATTCATAAGGTTTTTGGTGCCCAGCTTTTTCAGAAGTGGATGTCCCCATTCTTCTTCCCAGTCCTTCTTCGTCTGCAAGCTCCTGAAACTTATCCACCATGAGTGACTCTGCTGGTATTTGAAATACTGGCAGCATAGCCTGCAGCCTCACAGCAACATGGAAACATCATAGTATGACAAACTGACAGACAAGTGGTGGATTACAATAAAATATATAACAATAATAGATGACATTTATTTGATCTATATGCCAGACATTGTACTGAGCTTTTCCCATATATTATCACATTTTTTAATCAACACTTTGTTTATTCTACAAACAAAGCTGAGGCTTAAAGAGCTTAACTAATTTTCTTTTGTTGTTGTTTTACTTGTGATTTGGGTGAAAGTTTACAGAGTATATTTGTTTTTCACTCAACAATTAATACACATTTTGTTTTGTGACATTAATTACAATCCCCACAATGTAAAAGTATTCTTCCCATTTTCTCCTGTGTTTACCATTTCCCTTTGCTCTTCTTTTCTACCCTTTCTTGCCTTCTTAGCTTTATCCCTGGGCAAATGCTGCCTTTTGAACTCCTATGGTTGATTGTTGTAAGGAATGTGTACCTCCCTGGTGTTATTGTTGACCTTACAGGCCTATTGCTTGGTTGAAAGTTGAGCCATGGAGGAGAGCTCAGTTCCTGGATTCAAGGGTGTCTAAACACCATAGTCTTAGGCGTTCCACCAGTCTCTATCTGGACTTTTTTATGATGTTGAGTTTTGTTCCACATTTTTCTCCCATTCTATCCAGGACCTCCTATTGTGACCCTTTTCAGAGTGGTCAGCAGTGGTAGCTGAGCACCACCTCATTCATTTGGTCACAGGGTCATAGAGGCAGGGGTTCATGTGGTTCATTAGTTCTTTGGACTAACTGTTTCCTTGTCCCTTTGATTTTTCTTAACTCTTTTTCCTCTGGTCTTGGAGAGACCACTAGTTGCACCTTAAATGGTTGCTCACAAGATTTTAAGACCCCAGGAGCTTCTCACCAAGGTATGATGGAGAACATAGTCTTGTGGACCTTAGTACAAATGACCTTAGTACCCCTGAAACTATGGTGCTGAAACCCATTACCAGCAACTCATTCCCTCAAGGTGTTTGGTATGGCTAAAAAGTTTTCATAACATTGCCCCTTGTATGCTCTAATATTTTCATAGATATATTTCCAGCCTATATAAATACATATGTAGAAATATCCTCTGTCAAACCTATAGATATTCATAGGTATAGTTTCATTCACCTTCACATCCCTGTTCAGCTTGTTTATCTGTTTATCCACTTATAGATGATTGTTTTTGCTGTTATTACAGGACTTTGTATGTAATAATATTTACCTTTGTTACCTTTAACTCTTGTGTTTCTCCCAATGTCTTCCTCTGTCTCAATCATTTAGTGCTGATCTCCCCCTTATTGTATATAGCCTTTCCCTTCACCCAAGTTAATGTCTACCCTCTAGTTATTGATTTATCCTCCCATAGCTCTCACTCGCAATAACCTACAAAGAATTCTTATCCCTGAGCAAATGCTGCACTTTTGAACTCCTGTGGTTAATTGTTCTAAGGAATGTGTACCTTTCTGGTATTATTGTTCACCTTACAAGTCTGTCTATCTTTTGGCTGAAAGTTGAGCCATGCAGGTGAGTTCAATTCATGACTTCAAGGGTGTCTAAAGTTCATAGTCTCAGGTATTCAAACCTTTTCTTGACTTTTTACAACAATGGACTCAAACAATATTTGTCCTTTTGTGATTGATTAATATCATTCAGTATAATGTCCAGGTTCAACTGTGTTATGAGGTGTTTTGCAGATTCCTTATTACTCTCTAATGTTGTATAATATTCCATTGTGTGTATGTACCAGTTTGTTTATCCATTTATCCATTAATGAGCACTTAGGTTGTTTCTAATGTGAATAATGTTGTGAGGAACATGAGTATGCCGATATCTTTTCATGCCATGGCTCATATTTCTGTAGAATATATATATATAATGCACACACACACCCCTACTAATGGAATTGGCTGTTTATATGGTATTTCTATCTTCAACTTTTTAAGGAAGCCCATAACATTTTTCCACAGTGGTTTTTACCATTTTACAGTCATAGCAGCAGTATATGAAGGTTTCAGCTGTCCTCATGCTCACCAGCACTTGTTATTTTCTGTTTTTTGAACTTTGCTATTGATGATTGGGTGAGATAATATCTCATTATTGTTTTGATTTGCATTTAATTTTACTTGAAGCCTCACAGAAAATAAGTGATGGAGCTGGTCTATTTGATAGCTCCATAAGGTTTTAAATGGGTGATTTATTAGAAGTAGACCAGTAGGCCTTTCTTTTGTGGCACCTCTGGGAAGACTAAACTTCTAACTTTTGAGTTAGCGATTGAACACATTAACCATCTGCACTATCCAGGGTCTCTTAGGGTGACATTAGAATTCAAGAATGCCTGTTGTCATTTTTGTGTGCTTCTCTACTTTGAAACTAAATAGGCTCCAGTAAGCCAGACACACAATCAAAACTTGGTAAATGTTTTTCTTTTTTTAAAAAAAATAAATACATGAATGGTAGACTAAGTAAGTATACTTAGATTTGTGCATCCTTTTGTAGTAAGCATTGTGCCACTGGTTTGAAAGAATGTCTGTATTTATTTTTCAACATTTGCTAAATGTAAAGCTTAAGCTATTTGCATGTATATATTACTAAGATATTTTCACTGCAGTAGGGGATTCCATATGCTTTAAATTCAACTTGGTGATACAGATGTTGAACCAAATAGATATTATATTTAGAGGATGTGTATTGAATTCATCTTAGTCTTGCTCTCCTCATATTATTCCCTAGGCCATTATTGTAATGCACTATAAATAACAAGTAAGTAAATAACCTAATGCACACAGAAGATAGAATTCGATCATATCAAAGGAGGGAATATACATTAATCGATTACTGTCACTGTGCCAGGCATCACATATACTGTCTTAAGTATCATTAAAAATGTCATGGAACTTGAGAAGTGAGTTCAAATTTATCTGATTTTTGGCTTGGGAGAGATTTTTTATATTCTTTCGGTCACACTGTTGGTAATAGAATATTAAGACTCAAACTTAGGTCATAAAATGTCAAAGTTCCTACTATTTTCATTGTGCTAATATCTGAAAGAAAAAGCAATGCTAGACAAAGGGACATCTCTAGCAAATGGAATTGGCTAAAGAGTAAGAGCAATTGAGGGACTAAAATACATGCAATAAAAGATACCTAAAATAGGGAAAATTAAGAAGACAAAAAAGGCATTTGTAATAGGAAATGTTGAAGTAGAAGAGAGGAGAAAAGGAAAAAAATGAATTCAAAGACTAAACTGGAGTCCCTGGGTGGTACAGATGGTAATGCACTTGGTTGCTACCTGAAAGGATGGAGATGCAAGTCCACCCAGAGGTTCCTTGAAAGAAAGGTCTGGTGATCTACTTTCAAAAAGTGAGCCATTGAGCACAGCTCTACTCTGTTACACGTGAAGTCATTATGAGTCAAAGTCAATTCAACCGCACCCAGTAAATGACCAGAAAGTCACCTCCACTCCTGCCTGAGAGTGAGCTGGTTTACAGGCTTAGTTTTTCCCCATGATCATAGTTTTAAAAAGGAATCAAATAAAAGGTCATATGTACATTCTCACCATTTTGTGAATTTCCAAACACATTACCTCATTTTTTTTTAACCTTATTTGTCTTACTTGGTTTGTTGAGGTACCCATAGTATATGTAGCAGGAGGAGCAGCAGTCAAGGACTCAGAATATCCTAGCATCAGCCCGGCCACTTGCTACCTGTGTCATCCTCAACAAATCATTTAGCTTCTGAGTCATGGTTTCTCTATTTCTCCAAAACTGATGGCATTTTGTGCATGGATGGGATCCAAGTGCAATACATATGTGAATGAAAATTACATAGCTGTGTACAAATAAAATAAAGCCTACTGAAAGTAATATTTGTTCTTCTAAGACTAGCAAATGTGAGAAAAGGAAGAACTTGGCATGCATAAAAGATTCTAGGGCAATTTGGATTCTAGTTCCATCTAGCTGCTGTGGTGACTTTAATGATTTTGGAGATGCTTGATTAATGTCCTCTCTACTCAGTGGGGAAATAAATCATTCTATGAGTCTAGATTCCATTTAACAACTCTACAATAAAAATGAGGAATTTCACATGAAGCATTAATTTACTTGTGACTAGAGGTACAGCAATTCTGACCAAGTTACCGAATTTGACAGCAGAAGAAATATAAGCATCCAGCCATGGGTTGTTCCAAGTGAAAACAACCATGCTGTCCCAGAAACAGTTGGCAAGCAATTTGTGCAGGGAAAAAATAATACCAAGGGCAAAAATGAACAAACGATAACCCAGCCATCAACGAGTAACCTGTGGAGTCAGCAAAGCTAAGAGAGAGATTTCCTGCTGCGATTTCAGAGCCATAATTCTCCCTGTAACAGCATACAAATAAAGGAAGATTGTCTTAATGTGCCCATGTCATGGAATTTGTGAGTCAGCATAAATAAATAAAAATGCTGAATAGAAGATTTAATAATTGCTTCTATTTACTGTCTAACTGTCTACTCTCTTAAAGTTATATCAGCATCATAAATAACAAAATCTGAACAGTATGAACATACACATTTTCTGTATTTGAAGACCATAACATAAGCATATGAAGATTTTTTTAAAGATATGAAATCAGATACAGCCTGTTTCATAGACCTTATGTTACTAAAAGATATCAAACTTCCCTCTGGTCAGCAGATAAAATTAGAAGAATTATTTCTGGCTTAAATCTCAGGTGGTTGAAATATTTTCAACACCCAGAAATTACCAGGACATTGCAAGATACATTTGGAAATTTTCATTTTTGGGGAATAGAGCTGGGTTTGGAGCTCAGCTTTGGAGAGAATATATATAATCACTAATTTCAAGCATTTTGCAATTTGCTTTCCTTCAAATGTAGATACAGTACAGCTCTTTTCCCTTGGAAACTATGAAAAAAAAGTTTGGCAAACAGTTTGGCTATATATATATATATATATAAAGGAATGCTAAAATTGTCTTGCTATTGAGCATGCAAAGGAGTGAATGTTATAAAACAGGGTGCAGTACATTAACTACTATTACTGTACTTATTATTGTCAACATCATGATCAGTGTCTCTTTTCTAAAACATTACTAGGATCCTACCTAATACCGAGTTGTGTCCTTTTTAGTATATCAGAGCCTACTTTAGTCTCAGCTACAATTTGCTACATCTTTTTTTTTCAACAACTGACCACTTTCTTCTGGTATTGTGAGAAAAGTTTACTTCTGCCACCTTGAATTCCCTACTCACACCATGACTAAATCATAATCTCCTTGTAAGTAAGGATTATATTTATCATGTTCACTGCTATATCCCCAATCCTTTAGCTGTATGTATTTGTTGAATGAGTGAATGGATTGAAGTAAAAGTCACTGAATTTTCAAGGCATATTTTGAAGGCAAAGTGGGAGGAGTCATTGTAAGGAGAAACTCAGTAACTATACCAATTGTCCCCAAAAAGCAATATTACTTTGGTTTTAGTGTGGGAGAATCTCCTCCACAATGATTACAGCTAGAGATGCAAGTCTCCTGTGAAGGCCTGAGACAATGACAACTATTTTAAGTTTTCGATTCATGATAGAGACAATGAAATGAAGAGGCAAGAAAATCAGGATTTCATTGGGGCATTTGGAATACTGGTTAAGAGACTTTGTTCAAATTCTTGGCTTGGGTGAATTATGTTGGGAAAACTATTTAAATATCACGTGCTCCAGTGACATCACTTGTTCAATGGGCATATCTATTTTGAGGGATTGTGAAGATAAACGAGTTAATACATAAATTCCAGACTCACGACAAATGTTGTATAGGCATTCACTACTGATTTGAGTATTACTGTACAGAACCCAGTAAGCAGGTCTGCAGGACTAAAGGACCATAGATGGTGTCCAGATTTTGTCACAAACTCTTCCATTTCTTTCCTTCTGAAATGGAAATGTAAAGGGTTATTGTGATGATCAAACTAAATAATGAATGTAAGCACTACACTATGTAAAGTAATGGAATGACCATTTTTAGTGTCAATATAGGATGTATTCAGTATCATTGTTGTGTTGTTAGGTGCATTTGAATTGGCTTAAACTCATCATAAACCTTACGTATAACAGAATGAAACAAAGCCCAGTTTGTGCCATCTTCATGATCTTTGGTATGTTTGATTCCATTGAGTCCACTGTTGTATCAATTCATCTCATTGAGAATTTCACTCATTTTTGTTGGCCTTCTACTTTACCAAACATGAAAACCATATGGATGACAACATTCAGTATTATCCAAGTCCCAGTTGCCACTGAGTTGATTCCAACTCATGGAACCCCCATGTGTGTTAAAATAGAACTGTGCTCAATAAAGTTTTCAACAGCTGATTTTTCAGAAGTCGATTGTCAGGCTTTTTTGCAAAGATGCTTCTGGGTAGACTCGAATCACCAACCTTTCAGTTATCAGCAAAGCATGAACTGTTTTCACCACTCAAGAATTCCTACAGTACTACTCACTGCCATCAAGTTGATTCCAACTCATAGCAACCCTATAGGACAGAGTAGAATTGCCCATAGGGTTTTCAAGGCTATAAATATTTATGGAAGTGGACTACCACATCTTTCTCCCAAGGAGTGGCTTGTGGGTTTGAACTCTCAACATTTTGGTTAGCAGGCTAATGCTTAGCAGCTCTGGTAGCATAGTGCCTAAGGCACTTAACTGCTAACCAGAAGGCTGGTGGTTCAAACCCACCAGCCACTCCCTGGAAAGAAGTTTGAGCAATCTACTTCCGTAGTGATACCACCTCAGAAGCCCAAGGAGGTGTTGCTATGAATCAGGTCCAACTCTATGGCACATAACAACAACAACAGGCTAATGCTTTAACCACTGCACAACTAGACCTGATATTAAAATATTTTAATATTAATTCTCAACTCTGATAAGCCCATTTGTACTTCAAGTATAAAGTTAAGTAGTTGTAAAAGAAAGTATGGTAACTACAAAATCATTTTAGTAAAATGCTCTTCCACTTGCCCAGTAGTTTCCTCATCCTTTTATCTTCTGTTTGCCCATCATTTTCCTCTCAAATTTTCATTCATAGAGCCATGGATTTTAAGAACTTGAAGTATCCTTCTCATTCTTGATATACTCATATTTGAATAAAAATAAAATTAGACATTCACTTGTTTTCTTTTAGTCTAGAAATACGCTTTGTCTGCTAATATAAACATAAATGACAACCTTACACATGGATCTTCCTTGATGGAATACACAGGGAGTAAGCTGACTACATCTATGGAAAGAGACAATGGAGAAATTCAGTATTATCAGTCAAAACAAGGACACGGGACTGGCTGCAGAAAAGACCATCAAATGCCTATATGTAAGCTGAAGTTGAAACTGAAGAAAATTGAAACAAGCTTATGAGAGCCAAAGTGCAGTCTTGACTATATCCTACTTGAACTTAGAAACTATCTCCTTAATGTTTTTGACACATTAAACATTCATGACTGAAGACCAGATGAATAGTGGGATGACATCAAGGACATTCTACATTAAGAATGTAAAAGGTCATTAAAAACAAAAGAAGAAAAGAAAAGACCAAACTGTGTATCAAAAGAGACTCTGAAACTTGCTCTTGAATGTAGAGTAGTTAACAGGAGAAAGGATGACATAAAAGAACTGAATGGAAGATTTCAAAGGGTGGCTTGAGAAGACAAAGTATTATAATGAAGTGTGCAAAACTCAGAGTTAGAAAAACAAAGAGGAACAGCACACCTGGCATTTCTCAAGCTGAAAGAACTAAAGAAAATGTTTAAGTCTTGAGTTGCAATTAAAGGGTTCTATGGGAAAAAATTAAGTAATGCAGGAAGCATCAAAAGATGATGAAAAGTGAGCTACTGCTTCCGACCCCATGAGACCAGAAGAACTGGATGTTGCTGGCTACCACTAGTGAACATTTTGATCAGATTCCATAGAAGAATCCTGATCAAAAGGGGAAATGAAGAACAAAATTTTAAATTCTCATGGAGTCTAGACTTTTTCGTACCATGAAAAGTGGATGAGCTCCTGAAACTATTGTCCTGAGATAATCTTTAAACCCTAACTCTAAAATATTCCCTGAAGTCTTCATAAAATTAAATAATAGGTTGGCCTAACCAGTACAGTGGTACTAGTACTAGTGGTACAGTGGTTAAGGCATTTAGCTGCTAATCAGAAAGTCAGAGATTTGAACCCACCAGACACTCCATTGGAGAAAGATGAGGCAGTCTGCTTCTGTAAAGATTTACAACCTCAGAAACATTATGGGGTAGTCCTGCACTGTCCTATAGGGTCACTATGAGTTGGAATTGACTCAATGGCAGTGGATTTGGTTTTTTGGTTATAGGGGTTCAAATTGACAACAACAACTTGAAAGATGAGATAGGAACATTAAGGCAGTGTATTTATGTTAATGGGGGAGGAATGACAAAGCAAAAGAGGGTGAGAATGCTACAAAACTTGAAGAGTATAATCAATGTCACCAAATGGTACATATAGGAACTGTTGAAGTGGTATATATTTTGCTGTGCATATTCTCAACAGCAATAAAATAAATAAAATTAGGCATCACTCTAAGTTGGGATGAGGAGCTCTGGTAGTGTTGTGCCTAAGGCACTTGACTGCTAACCAGAAAGAAGGCTGGTGGTTCAAACCCACCAGCCACTCCTCGGAAGGAAGGTTGGGCAATCTACTTCCATAGTGATACTGCCTTGGAAACCCAAGGAGGGGTTGCTATGAGTTGCATCTGACTCAATGGCACATAACAACAACAACAACATGAGTTGGAATTGACTCAACAGCAGTGAGTTTTTTGGTATATACATGCATACATATATCTATATATACATACATATATGTGTGTGTATATATATATATATATACACACACACACACACACATAGGGTGAAATTTAGGAAAAAACAAGTTAATAAAATGGTTAAGGGCCAGAGTGCTAGTAGATTTTGCCACATAATTATATGATATATAGATCACTCATCTGTCACTTTGTTGTAATGTGGTAGCTTGTGTGTTGCTGTGAGGCTAGAAGTTATGCGAGTGGTATTTCAAATATCAGTAGGGTCACCCATGGTGGACAGGTTTTGGCAGAGCTACCAGACTAAGACAAACTGGGAAGAAGGATGAAACCATCCACATTTGAAAAAGTTGACCATTGAAAACCTTATGAATAGCAATGAAACACTGTCTGATATACCACAGGAAAACTTTATGAATAACCCTGAAACCTTGTCCAATATAGTGATGGAAGATGAGCCCCTCTGGTCAGGAGGCACTCAAAATACAACTGGGGAAGAATTGCCTCCTCAAAGTAGAGTCAACCTTAATGACATGGATGGGGTAAATCTTTCAGGACCTCCTATTGCTGATGATTCGTGACACAAAATAGGAAGAAATAACTGCAAACATCCATTAATGGAATGTGGAATATATGAAGTATAAATCTAGGAAAATTGGAAGTTGTCAACAATGAAACGAAACACGTAAAAATCGACATCCTATTCATTAGTGAGCTGAAATGAACTGGTTTTGGCCATTCTGAATCAGACAATCATATGATCTACTGTGCCAGGAATGACAAATTAAAGAGGAATGGCATCACATTCATTATCACAAAGAATGTTTTGAGATCTATCCGGAAGTACAGTGCTGTCAGTGATAGGATAATAACTATAGACCTACAAGGGAGACTAGTTAATACTACTATTATTCAAGTTTATGGACCAACCACTAAAGCCAAAGATGAGTAAATTGAAGATTTTTATTAACTTCTGCAGTATGAAATTGACCAAACATGAAATCAAGATGTACTGATTATTACTGGTGATTGGAATGTGAAAGTTGGAAACAAAGAAGAATCACCAGTAGGAAAATGTGGCTGTGGTGATAGAAATCATGCCAGGGATCACATGATAGAATTTTGCAAGACTAATGACTTAATCATTGCAAATACCTTTTCTCAAGAACATAAACAGTGGCTATACACGTGGACCTCACCAGATGGAATACACAGGAGTCAGATCAACTACATCTGTGGAAAGAGGTGATGGAGAAGCTCAATATCTTCAGCCTAAGCAAAGCCAGGAGCTGACTGTGGAACAGACCATCAATTGCTCATATGCAAGTTCAAGGTGAAGCTGAAGAAAATTTTAAAAAATGCACAAGAACCAAACTATGATCTTGATTGTATCCCATCTGAATTTAGAGGCCATCTGAAGAACAGATCTGAAGCACTGAACACCAGTGTCCAAAAACCATACAAGTTCTGGGATGACATCAAGGACATCACACATGAAGAAACCAAAAGGCCATTTAAAAGACAGGAAATGAAGACAAGACCAGAATGGATGTCAGAAGAGACTCTGGCATCTCTTAAAGGTAGAATAGCTAAAGCGAATGGAACAAATGACAAGATAAAAGAGCTGAATAGAAGATTTCAAAGAGCAGCTCAAGAAGACAAAGTCAACTATTACAATGAAATGTGCAAAGACACTGAGTTAGAAAACTGAAAAAGTGAGAGAATTTAAG
>NW_006921615.1:1291095-1292455 GCF_000298275.1 Orycteropus afer afer
ACTCATCTATGCCAAGAAATTTGGAAAACAGCTACCTGGCAAACTGACTGGAGGAGATCCATATTTGTGCCAATTCCAAAGAAAGATGTTCCAACAGAGTGTGGAAATTATCAAACAATATCATTAACATCACACAAGTAAAATTTTTCTGAAGATAATTCGAAAATGGTGGCAGCAATACAGTGACAGAGAATTTCCAGAAATCCAAGCTGGATTCAGAAGAAGACATGGAACGAGAGAGATCAATGCTGATGTCAGATGGCTCTTGGCTGAAAGCATAGAATACCAGAAAGATCTTTACTTGTGTTTTATTGACTATGCAAAGGTGTTTGATTGTGTGGATCATAGCAAATTATGTACAACATTGAGAAGAATGGGAATTCCAGAACACTTAATTGTGCTCATGAGGAACCTAAGGTACATAGACCAGGAGGCTGTCATTCAAACAGAACAAAGGGATACTGCATGGTTGAAAATCAAAAAAGGTGTGTGTCAAGGTTGTATCTTTTCACCATACTTATTCAATCTGTATGCTGAGCAAATAATCTGAGAAGCTGGACTATATGAAGAAGAATGTGGCATCAGGCTTGGAGGAAGACTTATTAACACTTGCTATATGCAGATGACACAATCTTACTTATAGAAAGTAGAGATGATTTGAAGCACTTATGAAGATTAAAGACTTCAGTCTGCAGTATGGATTACACTTCAACATAAGAACATGAAAATCCTCACAACTGGACCAATAAGCAGCATCATGATAGATGGAGAAAAGATTGAAGTTGGCAAAGCTTTCATATTACTTGGATCTACAATCAACACCAATGGAAGCAGTAATCAAGAAATCAGATGACGTATTTCACTGGAAAAATGCACTGCAAAAGATCTCTTTAATGTACTGAAGAACAAAGATGTCTCTTTGAAGACTATGGTGCACCCAACCCAAGCCATGGTATTTTCAATAGCTTCATATCTATATGAAAGATGACAATGAGTAAGGAAGACTGAAGAAGGGTTGATGCTTTTGAGTTGTGGTGTTGATGAAGAATAGTGAAAGTACCATGGTCTGCCAGAAGAACGAACAAATCTATCCTGGAAGAAGTGCAGCTGGAATGCCCCTTGGAAGCAAGAATGGCTTCATCTCACCTACTTTGGTTATGTTGTAAGAAGGGACCATTTCCTGGAGAAGGGTATCATGCTTGGTAAAGTGGAAGTTTGTTCTGGTTACCTAGTGATGCTCTGACAAGAAATATACCACAAATGGGATGGCCTTAACAAACAGGAGTTTATTCTTACAATTTGCAAGTTCAAAGTACCAGGCTCTAGGGACTGGGTGAAAGCCCCTGAACCTTGGGGTCCA
>NW_006921615.1:1292765-1293934 GCF_000298275.1 Orycteropus afer afer
TGTATC
The DNA here is from genome assembly GCF_000298275.1 of Orycteropus afer afer. Lineage (NCBI taxonomy): Eukaryota > Metazoa > Chordata > Mammalia > Tubulidentata > Orycteropodidae > Orycteropus > Orycteropus afer. The sequence goes on from NW_006921615.1 coordinate 1,292,772, forward strand.
TCAGGTTGTTAATGAGTCTTCCTCCAATCCTGATGGCACATTCTTCTTCATATAGTCCAGCTTCTTGGATTATTTGCTCAGCAGACAGATTGAATAAGTATGGTGAAAGGATATAAACCACGAAGCATCCCCTTGTCCTGTTTGAACGACAGCCGCATGGTCTATGTACAGGTTCCTCATGAGAACAATTAAGTGTTCTGGAATTCCCATTCTTCTCAATGTTATCCATAATTTGTCATGATCCACACAATTGAATGCCTTTGCATAGTCAATAAAACACAAGTAAACATCTCTCTGGTATTCTTTGCTTTGAGTTAAGATCCATCTGACATCAGCTATGATATCTCTCATTCCACATCCTCTTCTGAATCCTGCTTGCATTTCTGGAATTTTTCTGTCAATATACTGCTGCAATCATTTTTGAATTATCTTCAGTAAGATTTCACTTGCATATGAAATCAATGATATTGTTCAATAATTTCCACATTCTGTGGAATAACCTTTCTTTGGATTGGGTACAAATATGGACCTCTTCCAGTCAGTTGGCCAGGTAGCTGTCTTCCAAATCTCTTGGCATAGCCAAGTGAGTGAGTGCCTCTGGCAGGCACAGCTGTTAGCTGAAACAACTCAATGGGTATTCCATCAATTTCTGGAGCCTTGGGTTTTTTTTTTTTTTTTTTTTTTGCCAATTCCTTCAGTGCAGCTTTGACCTCTTCCTTTACTACCATTGGTTCTTGATCATATGCCCCCTCCTGAAATGATCTTCTACCAGTTCTTTTTGGTATAGTGACTCTGTGTATTCCACCTATCTTATTTTGATGTTTCCTGCGTCATTCAACATATTGCCCATGGAATCTTTCAGTATTATAATTTGAGGCTTAAATTTTTTCCTCAGTTCTTTCAGCTTGAGAAATGCCAAGCGTGTTCTTCCCTTTTGTTTTTCTAACTCCAGCTCTTTGCACATTTCATTACAATAATTGATCTTGTCTTCTCAAGCTCTTCTTTGAAGTCTTCTGTTCAGCTCTTTTATTTGTCGATTCTTTCATTTGTTTTAGCTATTTTCCATTCCAGGGCAAGTTTCAGAGTCTCTTCTGATATCCATTTTGGCCTTTTCTTCCCTTCCTGTCTTTTTAATGACCATTGCTTTCTTCATGGATGATGTT
>NW_006921615.1:1294034-1295663 GCF_000298275.1 Orycteropus afer afer
AGCTGATGGCACCTAACAACAACAACAATAAACTCAGAGATGTATCTAAGGTATTGAAGGTGCTCTGGTACCGCTTGAGGGGGGCACCAGTGAGCAGTTTTTATTGGCCATCACAGTTCCCATCACCAGCTGTGCGAGATTATTCAGTAATTCAAGAATTAATTACCATAGGCCCTATTGTCTGTAGATACACCATTGATTAAACTCCTGACTCCATTCAGATTTCACCAGTTTTTCCAATAAGATCTGCTTTCTGTTCTAGGATCCAATCTGTCTTTTCCTTAGTTTCATGACCTTGACAATCTTGACGAGTATCGTCATGGTACCTCAGACCACCTATCTTGTAGAAAGTTCTCCAAATATGGGTTGGCTGATGTTTCTGTTATGATTAGATTGGGGTTATGGGATCTTGGAAAGCTGTGCCCTCTGAACACGTCATTTAACCACTTTTAAATCACTAAATTTCAGCTAGATAAGCTCTGAGATCCATTGCGGTAATAAATGATTACATGTTTTATCACAATTTTCAAAGCACATTTGTCCAGTTTTGTGAAGCTGGCTTATAATTTCACTCCAGTGATAAGTGGGTAGGGAAATGCCACATAATTAGTACATCAACTGCAGTGGCTTGACTTTATACTTTTCTCATAAGCCAGGTCAACAAAATATCCTCATTCTCAGCTAGACTTACTCTCTTGACACAAATATATCTCAGTTGTTTTTGTTAGATACCACCAAGTTGGTTCTGACTCAGAGCAACTTTATGTGCAACAGAATGAAATGCTTCCCGGTCCTGTGCCATCCTCACAATTGTTGCTTTTTTAGAGCCACTGTGTCAAACAGTCTTATCGAAGGTCTTCCTCTTTTTCACTGACTCTTTACCAAGCATGATGTCTTTCTCCAGGGACTGGTTCATTCTAATAACTTATCCAAAGACAGACAAAATCTTACCATCTTGCTTCTAATGAGTATTCAGGCTATACTTCTTCGAAGATAGATATGTTTGTTCTTCTGGTAGTCCATGGTATATTAAATATTTTTCATAATTCAAATGCATCGATTCTTTTTCAGTGTTCTTTATTCATTGTCCAGCTTTCACATGCACATGTTGTTGTTATGTGCTATCAAGTCATCTCCAATTCATAGTAACCTTATGTATAAGAGAACAAAACACTGCCCAGTTCTGTGCCAGCCTCACGATCCCTACTATACCTGAGCCCATTGCTGCAGCCACTGTATCAATCCATCTTGTTGAGGGCCTTCCCCTTTTCCGTTGGCCCTCCACTTTACCAAACATGATATCTTTCTCCAGAGAATAGTTCCTTCTGACAACATGACCAAAGTAGGTGACACAAAGTCTGGCCATTCTTCCTTCCAAGGAGCATTCTGGCTGCACTTCTTCTGGGACAGATTTGTTAGTTCTTTTATCAGTCCACAGTATTTTCAGCATTCTTCACCAAACCACAACTCAAAGCATCAAATCTTCTTTGATCTTCCTTATTCAGTGTCCAGCTCTCACGTGCATCTGAGGTGATTGAAAATACCATGGTTTGGGTTAGGTACATCTTAGTCTTCAAGAAGATGTCTTTGGAGACTTCCGGCAAGATGGCAGACTAGGCAGAAGGACTG
>NW_006921615.1:1295763-1297653 GCF_000298275.1 Orycteropus afer afer
GCCCACAGGTTCAACTACTCGGTCCCTCTGAGTAGTTGGCTGTGCCGAAGCAGAGATCACAACCTTGCCCCTTGTCAGCTCTACTATACACCTGGGAATTCTGATCATTCACATAAACTTATAGGACCGTTGTCTGCCAATCCTATATATGTTCTTGGATACAATCCCCATTTCATAGACATACCTAATCATTTAGCCTGTCCACCCATCTATCCCACAGACGATGTTCTTGATGTCATCCCACAATTCCTCTGGTTTTCAGTCATTAGTATTCAATGCATCAAATCTATTCTTTAGATGGTTTCCAAATTCAGGAGGAATATAATCAAGGTCATATTTTGGCTTTTGTCTTCAGTTTCAGCTTGAACTTGCATATGAGCAGTTAATGGTCTGTTCCACAATCAGAACCTGGCCTTCTTTTGATTGAAGATATTGAGCTTCTCCATCACCTCTTGCCACAGATATAGTTGATCTGATTCTTGTGTACTCCATCTAGCAAAGTCCATATGGTTTATATGCCTATGAGGCTATTGAAAATACCATACAGTGGGTCAGGTGCAATTTAGTCCTCAAAATGTCATGTTTTGACATCTAAACAGGTCTTGTGTAGCAGATTTGCACAATGCAATATATTGTTTGATTTTTTGACTGCTGCTCCCATGGGTGTTGTTTTTGGATCTGAGTGAAATGAAATCCCTGACAATTTCAATCTTTTCTCCATTTATCATGAGATTGCTTATTGGTCCAATTGTAAGGATTTTTGTTTTCTTTATATTGAGGTGTAATCCATACTGAAGGCTATAGTCTTTGATCTTCATCAGTAAATATTTCAAGTCTTCTTCACTCTCAGCAAGGAAGGTTGTGTCATCTGCATATCACAAGTTGACAATGACTTTTCCTCCAATCCTGATGCCATGCTCTTCTTCATATAGTGCTGCTTCTAAGATTATTTGCACAGCATAAAGATTGAATAAGTGTAATGAAAGGATACAATTGTGGCATATATCTTTCTGATTTCAAACCATGCAGTATCTCCTTGTTCTGTTTGAACAAGAGCCTCCTGGTCTATGTACAGGTTCCTCATGAGCACAAGTAAGTGTTCTGAAATTCCCATTCTTCTCAATGTTATCTATAATTTGTTATGATCCACACAATTGAATGCTTCAGCATAGTCAATAAAACACCAGTAAACATCTTTCTGGTATTATTGATTTCAGCCAAGATCCATCTCACATCAGCAATGATATCCCTCATTCATGTCCTCTTCTGAATCCAGCTTGCATTTCTGGAAGTTCCCTGTCAATGTATTGTTGCAACCATATTTGAATTATCTTCAGCAAAATTTTACTTGTGTGATATTAATGATATTGTTTGATAATTTCCACATTCTGTTGGTTCACCTTTCTTTGGAGTTGGCACAAATGTGGATCTCTTCCAGTCAGTTGGCCAGGTAGGCTATCTTCTATTTCTTGACATAGATGTATAAGTGCCTCTAATGCAGCATCCGTTAGTTGAAACATCTTATTTTGTATTCAGTCAATTCCTGGAGGGTTTTTTTTTTTTTTCCATTTCCTTCAGTACAGCTTTGATTTCTTCCTTCAATATCATAGGTTTTTGATCATATGCCACCTCCTGAAATAACCAATTCTTTTAGGTACAGTGACTGTGTCTTCCTCCCATCTTCTTTTGATGCTTCCTGCATCAATCAATACTTGTTCATAGAATCTTTCAGTACTGCAACTCGAGGGTTGCCTTTTTTTTCTTTTTTGTGATTTGAGTGAAAATTTACAGAGAAAATTCACTTTCCATACAGCAGTTCACATATACTTTGTCCCATGACATTGACTACAATTTACCACAATGCAACAGCTCCCCTCCCACTTCCTCCCG
>NW_006921615.1:1300760-1313382 GCF_000298275.1 Orycteropus afer afer
TTTCTGGTCTCATCTTCATTTCCTATCTTTTAAATCACCTTTTGGTTTCTTCATGTATGATGTCCTTGATGTCATCCCAGAACTCGTGTGGTTTTTGGTCATTGGTGTTCAATCCTTCAAATCTATTCTTCAGATGGTCTCTAAATTCAAGTGGTATGCAATCAGGGTCATAGTTTGGCTCTTGTGGACTTTTTAAAAGTTTCTTCAGCTTCACCTTGAACTTGCATATGAGCAATTGATGGTCTGTTCCACAGTCAGCTTCTGGCTTTGTTTAGGCTGAAGATATTGAGCTTCTCCATCACCTCTTTCCCAGATATAGTCGATCTGACTCCTGTATATTCTATATGGTGAGGTCCATGTGTATACCCACTGTTTATGTTGTTGAGAAAAGGTATCTGCAATGAATAAGTCATTGGTCTTGCAAAATTCTATCATGAGATCACCAGCATGATTGCTATCACCACAGCTATATTTTCCAACTACCAGTGATTCTTCTTTGTTTCCAACTTTCTTATTCCAATCACCAGTAATAATCAGTACATCCTGATTGTATGTTTTGTCAATTTCAGACTACAGAAGTTAGTAAAAACTTCAATTTCCTCATCTTTGGCTTTAGTGGCTGGGGATCTTAAAAGCTTACAAGTGGCCATCTAGATGCAATGATGGCTATCTCCTCATCCAGAGCAAAGAAGAATGAAGAAAACCAAAGATGCATGGAAACAATTAGTCCAAGGGACTGGTAGTCCATGCAATCCTTAGCCTATATGACCATGAGACCAGAAGAAGTAGATGGTGCCTGGCTAACACTGTCAACCACTTGGAGGGGGATCAGTACAGGAGATCCTGGATAGAGTAGGGGAACAATGTGGAACACAACTCAAAATCATAAAAAAAAAAAAAAAAAGATCAGGTTTGCTGGTCTGATAAAGCCTGGTGAGACCCCTGACACTATAGCCCCTAGGCATTCTTCAGGTCTGGAATTGAACTTACTCTTATGGCTTCCAGCCAAGCCATAGATAGGCATATGGGGTGAATATTTACATCAGGCAGATACACTACTTGGAGTGATCAATCATGGGAGAACAGGAAGGCAGTGTTTACACAGGGACACAGGTCAGTCAGTGGGAGTGCATAGAAGGGAAGGACACAGGGAAGAGGTAACTACAGGAAGGAAGCAGGAAGAGAGCTGTTACATTGTGGGGAACGCAGTCAATGTCATGAGACAAAATGTGTATGGACTGCTGTATAGAAAATGAATTTGTCCTGCAAATTTTCACCCAAATCACACTAAAAATTAATTTTTAAAAATGTAAATAATAGTAGTAGTAACTGGTCTCCCTTGTAGGTGTATGGATGTTATCCTATCACTGACAACATTGTACTTCAGGGTAGATCTCAACACATTCTTTGTGATAATGAACGTGACACAATTCCTCCTCAATTTGTCATTCCTGGCACAGTAGATCATATGATTATGTGATTCAGAATGGCTACTCACTAAAGTCTGTTGTTGTTGTTGTTATTTGCCACCGAGCCGGCCCCGACTCATAGCGACCCCTCCTTGGGTTTCCGAGGCAGTATCACTACGGAAGTAGGATTGCCCAACCTTCCTTCCAAGGAGTGGCTGGTGGGTTTGAACCACCAGCCTTCTGGTTAGCAGTCAAGTGCCTTAGGCACTATGCTACCAGAGCTTCCAGTAAAGTCTAGGATACCAATTTTTATGCATTCCATTTCATTGTTGACAACTTCCAATTTTCCTAGATTCACACTTCATACATTTCACATTATGATTATTGTTGGACGTTTGCAGTTATTTCTTCCCATTTTGAGTCATGCCTCATCAGCAAAAGGAAGTCCCAAGAGGTTTACTCCATCCACATCATTAAGGTCAACTCTACTTTGAGGAGGCAGTGCTCCCTAGTCATATTTTTAGTGCCTTCTAACCTGAGGAGCTCATCTTCTGGCACTATATCAGATAATGTTTCAGGGCTATTCATCAAGTTTCCTCTAATACATCAGGCAGTGTTTCACTGCTATTCATAAAGTTTTCACTGACCAATTCTTTGAGAAGTGGATGGCCCCTTCTTTCTTCCAAGCCAGACTTAGTTTGGAACCTTGGCTGCAAGTTGTCCACCATAAGTGACCCTCCTGGCATTTGAAATACCAGTGGCATAGCCTCCAATCTCACAACAACATGCAAGCCACCATAGTATAACAAACTGAGAAACAAGTAGTGGCTTCTGAATTTAGTTAATAATAATGTCCTCGGAGCTCTGGTGACATAGTGCCTAAGGCATTTGACTGATAACCAGAAGCCTGGGCCTTCAAATCCACCAGCCACTCCTCAGAAGGAAAGTTGGGCAATCTACTCCCATAATGATACCGCCTCAGACACCCAAGGAAGGGTCCTATGAGTCAGATCCAACTTGACAGCAGTGAGTTTTTATTATTATAATTATTATATATTATTCATACATTTTCCCTCAAGTATTTGTTTTAATTATTCTATATACTATTTTGCAAACAAGGGAATGACATTCTATAAATTAGTTTTTCAAATTATATATGTTGTTGTTGTTGTTATTTGCCGTCGAGTCGGCCCCGACTCATAGCGACCCCTCCTTGGGTTTCCGAGGCGGTATCACTACGGAAGTAGGATTGCCCAACCTTCCTTCCGAGGAGTGGCAAGCAGTTGGTGCAAACAGTTAAATTACTAATTGCAGTTGGTGCAAACAGTGAAATTACTAATTGAAATTTTGGCAATTTGTTTCCACCTAGAGGTGCCTCAGAAGAAAGGCCTAGAAATCTACTTCCAAAAAATCAGCCACTGAAAACTCTATGGAGCACAGTTATACTCTGACACCCATGGAGTTGCCATGAGTTGGAATTAGTTCTATAGGAACTGGTTTAGATTTTTTCAAAATGACCATTTTAGAAAGATAAACTGTTTCAATCTGAAACTGAAGACTTCAAATGAAAACTTGATGACATAGTTTGTCTAATCATTTCCTTTTCTACTTATTTAAAAGGTTTAAATACTAAACTAGAAAACTCACTGCTGTTGAGTTTGATCCAACTCATAGCGATCCCTCCTTAGGCTTCCAAGGCAATATTACCATGGAAGTAGATTGTCCAATCTTCCTTCCAAGGAGTGGCTGGTGGGTTTGAACCATCAGCCTTCTGGTTAGCAGTTAGATGCCTTAAGCACTGTGCTACTAGAGCTGAAAAAAATCTGTGTCTTTATAAATTTCTTAGGCTTCTAGTTGAATTAGGGGAGCTCTGGTGGCTTAGGGGATAAGGCATTTGGCTGCTAACCAGAAAGTCAGTAGTTCAAACCCACCTGCTATTCCATGGAAGGAAGATGGGGTGATCTACTTCCGTAAAGATTTACAGCCTCAGAAACATAATGGGGATTGCTATGAGTCAGAATCGACTCAATGGCAGTGAGTTTTTTTTTTTTTTGTTTGTTTGTTTCTAGCTGAATTGTTTCTGTTTTAACTGCAAAGATTGAATCCCAAACAAATTATGAGAGAACAAACCTCCTTATCCAACTCAACCTCATCTGTAGTCGTGTTTGTAATGGAAGGTAAGGAACTACTTCACAGACAGGACTTTACAGACAGGACTACTGTCTGTGCTACTTCACAGACAGGACTTTACACTGACCATGAATTGATCAAGGAATGTTACCTTGGATGGAGTAAAGAATTCTGCTATTATCTGTTTATTGTTAATCACATTCTGCAGAAAAAAAGTATCACCTTATTAGTTATGCCACAATTTAAGCATTACAGGCTGAGGTATGAAGCCAACAGTGGACATTTGTAAGAGCTAACAATGTGCTAAGGATTGCGCCAATCTCTTAAAGGTGTGGTTTTATGTAAATCTCTCAATAACCCTGAATGGCTTCTGAATGTTCCCCTCAACACTGTGCTATAATGTAGTGGTTTCCCACCTTAGTTGCACATTAGAGTCATCTGGGGAGCCATTAACATGCCTGATAACTGAGGCCACACCCCAAACCAATCAATGAATCAGAATCTCTGTGGGTGGACCCGTGATCACAATCTGGGAATTGTAACTCTCAGATGACCGCAGTGTGCAAGGTAGGTGAGAAGTGTTGCTCTAGTTGAATTCACCTGAGGACATGGCATCCCCTCTCAAGTTCTGACAGTCTTTACTACAGCCTGGGGTGGAGCATGGGTCCACCTTCCCTTTCCAAACTTTCACCATGCCTTCTCTATTAAAGCCTTCAGATCCTCAGACTCTACAACCTACTACCCCTCCTTGTTACAGTCACTGTCTACCGACCACTCACCCCTTCCCCACTACTGTCACTTCTCCTTGTTCTTTGGAGAGATTCATTTCTGGAACTCTCTCTCTTTAAGCTATACTAGAATTTGCTCAGAAATACATATGGGATATGTTGTGCTTTTAATGTTCAATAAATCTAAACACAATAATTCAGTGGAAAATTAAAATAAAAACTCTCATATTGTCATCTGTCCCTTACAAACTGATAGAGTTGAGGAGAGGGCATGTGTGCCTTTGCAGTTTCTTGAACAGGTTATGTAGGTTTCAACCACAGGACCTTTGTACTTACTAGATTTTTCTTTCTTTACAACTCTTTACCACAGTATTTGCTCAATTGGCCCCTCTCCTCCTCAGGTCTCTGCTGTAATGTTGCCTTACCTGTGAGGTTTTTCTGGATGACTTGGTTTAAAACTGCTAGCCTCATTTCCAGTCTTCCTATTTCCCTTCCCCACATGACTTTTCTCCACAGTACTTATCACTAGATAACATCATATATATTTCAATCACTTATTCGTTTATTATTTGCTTCCCAGACAGAAGTGCTGTTCAATGTATTTTCAGTGCCTAGAATATCTGGCACAAAGTGAGTGCTCACAATGATTTACTGAAGTAATTAATTAACTAACCCTCTAAAGTCGGTGCTGATAAAATCTGGAATCATGAAGTAATTTGCCCAAAGTACATTGCCTAGTAAGTCCCAGTTCAGGACTCAGAAGCTGGGCAAGGACTCACTGCTACTGTACTCTATGTTGCTTTTCTTCTACGTTACTGGAAGACTTTGTTTTCTAACTTTGTAAAGGAAGTCTGAATTTGAGGGCAACATCTACTAGTTGGCTCTATGGAAGATGGGGCAATCTACTTCTGCAAAGATTTACCAGCCTTGGAAACCCAATGGAGGTTGCTCTGAGTCAGAATTGACTCGATGGCAATTAATTTGATTTGGGTTTGGAAGAAACATATCAATGGGTTTGAGCTGTTTCAAGTGGCCATTTAACCAACTATCCCAGTTTTATTTAGACATTAAGAACCTGAAATACATGTTAGCATTTCAGCCTGAACAATTTAAAGGTACACAAGGACCTGAGGGCCAAACAGGTCTGGTGTGTTTTAGGAACAGCCAGAAGAAAGCATTGGGGGCAGGGGGAGGTGGCACAAAGACACACATAAACACTTTGTACACATTTAGGACAACAGATGCCAGCTAGAGAACTTTTTATTTCAATTTGTTACTGAGCTACTTATGTTAAGAATGAAATTTTAAGGTTGACAGCATAGATTTTCTTTTTTTTTTTTTCCTTTCAGAATAGTTTTTTTTTTTGATTCAACAAAGGGAAAACTATACTACAAAAGACCTCTTTATAGTGCTGAAGAGCAAAGATGTCTCTGAAGACTCAGGTACACCTAACCCAAGCCATGGTGTTTTCAATCACTTCATATGCATGTGAAAGCTGGACAATGAATAAGGAACAGCAAAGAAGAGTTGATGTTTTTGAGTTGTGGTGTTGGCAAAGAATACTTCAAAGTACCATGGACTGCCAGAAGAACTAACAAATCTGTCCTGGAGGAAGTGCAGCCAGAATGCTCCTTGGAAGTGAGAATGGCCAGATTTTGACCTACTTTGGTCATGTTGTCAGAAGTAAACATTCCCTGGAGAAGGAGATCATGCTTGGAAAAGTGGAGGGTCAGTGAAAAAGGAAAAGGCCCTCAATGAGATGGACTGATACAGTGGCTACAATGATGGGCTTGGGTATAACAAGGATTGTGAGGTTGGCGCAGGACCGGGAAGTGTTTTGTTTTGTTCTACACAGAGTCGCTGTGAGTCCACGCTGACTCGACAGTACTTGACAACAACAAAATGAAGGATAAATGTATTGGAAAGGTTTTTTTAAAAAAAGTTTTTATTCTGATAAAATATATATGACACAAGACTTACCACTCTAACCATTTTTAAGTGCACAATTCAGTGACATTAATTACACTCACATTGTTATGTAACCTACCACCGCAATCCACCTCCAAAATGATTTTTTCATCTGAACACTAAACTCAGTATCTATTATGCAATAATCCTTCATTCCTCCTTCCCCCAACTTCTGGTAATCACCAATCAACTTGTACATCTCTGTACATTTTTCTATTCATGTAAGTAGGATCTTACAGTATGGTCGTTAAGCTTGTGTGTCAACTTGGCTGGGCCTCGTTTTGAGTGGCTGGGCAGCTGGATGTAATATTCCCCATGATGGGACTGGTAATCGACTCTGTAGTGGAATCTACTGTGAGAAGCTGAGTGGCTGCCTTAAGGATGTGGTCTGCTCTCAGAAGCAGCTTTGGGAATGGTCAATAGCTTTTGGTACACTTGAATCCTGCACATAGCTAAGTCAGAATTCAGCAGCCCGCCTTGTTGTCTGCTGATTGTGGCACTCTAAATGGACTTGCATCAATTGCCTGCCATGTGGTTAATATTGGGACTATGCCTTTTTACTTGTTGACCTTGGGTTTGTCAGCTTCAGCATCCAGCATCTGCCTGAGTGAAGAAAGCCTCCAGCTTCAGTGGGCCGAGAGCAAGAGGCAAAGAGGAAGCCCGAGGTTGAGGGGCTTTCACCCAGTTCCTAGAGCCTGGCTCTTTTAACTTGAATTTCTAGCCTCCAAAACTGTGAGAGAATAAAGCCCTGTTTATTAGAGCCACCCATTTGTGGTATTTTCTGTTAGAGCAGCACGGAGTAATCAAAACATACACTATTTGTCGTCTTGTGTCTGACTTATTTCCTTTAATGTAATGTTTTCAAGGTTCACCCATGTATAAAAGACTGTATTTCTCTATATGACTGAAAAATGTATACTGCAATTTTTGAAATTGTCAAAAACAATATTTGGCATTATTCTGATAACAATTGTATTAACTATTAAATCTTAAACCAAACTAATCAGCTGTTCTACATGTGACAGGTATACTACACCAGTTTACTAATTACTAGAAATAGCATAACACATAATTTAGATATTTTATCTGAAAATGTCAATATGACAGAAGACTAGTCTCAATAAAGTAGCAGGAAAATGGCCATAGACAGTTTAAGTCACAGAGGAAAGAAGCTGACATATCTAGTATTAATAATAGAACACTTAAGTTGAATTTCAGATACAAAATTAGAAAAACATTACCCCTTTGGAGTACACTGGTTGCAATAGCCAGGAGCATCAAGTATCCTGACACTGTTCCAGAGTCAGAGGAGGATGACTGACAGGCATCATCAGCCCATGACATGGGTGAAGTGCCATTCCATAATTTCAAGTGTTTACATAATACAAGCCCAGGGGAGACCAAGTTTAGCATTGGGAACTTGCTAGCTAAAGAGGATAATATTTTGGATATTTATATAAGAATACATGTTTCACTCTAGGGGGTAAAGTATTCCTTGCTTAAGGAGCTCTGGTGGCTCAGTGCGCAAGGCATTTGGATGCTAACCAGAGGTCAGTGGTTCAAGCCCACCAGCCACTACATGGAAGAAAGATGGGGCAATCTACTTCTGTAAAGATTTAGTCTTGGAAACCCAACAGGGGTTGCTATGAGTTGGAATCGACTTGATGGTTGTGGGTTTGGTTTTGGTTTTTTGCTTAAGGACAAAAGTCAAATGGTAAGGTTTGTCCTCCAGAAATGAGAAAAACTCTCAAGTACAGCTAGCACCAGTGGGTAAATCAATGCTCTACTCAGGTGAAAACCAAGTAACTGAGCTTTGCAACTGACACAAGGTAGAGAGAACTGGCAACCAAAATTATTAATTTTTAGGAATGCAGAAATGTAAGAAGTTAACAACATTTCATGGTAATGGGAAAGGCTACAGCAAGGAAGAGAGGGAGTCTTGCCCTTGATGTATTAAACATAAAGTAATGCAGAATATTCCACTAGAGATGTTTTAGCAAAACACAAATCACAGAACTTGAAAGTGGACCAGTATCAGTGTGGAAGCATATAAAAACAGGTTAAAAAATAAATGACAAAAGGACAGCTCTATGACAGCTAAATGCAATAGTTAATCCTGAAGCAGATTCTGGAGCAGGAAAGGAAAAAGCTACAAGCCATAATAGACCTCATTGGTACAATTGGTGAAACCTGATGATGAACTGTGGATGAAATAATAGCATTTTATCAAGGTTATATACTTGATTGTGCTTATGTAAAGAGCTGAGGTGACACAGTGGTTAAAGCATTCAGCTGCTAGCCAAAATGTCAGTAGTTCAAACCTACCAACCACTTCACAGAAGAAATATGAGGCAGTCTGCTTCCTTAAAGATTTACAACCCTGGAAATCCAATGAGGCAGTTTACTCTGTCCAAAAAAGAGTCCCTGTGAGTTGGAATAGACTTGATGGCAGTGGGTGGGTGCTTATGTAAGTGACTTTCCTTGTTTTCAGAAAATGCACACTGAAGTATTTAGAGAAAGAGGACATGATATCCACAACCTATTCATGGGCAAAATATTGAATGATGCAGGAAACATCAAAAGAAGATGGAAGGAATACACAGAGTCACTGTATCAAAAATAATTGGTCAATGTTTATCCATTTCAGGAGGTGGCATATGATCAAGAACCAATGATCTTGAAGGAAGCTGTTAAAGCTGCACTAAAGGAATTGGTGAAAAACAAGGCTCCAGGAACTGATGGAATACCCATTAAGATGTTTCAACAAACCAGTGCTGTGATGGAGGTTCTCACTCTTCTATGCCAAGAAATTTGGAAGACAACTACCTGGCCAACTGACTGGAACAGATCCATATTTGTACCCATCCCAAAGAAAGGTGATCCAACAGAATGTGGAAATTATCTAGCAATATTATCAATATCACACACAAATAAAATCCTGCTGAAGATAATTAAAAAACAGTTGCACCGGTATATTAACAGAGGACTTCCAGAAATGCAACCTGGATTCAGAAGGGGATGTGGAACAAGGGATATTATTGTTGATGTCAAATGTTGTTCAAAAGCAAAGAATACCAGAAAGGTGTTTACTTGTGTTTTATTAACTATGTGACAGCATTCAATTGGGTGGATCATAACCAATTATGGATAACATTGAAAAGAACGGGACTCCAGAGCACTGAATTATGCTCATGAGGAACCCGTACATAGACCAGGAGGCTGTCATTGAACAGAACAGGGTGATGCTGCATGGTTTAAAATCAGGAAAGGAGTACGTCAGGGTAGTATCCTTTCGCCACACTTATTCAACCTGTACGCTGAGCAAATAATCTGAGAAGCTGGACTATATGAAGAGCCTGGCATCAGGATTGGAGGAAGACACATTAACAACCTGAGATATGCAGATGACACAACTGTGCTTGCTGAAAGTGAGGATGACTTGAAGCACTTACTGATGAAGATTGAAGTCTGCAGTATGGATTACACCTCAACATAAAGAAAACAAAAATTCTTACAACTGGACCAATAAGCATCATCATGACAAATGGAGAAAAGATTAAAGTTGTCAAAGATTTCATATTACTTGGTTCCACAAACAACGTCAATGGAAGCAGCAGTCAAGAAATCAGATGATGTATTGCACTGGGCAAATCTGCTGCAAAAGACCTCTTTAAAGAGCTGAAGAGCAAAGATGTCTCTTTCAAGACTAAGGTGTACCTAACCTAAGCTCTGGTATTTTAAATCACCTCATATGCCTGTGAAAGCTGGACAATGAACAAGGAAGACCGAAGAAGCATTGATGCTTTTGAGTTGTGTTGGCAAATATTGTTGAAAGTACCATGGACTGCCAGAATTGTTAGAAGAACTAATAAATCTGCCCTGCAAAACATGCAGCCAGAATGCTCATTGGAAGCGAAAATGGCCAGATTTCGTCTGACCTACTTTGGCCATGTTGTCAGAAGGGACGCTGAAGGAGGATATCATGCTTGGTAAAGAGGAAGGTCAACGAAAAAGGGGAAGGCCTTCAACAAAACTGACTGACACAGTGGCTACAACAATGGGCTCAGGTATAGAAAGAAATGTGAGGTTGGCACAGGACCTGGCTGTGTTTTGTTCTATGGTACGTGGGGTTGCTATGAGTTGGAGGAGACTCCATGGCACCTAACAACAACAACATTCTTAAAAAAATGGTTCAGAGAAACATTAAACAAAATCAACATTACAAAATCAACTGAGGTAGTACAAAATTTATTTTAGAAAATTAATACAGCCAGTGACAGCATCATTGTCTAAATGTCTATTAGGTACCTGGTACTGTTCTAACCACGTTAACCCTTTTGTGATTCCAGGGACATATAGTAGCCACCTATGTTTTCAGCCTGTGGGGTTTGATGGGAAACTTCTATTCCCTTGTAGTGTTTGCTACCATCTGGTGGAGTGCCTATATAACTGTGAGAACCCAAAGAAATGGGCCTCATCTCACCAACTCCAGCACCAGAGATTCCCGCAGGACATGTGTCCCACTATAGTGTATCAAAATCCACATTACCTCTAAATTTGCTCTTTTTCATTTAATTCAAAATGCCTTCCATTACTAATAAGTCAATCGCAGAAAGACAAGTACTGTATGAGCCCATTATCGTAAAAAGACAAAGAAGGGTTTGCTTGGGAAAGGGACTCACTTTGTAGGTTACCGGGATGGGGAGGGAAGAGGAGGGATTAATGTTGGACTAGTTGGGGCCCACAGGCTGATGCAGGTAGGGGGCGGGATATACTGAAAGAATCTGTGACCACCATGATAACATTAGGAAATGGGAGGACACCGAATTGTGCACATAAGAGATAGATAGCAGATGCTAATATCAACCAATGTGTCCACAATACTGCATTGCCATTAACACCAAACACCAGGCTACAGATAAGCACATAAACACCTGAGACAGTCATATGGGGGACAGTGAACAGAAGTATACTCTAGACCAAGGATAGAGTCAGCTGAGGCTAATCTTGCACAGACACCAGTGATACAAAATACCTGGAATCCTTACAGAAACAATAGAAGACAGACAGAGAGCAATCCCTCACAGACACCCAGACACCATGGGAGAGAGATCCAATGGATCTACCATCTCAGGACCATACTACTGAGGGACACCAGACTCAATTGGCACATCAAAATACATAAAAGCCTTGTTCCACATCCTACACTGGTGAGTGGCGACAGGGGTCTTAAAAGCTTTCAAGTGGCCATCTAAGATGCAGCTAATGGCCTCGTAGCATTGGTAGTGAAGGAGTGCGAAAAATACAAGTGCATTTGGAAGCAATCAGCCCTAGGACATGATGGCCCTCAAGAACAGAAGAACTAGATGGTGCCCGACTACCAATGCCAACCACTCAGGAAAGGATCAAATCTGGAGATCCTGGATAGAGTGGAAAAAAATCCAAAAACTCAATAATGACCAGAATTACTGGTCAGATCAAATCTGGTGAGACCCCCAATACTATAGCTCTAGAGTACATTCTGTGCCTGGAATAAAATGCACCCCCAGGGGCTGACTCTCAGCCCAATAGTTAACAAGATGTACTGGCAGACCACTCAACCCAAGATGATGTACCCACATACTCTATGGAAATACATTCCTTAGAGCAATAGGCCACGGTGCACCAGAGGACCAACACTCAAACTGAGGAAATGCAGGACAAACAGGAGTGCATAAATATGAGGGGCATAAATAAGAGGGTTACAGGGTAGGGAGGGAGGGACACTGGGTTAGGGTTGGATATGATAAATGGGGAGTGAAACTAAATGTACACCTAATGTTGAATGTAAAACAAGCTCTTTAAACAAATTCATTCATTAATTAATTTTTAAAAAACCCTTTCATTAGTGAGAACACAGGGCCCAAACAAAAACTTCAAAGCACAAAATAATTCATCCTTAAAGTGTTTAAAGGATTATATCATTTAATCTCCACATAATACAAGGAAGAAGGCTCTACTTTAGCTTTTAGTTGCTAAATCATGTTTTTGCTAAATGCTGTTAAAACGAGTCTGATACAGCACCTAATCATTTCCAAGGGCTGCCATATTGCAGATCAGCTTCCTGTACATAGGCGAGCAGAAAACGTGGGAGCTAGAGGGACTTCCCCACATTCCGATGCCATGCACTGACCCAGCCACCTCATCACAGGCAAAGCAACATTGTTTCAACCGCAATAGAGCCTGAATGGGGATACAGGAACAGTGGTGGGTTATCAGAGCTCTCCAAGTGAGTTTAAAAAGAAATCGAATTTGGGTGGATTCCAAGATGGCGGAATAGGTAGAAAGACAGCACAGACCATCTTCAACAAAGAAAAGGGGAACCAATTAACACAGACACAGAAGATA
>NW_006921615.1:1313712-1315013 GCF_000298275.1 Orycteropus afer afer
AGCACTCTACCAGATTCCAGGGGCTTAAGAACACGTTCTGCTTGCCAGTAACATCAAGGACACTCCGGACCTGCATGACTGAAAAAGTGTGACATTCCTCTTGTTACTCTTATACCCCAGACTCTCTTGGTGAATAGAGGTATGGCCATCCCCCACTCCCACCCACCTCCTGAGCCCTCAGGAACTCCATTCCAGTCTGTGTGCTCAGACAGAGCCTGGGTGCCCTGCCCTCCAAGATTTTTTTCTTTTTCCTTTTTTTCTGGTGTTTAGTTTGCTTGTATTTGTCTGTTTTAAAACTACTACTATTATTAATATTTTTGTCCTTTTTACTATTATTCTTTATTCTTGCCCTCCCAGGTCTTAGTTTACAGCTTTTTTTTCTTTTCCCTGTTCATGGTTAATTTATTTTTTTAATTTAAATTCTTTTTTTCCTTTTTTTCTGGTGATTACTCCATTCCTTGTTTTTCTTTTTGCATTTTACCCATTTTTTTCTTCATTATTCTCCTTCTGTACCTTTTTTCTCCTAGTACCCTATCCCCAGGTTTTCTTGTTTTTTCTTTCTCTCTTTTCCCTTTTTGGTTACTGTTCCTATATGATTACATGGTGTATTTTTTGTCCACATGCTTTTAGTTTTTTGATGGTTATTCAGTTGTAAATTTTGTCTAACTGAGTGGGAGACAGCAACAGTCCCCATAAGATACAACTAAACCCACACCACCTGCAACATCACATACTGAGCGAAAGCTACCACCTCCTTCTCCACCAATGGGCTAACGATAAAAAAACACCAAGAAGAGCCTGAATCACCCTTGGCTGCTCTTCACAAACAGTTAACAGAGATCGAAATACAACACCACGATGTCTTGGAGACAGCAGACCATCACAGTCCACACAAAGAAGCAAGATAAAGTGGTAGAAACAGGGGAACAGAATACAGACCCAGAACACATCCCTGAGGAAGAAGCAGCATTGGAACTCTCTGATAAGGAATTCTAAAGAATTATATTTAGGTATCTTCAAAGGATTGAGAGACAGACCAAAGAAAACACACATACACACAAAAAACCTTAGAAGAATTTTGGAAGAAAATACAAGAACAAAATGACAAAATAAATGAAAAATCAGAAATGATTCTAAATCCACAGACAGAAACCCAGAAGATTAATACTAAATTGTCAGAAATAGATAACACATTGAAAGGGCAAATGGGGAGAATTGATGCAATGGAAGACAGAATTAATGAGACTGAAGACATATACCTCAATACTTCTTTGGAAAGGGATCAGTCAGAAAAAAAAAAA
>NW_006921615.1:1318578-1321048 GCF_000298275.1 Orycteropus afer afer
TGACATAAATAGACTATCAAGCATAACTCAAAATGCACAAACAGCAGAAGAGAAACCAGATGATTGGGACCTTCTAAAAATTAAATTTTTATGTGCTTGCAAAGACTTCTCCAAAAGAGTCAAATGAGAACCTACAGATTGGGCAAAAAATATTTGGTAATGACCTATCTGACAAGGGACCTATCTATAGAATTTATAGTAAACTCCAACACCTCAATAATAAAAAGACAAACAATCTAATTAAAAAATGGGCAGAAGACATGAATGGACACTTCACCAAGGAGGATATTCAAGCAGCCAACAAACATATGAAGAAATGCTCACGATCATTAGCTATTAGAGAGATGCAAATCAAAACAATAATGAGGGGAGGGAACACTGTTAGATGGATAGAGATAAGTATTGATTTGGGTGAAGAGAAGGGCAATGTACCAAATGTGAGTGGTCAATATAGCGGCATTGAGGAAGAGAAAGACATAGAGAGGTATGTGGGAGGTACAGACAACAAGGATGAATCCTTTTGCACATATAGTATGACGTCAGTGAAGGCAAATATGGGTATACAGGGGGATAGATGGGTGAACAGGCTGAACTATTAGGTTTGTCTATGAAGCGGTGAGTGTACCCAAGAACATGTTTAAGGTTGGCAGACAATGGTCCTATAAGTTTATGTGTATGATCTGAATTCACAGGTTTATAGTAGAGCTGACAAGGGGCAAGGTTGTAGTCACTGCTTGGTCATAGCCAGTTACCAAGAGGGACCGAGTAGTTGAACCTGAGGGCTCAGGACCGCAGTTGGAGGGGACATCAAGCTCAAACGGCATAACATACTACACAAAACATTGTTCAACCTCCTACTTTGGTGAGTAGTGACTGGGATCTTAAAAGCTTGCAAGCTGCCATCTAGATGCAGGCACGGGTTTCTTCTTGTCCAGGGCAAGGAAGAATGAAGAAAAACAAAAATTCATGGAAACAATGTCCTAGCGACTGGTACACCACCCAATCTGCAGCCTATACAACTATGATACCAGAAGAACTAGATGTTGCCTGGCTACTACTGTCAACCACTTGGAAGGGGATCTATGTAGGAGATCCTGGCAAGAGAGGGAGAACAATGTGGAACAAAACTCAAAATCATTTGGAAAAAAGGGGGGGGGGCATCAGGTTTGCTGGCTCGATACAGCCTGGTGGAACCACTGAGACTATGGTCCCTAGCTGCCCTTCAGGTCTGGAATTGAACCCACGCCTGTGGCTTCCAGCCAAACAATAGATAGGCATATGAGTTTAACATTTACCTCAGGTAGATACACTCTTTGGAGAGAATAGTTATGGCAGAAAGAAGGGCTGCTTATGCACAGGGAGACAGCTCAGGGGGTAGGAGTACATGGAGGGATGGACACAAGAAAGAGGTAACTATTGGGAGGAAGTATGAGGGGAGATGTTGCATTGTGATAAATTGTGGTCAATGACATGAGACCAAGTGCATGTGAACTGCTGTATGGAAAGTGAATTTGCTCTGTAAATTTTCATCCAAATCACAATAAAAATAAAATAAAATCTTATTCCGGCCTAAAACTGCCAGAGTTAGGCTACCAAAGCTAGCCCTATCACATTTCTGAGTGTCTAGATAAAATCGAGGATTTAAGGACGGGCTGGGCTCGCCCCTTGCACTACAAAGGCGAAATAGCACCTTTACATTATTCTAAAAAGGTTTACTGAGTGCCTACGATTCCCTGGATAAAATGTTGCCACAGCCAAACTAAGACCGTGCGCCTACAAGCGCGGGTCGCATAGTCAGCCGTTGTGCACAGAGGGTGCCTACGAACTGCTAGCCCGCCCCACTAGCCGTAGCGGAGCCACGCGGCTACGGGGTCCTGTTTGCGCGCGCCCAGGTCGAGCCCCAGCGCGCACGGAGGAGACATCCACGCACATGCACACGCACGGGATCGCCGGGCCCTGCGTCACTGGCGCTGGGCTTCGGCCGGTTGCGCGAATCCGCACCTCGAGCCTTCCGCGCCAGGCACTAGAAGGAGCCAAAGCGAGCGAGCGGGAGGCGGGAGCTCGCTTGGGAGCGGGTGCCCGCGATGGCGCTCGTGCATCCGCTCGTCTTCTCCTGAAGCCCCGCCCACTACTTCTCCCGCGCGCGGGCTCCGCGCGCCTCAAGCCGCGCGCGTGCGCGCGCGTGCGCAGGCTAGGGCTTTACGGGGGCGGCCCCTCAGCTTTCAACGAAAGCGTCCTCAAAGCCCCGGATTAACCCTTTCCTTGCTCGCCCTCTTGGAGGCTCGATCAGGTTCCGTGCCTGCGCAAGCCGGTGGCGCGCCTTCCCCCCAGCCCGCACCGCGCATGCACGGGAAAGGGGGGGTGCCGGTGGGGGTGTTCACGGCCGGCTAGACATTCTGTGCTCGTGCTGGAGGAGGGCTGCTACCATCAGGGACGTGCACGACTTCCCTCACCCCGCCCCCTCCCCAAA
>NW_006921615.1:1321928-1323359 GCF_000298275.1 Orycteropus afer afer
GAGCTGTGGTGGGACGGACCCAGCCTCCAGCCTTGCTTTCAGACGTCCGATCCTAGAAGGGGTCGTGGCCGCCTTTCACCGTCTGGCCAAGACGCAAGGAGCTTTTGTTTCGAAAAGAATCCAAACAGCCTCTCTGTTTCCCCATCACACGAGCCGAAAAAGACTAGAGCGAGGGCTAGATGATCTTGAAGGCTCTTTGGGTCATACCTTGCCTTCCCTGCCTCCTCCCCATTCAGAAGTTGCGAGCTTTCAACAGGGAAGTAGCGCGGCAGCCATGGCTGCGAGCTGCTTGGGCTAGGGAAGCGGCTCCTGCCGCTTATGTAACTTTGTTTCAGGAACCCCTGTTCCCTGCTCTGCAATGGCAGTAGTGGCCCAGCCTTTGAAGAAGAGTTTGGGAAGGTTAACTTTATTCTCGTGGTGTAGTTGGGGCTACACTTTTTCCTGCCCTACACATACTGGCAACGAGTATCTTCCAGTTTGACTCGCCTGAACTTAGCAATTGTTGGTACATCCCAATAGTAGCAAAAATGGGATGTTGGACAGAAGATCTTTTTTCCAGTCATCACATCTTGAGGGAATGGGGTGGCAAAATACGTACTACCAAACCAAAAACCAAACTCACTGCTGTCCAATCGATTTGACTTGTAGTTATCCCTCCTTGGATTTACGAGATACTACCACCCACCCCTAAAAAATTATTTAAGCATATGATAAGTTGCCATGACTACTATATGGCCACTACTCTCCTTAGTCGCATGCACTTCCTATCCCACAAGCCTTAGCTAGAGTCACTGACAAAGTTAGGTAGTGAGTTGGTAGGAAGATTTTCTCTGGGCCCCCTTCCCTCTGTGAGTGACTATAGGCCATGATGCATCTAGGGATCAGGTAGTCAGAGACACATAGGATATTAAAGTTGGAAGCATGCTTAGGACTAATTTTGCTCAACTCACACTCGGCAAATGAGATGAGCCCTACTACTCTAAGAAGCTTTTATTGGGGTATTCACTTTTCTGAAGAGGGAATTTTCTGTTTTTCAGGATATTGGTTTGCAGGATGGAGTCCCTTTGGTAAGAGTAAAAACTCACAAAAAGTTAAGATTTTTTGAGTCTCTCGGTAGGGATAGAAGTAAAAACACCAGGCTATCTCAAATGCAAGCTTAAAGACCAATGTGGTTAAATTGATGTGTGCTGTATCACAGAGGTAAGAGGGAAAGCCCCTGCTATTCCCTCTCTTCCCATGTTAACTCTTGGGTATATGCACATCTACAACAAAATAAACACTCCTAAATGTTTAGGAGCTCTGGTAGTATAGTGCCTAAGGCACTTGACTGCTAACTAGAAGGCTGGTGGTTCAAACCCACCAGCCACTCCTCGGAAGGAAGGTTGGGCAGTCCTACTTCCGTAGTGATACTGCCTCGGAAACCCAAGGAGG
>NW_006921615.1:1324019-1345022 GCF_000298275.1 Orycteropus afer afer
TTTTGGGTGAAAGTTTACAGAGCAAATACATTTTCCATACAGCAGTTCATACATATTTTGTTTCATGACACTGATTGCAATCCCTGTAATGTAAGAGCTCTCCTCCCACTTCCTCCCTGTGGTTACCTTTTGGTTTCCTTTCCTATGCATTCCTGCCCTTGAGCTGTCCCTCTGTGCAAATACTGTTTTGATCTCCCATGGTTGGTTGTTCTAAGGACTGACCTATCTATCTGCCTTATATGCCTGTCAGTTTGACTGGAAGCTACAGGAATAAGTTCAATTCTAGGTGACTAGGGAGCTCTGGTGGTATAGTAGCATTTGACTGCTAACCAGAAGTCTGGTATAACCTGCCAGCCACTTCTTGAAAAGAAGGCTGGGCAATCTACTTCCATAGAGATACCGCCTCGGAAACCCAAGGAGGGGTTGCTATGAGTTGAAATTGACTTGACGGCAGTGAGGGAGGTTTTTTTTTTTTTTTGGAGGCCATAGTCTTGGGGGTTTTACCAATCTCTGTTAGACCAGTAAGCCTAATCCTTTTTATGATTTTGAATTTTGTTGTACATTTTCTCCCACTCTACCAGGATCTCCTGTACTGATCCCTTTCTAAGTGCTTGATGTTAGTAGCTGGGCACTACCTAGTTCTTCTGGTCTCATGGTCATATAGGCTGAGGTTCACATGGTCCACCGGTCCCTTGGACTAATTGTTTCCATGTGTCTTTGGTTTCTTCACGCTTCATTGCTCTAGATGAGGGCGACCAATTGTTGCATCTAGATGGCCGCTTGCAAGCTTTTAGGAGCCTGGTGGCTACTCACCAAAGTAGGATGTAGAACAATGTTTTTGTGTAGTTTGTTGTACCAATTGGAAGCTCCATCACTCTTGTTTGTTCTTTTCTCTTGCAGGTCTGGCGTGTGCCTGATCAGAATTACTCTGATCTGAAGAATTTGGTGTTTAAAGCATTAAGATAATAGCCTTCAGTTGTTCATGGTAATTATAACTTTGGATATTGAAAGTTGAGATTATGACTTGGTGTTTGCTTTAAAATACATATCTCATTTCTGATTATGCACCATGAGTTCTGTTTTTTTTAGGAAAATTTTATTCTTCCCATATTTATACTTTGTTGAATTCTCATATTTTTTTGTTGAATGAAAGGAAAGCAATGCTTTATAAAAGAAAAAATAGAGACCACATTATTTTTAAAAGATTACTTCTTTAATATGGCAACAGATGATTTTTGTGCCAGTTCTAAATCTCTTTTACTTATAAAGTACTTGTGGCACTTGTCTAGTACATCCAATCTTGATGACACTTTTCTCTGGATGGCAGATAGATTGGCATCCAAAGGGAATGAAACCACTCTTCACTGTTTTCCCAGATGTCATCTAATTCTCCAAGGGTCACGTTAAACCTTAACCCTGTTGTTTAGAAGTGGCTCCGAACAGGTGTGGAAAAACTAGAAGACAACTCTGAATGGACTATTGACAATAGTGTCCTTCTCCAGTTCGGCCACAGTGATTTGTCCCCTCTTTCAAGGGGTAGTGGTGGTTCCGTTGTAGAATTCCCACCTTCCATGCGGGAGACCTGGGTTTGATTCCTAGCCAGGGCACCTAGTGTACAGTCACCACTCATCTGTTAGTAGAAGCTTGTGTGTTTCAGCAGAGCTTCCAAATTAAGATGGACTAGGAAGGAAGTCCATTAGTGATCTGCTTCTGAAAATCCAGTGAAACCCCTGTGGATCGTGACAGTCTGGTCTGCAATTGATAATGGAGGTAGCACAAGACCAGACAGCATTTTGTTCCCTTGTGCACGGGCTTGCCATCTCAATGGCAGCTGACCACAGCAGTCAAGGAATTGTAACTCTGAACAATAGTAGTATTTTACTTAGTTGTCATCCATGCCTGGAATTAAAGTAGACACAGTAGACAGGATTAGAGAATATTTGCCTTGTGTCTGTTTCTTAAACCTTGAAATTGAGCTGTTTGTCATTATTATCTCGAGTTGTCAGGAAGCAGAGGCCATGAAGCTGGATTGCTTGGATTCAACTCCTAGCTCCTTGACACAGTTGAGTATTGGGCAAATTCCTAACCTCACCTTTAAAGTAGGGATAGTAATACATCCCCTTCCTCTGTCCCCAGTAAGATTTAATTAAGACACATAAAGCATATAGAACAACACCTGGCATGTGTTATGTGCTCAGTAAGAGTTACTATTATAATCATTACTAGTAGTAACCAGTCAAATCACTTCTGACTCATGGCAACCATTTGTATCAGTAGAACCGTGCTCCACAGGGTTTTTAGTGGCTGATGATTTGGGAGTAGATTGCCTGGCCCTTCTTCTGAGGCACCTCTGGGTGGACTAAACCCCCAGCCTTTTGGTTAACAGCCGAACACTAACCGATTTCATACCCAGAGACTCCACCACTGCTCTTCCTGCTCCTCCTACCCCTATTACTACCGCTGCTGGACAAATACTTAGTAAACTGAAGGTAAATAGAAGTAACAATATGGAAGTTAATAAATTGGGGTCAGTCTTTTCTATTCATACACTTGAACCAGACTCTTAACATTGATTTTCTGAGATCTTTAGGTACCAAAATTGATCAGAAAATGAAAATAAATCTTGCTTTATTTTCTGTATAGGAAAGTATTATTCATAATTACCAAACTTTTGTTTTTTAAAAATTTTTATAGGAGTTTTTCATCAGTATGTCTGAAACCATTAAATACAATGACGATGATCATAAAACTCTATTTCTGAAAACACTAAACGAACAACGTCTGGAAGGAGAGTTTTGTGATATTGCTATCGTGGTTGAAGATGTGAAATTCAGAGCACATAGATGTGTCCTTGCTGCCTGCAGCACCTACTTCAAAAAGCTCTTCAAGAAGCTCGAGGTTGATAGCTCTTCAGTAATAGAAATAGATTTTCTTCGTTCTGATATATTTGAAGAGGTCCTGAACTACATGTACACAGCAAAGATTTCCGTCAAAAAAGAAGATGTCAACTTAATGATGTCATCGGGTCAGATTCTTGGCATCCGATTTTTGGATAAACTTTGTTCTCAAAAGCGTGATGTATCTAGTCCTGACGAAAATAATGGTCAATCCAAAAGTAAGTATTGCCTCAAAATAAACCGCCCCATGGGTGATGCCGGTGACACTCAGGATGATGATGTGGAGGAAATTGGAGATCAGGATGACAGTCCTTCTGACGGCACAGTAGAAGGCACCCCCCCGAGCCAGGAGGATGGCAAGTCACCCACAACTACGCTCAGGGTTCAGGAAGCTATTTTGAAAGAGCTGGGGAGTGAGGAAGTTCGAAAAGTAAATTGCTACGGTCAGGAAGTAGAATCCATGGAGACCCCAGAATCAAAAGATTTAGGGTCCCAGACCCCTCAAGCCTTAACTTTTAATGATGGGATGAGTGAAGTGAAAGATGAACAGACCCCGGGCTGGACAACAGCTGCCAGTGACATGAAGTTTGAGTATTTGCTTTATGGACACCACCGTGAGCAGATTGCCTGCCAAGCCTGTGGCAAGACGTTTTCTGATGAAGGCAGATTGAGGAAGCATGAAAAACTCCACACAGCAGATAGGCCATTTGTTTGTGAAATGTGCACAAAAGGTTTCACCACGCAGGCCCACCTGAAAGAACACTTAAAAATCCACACAGGATATAAGCCCTACAGTTGCGAAGTATGCGGAAAATCATTTATTCGCGCCCCAGACCTAAAGAAGCATGAGCGAGTCCACAGTAACGAAAGACCTTTTGCATGCCACATGTGTGACAAAGCCTTCAAACACAAGTCCCACCTCAAGGATCATGAGAGGAGACACAGAGGTGAAAAGCCTTTTGTTTGTGGTTCCTGCACCAAGGCCTTTGCCAAGGCCTCTGATCTGAAAAGGCACGAGAACAATATGCACAGTGAAAGGAAGCAAGTTACCCCCAGTGCCATCCAGAGTGAGACAGAACAGTTGCAGGCGGCAGCAATGGCTGCCGAAGCTGAGCAGCAGCTGGAAACAATAGCCTGTAGCTAGAGGTGATGGAACAGGAGCTCTCTGCCTGGGAGGAGGAGACTGAGAGGACATGGAGCCTAATCAATGAATGCTAGTCCCTTTCTTTTTGTGAAAACTTATGGGGCATTGTACTCACTGGAGTCAAGGCAGTGCTTGGCTAGGTATTTTTAAAACTTTTCCAGGAAATACGTTCCTAGGTTCTGACCAAACCATTTCACTGTCCAGCCTGGTGTCTAGTATTAATGTTGCCAGTAAGTCCCATCCTTTCCTACCCACCTTTTTTTGTGATTTTGAACTCCAGTGTCTCATTTAGAACTTAGAGACTTCTATTCCACTTTTAACTACTCTCTTGCTGCACTGGTAAGTGTGCTGTACAGAATCATAATTGAGTAAATTGATTTCTTAATCATCACACCAATATGTGACTTATGGTCAAAACAGCAATTTTAATAACAAAAATACTTCATGTAGATGCAGAAAATATTGGTGATTGGTTGACACCAAGATTACTGCGCAAATATGAAAATAAGTCCTGAAAATCTAGAATGGTATTACATTTATATTTAATTTGTTAATTTTATATCACTGTTTTTCACTGTTTTGGGGGACGAATAATGGTTGCTTTGCTGAAGTGTTTCTTCATTTGGATTGCCCCATACCTGCTTCAAAAGATGTAGTCATATGTACCGAAGGTTGAGCAAACCCCCCAGATATTGCTGGTCTTGGGGCCAAGTTCTTACGTTTCCCATCTTTCGGGCATTGCTACTTTGGCAACAGAATGGGGTTTGTTCAGGGGAGCAGCAGTGAGAAGAATAGCAAAGGGTAAATAAGAGCCTGCCTTTAGGGATAAGCTTGCCACATTTGCAGCAATCTCAAGATTTATAGATCAAAATAATTGTTACTTGATTTTGAAGTTGGATTTTTTATTAAAATCAGAATTAGGATAAGCACAGGTATGTTTCTTCAGATACATATGTATAAGTTAACAGAAAGTAATCAAGCTTTTGGGCTCTCTGCAGCAGCTGATATATCCATAAAAGAGATGCAATATGCTTAACTTAAGTGTGTAAATAGTATAGAACTGTTGGTCTTATGTGTTTCAAGTAAAAGTAGACAGCTGCACTTTTTTTTTTGCACATTGGGTTAAAATAACTTCATTCAGCAACAAACATCAGATTGTTTTAACCAATATTAAAGATTGTCAGACCAAATGTTTATGTTTTTGAATTATATTTCATCACAGGTCACAGTTTTAAATAGAAGTTGATTGCCTTTTCCTAGCCACAAATCAGAATTACAAATTTTGATATAATTCTGGTGTACTGAATGTTCCTTTTAACTATTTCTTTAGAATATATTGAATGCTAATAATAATTTGAATTATGTTCTATAATAAAGTACTAATCTGTTATTTTAGAATATGTACAATTTTAGAAAACTGTCAACTTTCAATTAAGTTTTTTGTTGCTAGGATTTTTTTTTTTTTTTAAGATACATTAAAGTAATTTCATTTCATAGCTTGTTGCATTTATACCTGTAATTACTATTGTGGGAGAAATTTTGTTTTTCAATTGGTATATATGTTATGCCCAAGAGTGTAGGATGAAGATGCTAGCTTCTAAAGAATTTATTTATTGGTAAAATGTTTAATTTACTTTAATTTAATTTCTTTTTTCAAAAGTTGTTTTTTCTGTATGAAAAATAGTCCTGTCACTGTGTTTATATGCTGTTAGTGGAAGGGGAACTGGTTGATGTTCCTAGGCTGTTTTAACCAAAGCAAGGGAAAAATAATTTAACATCCTGTCAATAGCTACTTCAACAAACCAATTTTGGGCCTTCATTTTTGTATATAAAAGAAAATACACTTACATCATTCCTGTTTTCATTTTTTCATAGCAACCTTTCATGCATCTATGTTTCTCCAGAATGTAATTTCTAAACTTTGTTCATCATAGTTTAATAGAGTTCCAAGGTAAGAATGTGGTTATGACAATTGAAATCACACAATCATGGTGGTACCCCCCAAAAGGAAGCTTACTTTTCAACGCTTTCTTTGTATTATGCAGATATTTATCTGTTGGTGTATTTTGCATGACAAGTATTTTTGTGTTACAACTTCTAACCCTCACTGCTAAGTACCTATGTGTTTGTTAGGGTTCATGTCCTTTTTGCTTGTTGGTGGCAGCAAAGTCCTAACATGGCTGCTTTGCTGCTTGCTGGCCCCTAGTTGCCAAGATGGCCTCTCTTCTGTCTCAGTGGCCTTTAATAACCCTGGGCTGCTGGAG
Organism: Orycteropus afer afer; assembly: GCF_000298275.1. Lineage (NCBI taxonomy): Eukaryota > Metazoa > Chordata > Mammalia > Tubulidentata > Orycteropodidae > Orycteropus > Orycteropus afer. The sequence goes on from NW_006921615.1 coordinate 1,330,325, forward strand.
CCAGCTTGGTAGATTCTTCAAGGGTATCTCCAGCACCATGAAAAATTAACTTCTGGAATGTGCCTACACTGAGACTGTGAGTGAGATGGAAGGACATTTTAAGTGCAAATATTACTATCTTTTCATTATTTCAAGTCTTCTACTTTTTTTTCTGTTTGTACAAAGAGAAGGTCCACAGCTTGATACTGACTTTTAGGGTTTTGTAATCCCTCTAAATCTAAAACTTGCACTGTTTTAGATCTGATTTAGGAAAAGAATTTTAGGATAATTTCAGCAAATTTGCCTGCTAATGAACTTAACCACTAATTTAGAATTGCTGGAAGTTATTGAGGTCACTATCACATGGGCCTGATACTTCCTTTTGTTTTGTTGAGGGGTAGGGAGATTATGACGAGGCAAGATGATGAAAATTTATGGAGTTTCCAACTTAATGGATTATGTTGTGTAATGTTATCTGTAACTCAGTCATATGGAATTCATTTTCCTGTAGTAATGCTGTCAGTGGTGAGTAGCTCCCAGAGTAGCCATTAAAAGCCTACTGTATAAGGGTAACAGAACTAATATAAGGGTTATAGATGAATTCTGAGTCATAAGAGTCAGCCATGGCTTTCAGAAGAGAATGGAGAGCTCTCTCACTTTCCTCTCTACTTTTTACATTTCCCTCCCCTTCTGCAGTACCTGCCCCAAGAAATGTATGGGAGAGAAGTAAGATACCAGGTTGGAAACAGGGTAACCATTTGCAATGATCACAGTCAGAGATGGGGGTCTAAATAAATTCTCATGCTTCCTTCTAATACTTAACCAACATCAATAAGCATTGTCACAGATAGCTCACTCCCTACCAGACTGTGTGTTTCATCATGAGATAGTCCCAATCACAATATTCATTTAGGTCTTTTCATTATATCAAAGAGGATGTATGGTTTAGTGGAAAGAGTTTTGAAGTAAAACTTGGATTTGAGTCCTGGTTCTGCTGCTCAAATAACATGTACATTTGGGCAGGCAAGTTCTTAACTTCCCTGAGCCTTAATTTCGTCTCTAAAGTAGTAGGGATTTTTCATGGAATGCTGTGGAGATTAAATGTGATCACGATATCCAGTACAAAGCATTCAGCTCAGCACCCAGCACTATTTAGTTGCCACAAATAGGTGCTTCCTCCTAAACAGCCTTCTCAGCAGAGAAGGGAAATTGAAGTTCCATTTTGACTCTGACACCTCTCAGCAATATAATCATTGGCCATGAGCTGTAGACCTTGTTTGGCTTCTTAATTGAAAATATCTACAGAAACTGTTCATATCAGCATGTATGTAAGCTTCCATCCCTTTGGGGCTTTGTTCTTATGAACCTGGGTAGTCATTTTACTATTTCCTTTGGTTTTGTAATCCCTCATTTGTACATGTTTCTAAGTAGGTCATTGGAGTGTAGTCAAGTGTAAATACTGGCTTCTGTAGATGACTCCCTGTTTTTCCTTGAGATTATTTGTGATGGCAGTCAGAATTACAGTTTTGAGAGCTGACATTTTTCTTTTGAGTCTCTAGACTGGACATGAAATCATGCATTTATTTGGAATATTTTCACATGATTTTTGAAAAAGAGTGTATTTCAGACTACACCCAGCCTTTCCCTTTTGGGTTTGTATGAATTCTAGGGTTATCTGTTGCTTTCTTCCCAAAGGGACTTAGACTACTACCCAAGAACTTGATTTTCATTTTAGTTCTAAAGTTAACAGTTTACTTAATCACTTTGTTGTTGTTTAGAGGGTATTTCCATTAATCTTACATAAAAGTATTTTCTGTAGAGTAGGATCAAAGTATTATTGATAAACAAATATGTGTTGAGTACTTTCATTGTGCCAGACATTGGATTATGTGCTGGGGCTGTGATGGTGGTCAAGCATTCTTCCCTTGCTGAGCTGATCACATAGGATGTTGTTAAAAGATAACCTTCCCAAGGTTTACAAACATTTACAAAGGTTTACAAATAATTTAATGATCATACATATGCAAAATGTTGTTTTATTTATTTATTTTTAAAAATCTTCTGTGGTATGTATTTTAATCCAGTTGATAGAACATACTTTAGAACATAATTAAGGATTTTCACAAATAGTCATGAAGTTTAGTGGTACCAAAATAAACATTCTCAAATAACTTTTTTGAATGTGTACTGAGAAAATATATTCATTAAATATTACCATTTCTATAGAATGGTTCTCATTTTCTGTCATTGATGCTGAATTTCAGAAAGAATGTTAATGTGAGACTTGTTAGGTGCGATCGAGTTGTCTCTGATTCATAGAAACCTTGTGTACAACAGAATGAAGCACAGCCTGGGCCTGTGCCATCAGTCCTGGCTGTGCTTGAGCCCATCGCTGCAGCCACTGTGTCACTCCATCTCACTGACGGTCATCCCCTTTCTCGCTGACCCTCCACTCTACCAAGCATGATATCCTTCTCCAGGAACTGGTCCCTTCTGACAACGTGACCAAAGTCGTTAAGACTTCTGGCCATTCTCACTTCTAAGGAACATTCCAGCTGCATTTCTTCCAGGACAGATTTGTTCATTTTCTGGCAGTACATGGTATTTTCAGTATTTTTCGCTAACACCACAATTCAAAGGCATCAGTTCTCCTAAGGTTCTGTGTATTTCTTAAAAATAATAGGTCCTGGCATCTAGAAAGGGTACTAATGCAGAGAAAATTAGAGGAGTAAAAGAATGATAACCTGGGCTTCCAGCAGCTTTCAACAAGGATATTAATAACTCAGAAGGTTTTAAGGTGAGGATGCACCATAAGACAAGACAAGGCACGCTCAGCAGCAGCTCAGAAATGACAGCACCCTTCTGAGAGGCAGTAAATATTCCCTTAGTGCCCACTGACCCATGAAGGATGATATCTGTATAGAGTAGGTCTATGTAATCTACTATATACATACATACATAGATTTATTTTAAGAAATTGATTCACGTGACTGAGGGCTGGCAAATCAAATCTGTAGGTCAGAGGCCAACAAGCTGGAAACAGGCTGGAGTTGATGCTGTAGTCCTGCAGAATTTCTTCTTTGTGAAACCTCAGTTTTTACCCTTAAGGCCTTCAGCTCTTTGGATAAAGTGTATCCATGTTTTTGAGGGTACACAGCAACACAGACTAGTTTTTGACCAAACAACTGACCTAGCCAAGTTAACAAAACTACCACAGTACAATAGCAAGTTGGCTAATGAAAATCTGAAAAGAAAATATGTTTCTTCTGTTGTTTTTAGATTATCTGAGGCTACCTGTCATTTTGATAGTGTTCTGTGAAAGCATTGTAAGCTATTAAATTCCTATTTGGAAGATAGACATTTCCTGTTTCCAGTTGGAGGCTAGAAACCTTGTGATTCCTATAGGTCAGTACTGGCTTTCCTTTTTCCCCTGTCATCCTCACTTTGGACCTCAGTACCTGGAGAGATGGTCAGGAGGATCGGTGCTTTTAATAACACTAAAACCTAGCATTTGTTGACCATGTATCAAGCACCATGTACAAAATCTCTTTGTATACTTTATGGCAATGCTGTGAGGCAGGAATTTTTACTGACAAAAACACCAAGATTCAAAGAAATTAAATACCCTGCCCAATGCCAAGTAACTATCAGAGGCAGACCTGGAGAGCAGGTCCACTTGCCTCCATAGCCTGTGTCCTTAAGCCCCAGGTCTCAAACCAGGAAAGCAGACACCATGGCTCTGCACATCCTCACTGACCAGCATACTCTTAGGGAGATGGTGCTGGGGGAAAGAAAGAGGCATTTATCTGAGCAGCTGCCCCTATATTTCCATAATAAATTGGTCTCAATATTTGGATTTCTCCAAAACATCTCCCATGCAATGGACCAGATACTAAGCCAACATTGTATTTTGTTCACATCTGGATACTGCCCTAAAGTAATAAGAAGATGGAATGTCATAGGCTGCAATACAACTCAAAGCTTCCCTTGGGCTTTCTTCACGTGTTCTATTATATAACTGGGCCAGGAAAGCCCTCCAAGACCAAGGGTACTTAATTTGGGGCCAAAATTAGCTGCATATAAAGATGGTGATGTGTCTTAGTTACATGGTGCTGCTGTAACACAAATGTAACACAAGGGGTTGGCTCTAAAGAACAGAAATTATTTTCTCACTGTTCTTGAAGCTAAAAGTACAAAACAGGATCTCTGCCTTGTTGATTCCTTCCTTGTGGGTCCCAAGTGTCCCCTTAGTTTTTTGCTGTTCCTTGTAGATGATCCTCGCATGGTATACCTGCCTTCTCTGGTATCTCTCTCTCTATCCTGACCTTTTTATAAGTCTGAAGTGATAGGTTTAGGATCTACCCTACACTAGTATGATCACATTCAAGGTACAAGGGCCAAGAATTCAACACATATTTTTAGGTGATATAATTTAATCCACAGCATAATGGTTATCTGTGTTTGCTCTCCCTCATCCCCTATAGGGCCATGAAAGAGATGTTAGAAAATTTGGGTTCAGGTTTTACCTCCACTGCTGTCAAACTGTGTAATCTTGGGCTGGTTGTATAATCTTTCCTAATTTCTTCAGCCAAAATGCAAATAATAATCCCTACCCAGTTTACACCACTCTTGCTTATTATTCCAAATGATAAATTTATTTTTCTTCTATAAGTAATAGATAAGAAATTTAGCTTAAAGACAGTTTTCAAGATTAAATATAATTGATTTAAAATATTACTGACCTCAAACAGGGTAACAGATAAAAGATCAGTAGAAGTTTAAGCACTGGGGAATGTAACTATACTTCATTCTTAGGCTGTTTACATATCGTTAAAAGAAGGGTATATATATGAGTGCTGTTTCTCCTAAATCTTGGAATGTTCTGGTTATTCTGTTGTTTTCAACAATCTTCAAGTAATCTTTTATCCACCAAGAAACAAAATGTTAACCAGATTGGAAGACTAATGGATCAGTTGGCATTAGTATAAACACAATTGTATTTAATTGATTGTTCACCTTGGAATAAAATGTGGGATTGAGAAAAAAGGTAGAGGTGAATTAATTTTAGGTGCTGTATAATTAATCATGGTGGCATAGTGCCTAAAATATTTGACTGCTAACCAGAAGGCTGGTGGTTCAAGCCCACCAGCCATTCCTCGGAAGGAAGACCGGGCAATCTACCTCCATAGAGATACTGCCTCAGAAACCCAAGGAGGGGTCGCTATGAATTGGAACCAACTTGATGGCAGTGAGTTTGGTTTTTGGTTTTATATAATTAATCAAGGAGCTCTGGTGGTATAGTGGATAAGGTACTTGACTGCTAACCAGAAGGTCAGCAGTTCAAACTCACCAGCTGCTCCCTAGAAGAAAGACAGGGCAATCTACTTCCATAAAGATTTACAGCCTTGGAAACCCAACGGGCGTTGCTATGAGTTGGAAACAACTCCATGGCAGTGAGTTTGGTTTTTGGTTTTTATATAATTAATTATTTTCCCTAAATCATTTCTGTGAATTATGAGATCATGAGTTTTTTTTTTTTTTTTTTTTTTTTTAGCGATATGTTAATAGTACAGAGAAAGAAACTTTAGTGATATGATCGAACTAGATTGTATACTAATTAATGTAGTATCTAACATCTGCACAATGCTTTATGGTTTACATTATTTCATTAATCCACAAAATTATGAGGGAGGTATTATTATTATTATTGTACAGACAGTAAATAATAGGCTCGACCTAAGTCCTTTGATTCTGATCATTGCAGATAATATTAATCCTTGATTTATAACCAGCCTGAAGTTGAATAATTACGTGTGTATAGAGTCTGGTAGTGTAGTGCCTAAGGCACTTGACTGCTAACCAGAAGGCTGGCGGTTCAAACCCACCAGCCACTCCTCGGAAGGAAGATGGGGCAATCTACTTCCTTAGTGATACTGCCTCAGAAACCCAAAGAGGGGTCGCTATGAGTCGTGTCCGACTCAATGGCACATAACAACAACAGCAACAACAGAGTCTATTAAGCAGCCCTAGTGGTGCAAAGGGTTATGCATTTGTCTGCTAACCTAAAGATTGGCAGCTCAAACCCACCCAGTGACTCCATGAAGAAAGACCTGGTGATCAGGTCTCAGCCAAGAAAACCCGACGAGAGTAGTTCTGTTTTGTTACATGGAGTTGCTATGAGTCAAAATCAACAATGAAACAACAAGCATCTATTTAGTTTATACAAAGCTTTTGGCACTTTCAAAACTTTCTGATATAAGAGTTGATGATTTGAAACATTGGATTTCAAATTCTTGAGTTCCAAATTTTTTTGTTTTTCATTTTTGCTATATATGACTATATCTACTCGTAACTTAACTGTCTCATTATCCAACATTTTGCATTTATGACGACTTTGAAAATTTTCTCAAGCGGTCCACTGATGGCCCAGGCCACATGCAGGGTTGTGGACAGGTCTGGGCACTTTGTGCAGGTCACCCTGAGCAGTATACTGGCCCTGGTAACAAGTGAGCCATGTGAGGGATGGCAGCTGACTGGCTACAGGATGCCTTCTCTCGTTTGTCTGCAACGTTTTGGTCCAGCTATTGAGGGAGTGGGGTGTTAGCAGGGTGACATGGAGTTGTGGGCAGGCAGAGGGAAGTTGAGGGAGGACCCAAAATACTGGGGAGATTGGTGTGAGAGGAGAGGAAGAGAGGGAGAGGGGCTAAGGCAAGGGAGGATAAGTGATATTCCCACCAGGGTGGACAGTGGAAAGTGGTGGGTGGCAGATAACACCTGACCACTACCTTCAACCCCTATAGTCTACAGTGGTTTGGAACATCCAGAAACACATCTGAGGTGTCCAACCGGCTGAGGGATGGGGCAGGTGAAGGGGTGAGGGAAGGGAGTGGTGGTGAGTGATCAGGGGGTTGGGGACACTGGTGTTGAAGATGGGGCACTCCTTGACTTCTACTTAATGCTGATTTAGCATAACTTGGTGGTTGGAACCTAACCACGTTGATAAATGAGAAATAGGTTTGTTTTAAGGAGCTGTGGTGTAGTGGTTAAGGCATTTGGGTGCTAACTAAAATGGTGGTGGTTCAAACCCACTACTGCTCTATGGAAGAAAGTTGAAGCAGTCTGCTTCCATAAAGGTTTGCAACCTTAGAAACCCAACGGGGTTACTATGAGTTGGAATTGATTCGATGGCAGTGAGTTTGTTTTTCTATTATCCTCCAGTATCCAATCTACTCTTTTTCTATAGCAATTGGATTTTTAAAAAGCTGGACACAACTTCTGACTTCTGAAACCTCAAAAACTAGTTTCTTGTTTTCCCTGGTGAAAATCTTTAAAAATATTTGTATCGATGGCACCATCCAGTATAGTGATTTAAATTGTGGGATTTGGATTTAGACTACCTGGGTATGAATTCTGGTACCAGTACTACCTGGGAAATGCTATTTTCAGTTTTGTCATCTGTAAAATTGAAATAATAATTATGTGAGAATTAAGTGAGATAATCTATGGAAATTTCTTACACATGGCCAGTGGCGTCACCAGGGTTGGTATCACCCACTGCAGTAACCCTCATGATGTCACCTCCTCCCCCACAGACCTCCTCCCATACCAGACTATAGAATTCTTAGTAATGTTTATTACCAATTTTAATCATAGAGTAATATGTGATAGTTTTTACAAGTCACATTCCAGTAATAGTATCCTAAAGTATCATAAGTTTCAAAAATATTTAAACAACTTATGTTAGTATTTGTAGTACAATTATTATATCTATGTGCTAGCATAAGGGCGTTTGAGGATCAAACCCATGCTGGAATGTTGGTGTGATCTCCATGCGTTTCTTGTCCAGTGGTTATTGTTGTTGTTGTTGTTATATGCTGTCAAGTTGGACCTGACTCACAGCGACCCCTCCTTGGGTTTCTGAGGCGGTATCACTATGGAAGTAGATTGCCCAACCTTCCTTCTGAGGAGTGGCTGGTGGGTTTGAACCGCCAGCCTTCTGGTTAGCAGTCATATGCCTTAGGCACTACACCACCAGAATTGTCCAGTGGTATCACTTCTGATATAAGCAGAATGATTCACTGAACCCACTGCTGCATATAGTCTCCAAAGTCCTGATTATATAGGTCCTTCTGGAACCTGTAAGATATTTTCAGGAAATCCTCCAGGAAATGCATCTGGCATCTGAGTTGAATCTGGAATATAGTTAAGGCTAGCATATCACCCCAGTCTAGAAGATACTGTGGATCCCAATGTGACTTGGGGTTAGTGGTTAATGATAAATTTACTTTTCTGGAAAGTGGTAGATGACATCTGAACCAAGGTGGATAGCCTTCCCAATTCTTGGAAATATTAGGACAGTATGACACAGGGGGTTTAACCTTAGGTTGATTATTTGGATTAATGTCCGCATCATTGCCATTTGTAGAAAATTTTGATATTCCCTAATAAGCACATTTGTTAGAATATTCTACTTCTTGTAGTGGTGTGTACCAATCCAAAGATGATAGAACACTAAGTAAGTTTTTAAGTACATAAAAACTATAATTTTTGGACACCCAGTGCATTTTTGGTATTAACTTTAGGCACAGTAAGGGACTATAATTATTTCGGGTAAAACAAATTTTTTTTTTTATAGCAAGACCTCTATAATTCACTAAGATTTCTCCTTTTAATAATTTTCCTATGGATTCTCCACTCTTTCCTCCAAGCCACGGGCTGTCATTAATAAAAACAGGAATATCAGAATCAATATGTAGCAGGTTGCACCCAAGGTGGATGAAACAAATATGCCAAATGAGTTTCAGTTGCTACAGAAGTAATTTGAATTGACAATAATGCTATCATAGCTAAAAATATAATTTCCAGGGTCTGAGGCTGGTTTAAACCTTGAACTATACTTGCAGCCCTATGAGATAAGACTTTAATCTGCCTTTAAGTTGGCAGCATTGCTTCTGTGATCTGATGACTCGGTAGCCATTGCCTCCTCCCACATCCTGTAGTGACAGCTGTTGAAGTTGGCACTGGTGTGATCCATCATGTCGGATGAGTCTCTCCGGTACCCATATGGGCTTGTTATTGTTTTCTGGAAAGACACAAACATACCCTCATCCCCACGTTAATAGTGGATCTGGTCCCTTCCATTGACCTGTCAGTACATCCTTCCACCGAACTTTGACAGAGGTGTTGTCTTGTTTTACCTTTAAAAAATATCTATCAGCAGCAGACTGCCCATCAGTGCCACAGTTCAAAAAATTTAAAGTATATGAGACATTATTTAATCTTTTCATAGGGCTGTTCCAATAGTCCTGTTACTCACCCCCCCTTTTTTTGTAAATAAAGTTTTATAGTTTGAAAAAAAAAAGAATATGTGATAAATATAGTTGTGAATTGCTTAATTATAATCTTATTGTTAGGTGTCAAGTTGGCTCTGACTTATGGTGACTTTATGTACAACAGAATGAAACACTGCCTGGTCATGTGTCATTCTCATAGTCCTTGCTATACCTGAGGCCATTGTTGCAGCCACTGTGTCAATCCATCTTGTTGAGGGTCTTCCCATTTTTCACTGACCTTCCACTTTACCAAGCATGATATCGTTCTCTAGGGAATGGTCCCATCTGAAAACATAACCAAAGTAGGTGAGACAAAGTCTGGCCATTCTTTTTTCCAAGGAACATTCCGGCTGCACTTCCTCTAGGAGAGATTTGTCCATTCTTCGGGCAATCCGTGGTATTTTCAGTATTCTTCACTAACCCAATAGGGGTCACAATGAGTCAGAATTGACTTGATTGCAGTGAGTTTTGTTTGGTTAATATTTCTTAGATTATATGAACATTAAGAACAATGATTTGTAAAGTCATTCTACATTGAATTACAACATTTTTAGTTACAATATTATTAGTAACTGAGTGGAAACCTTTTTTTATTTTTCTCCTTTAATGACTTCTCCATTCTCAAAAAAATTATTGATAGAGGTTCACAAATACTAATTACCATAATATTGTAGCTAAATCCAAACCCGTTACTGTGTAGTTGATTCCAACTCATAGTGGCCTTATAGGACAGAGTGGAACTGCCCCATAGGTTTTCCAAGGCTGTATTGTTACAGTCTCTTCTGACACCCATTTTGGTCTTTTCTTCCTTTTGTCTTTTTAATGACCTTTTGCTTTCTCTGTGTATGATGCTCATGATGTTATCCCACAACATGTCTGGTCTTTGGTCATTGGTGCTCAGTATGTCAAATCTGTTCTTAAGATGGTGTCTAAATTCAGGTGGGATATAATCAAGGTCATGTTTTGGCTCTTGTGGAGTTGTTTTAATTTTATTCAACTTCAGTTTAAACGTGCATGTGAACAAACATGTGATCTGTTCTACAGTCAACTCCTGGCCTTGTTTTAACTGAAAATATTGAACTTCTCCATTGCTTCTTTCCACAGATGTAGTGAATCTGATTGCTGTGAATTCCATCTGGTGAGGTCCACATGTATAGCTGCTGTTTATATTGTTGAAGAAAGGTATTTGCAATGAGTAGGTTGTTGGTCTTGCAAAATTCTATCACGCAATCTCTGATGTTATTTCTGTCACCAAGGCCATATTTTCCAACTATTAATGCTTCTTCATTTCCAACTTTTGAATTCCAATCACTAACAATAATCAGTACATCTTGTTGCATGTTTGGTCAATTTCAGACTGCAGAACTTGGTAAAAATCTTCAATTGCTTTATCTTTGGCTTTAGTACTTGGTGTGTAAGATTGAATAATAGTCTTCCTTATAGGCATAGGGATATTATCCTATCACTGAAAGCATTGTACTTCAGGGTAGATCTTGAAATATTCTTTTTAACAATTAATGCAACACCATTCCTCTTCAATTTGTCATTCCCAGCATAGTAGATCATATGATTGCTTGATTCACAATGGTCAAAACCAATACATTTCAGTTCAATAATGCCTAGGATATAGATTTTTATCCTTTCCATTTCATTTTTGACAACTTTCAGTTTCCTAGATTCATAGTTCATATATTCTACATTTGGGTTATTAACAGATGTTTACAGTTGTTTCTTCCCATTTTGAGTCATGCCCCATCAGCAAATGAAGGTCCCAAAAGCTTTACTCCATCCATGTCATTAAGGTTGATCTACTTTGAAGAGGCAGTTTTTCCCTAGTCATATTTTGAGTGCTTTCCAAACTGAGGGGGTCATCTTCTGTCATTATGTCAGAGAATGTTTCAGGGCTATTCATAAAGTTCTCTAGTAATACATCAGACAGGGTTTCACTGCTATTCATAAAGTTCTCAGTGGTCAGTTTTTTTAGAAGTAATGATGAAATAAAAGGATTGAATAGAAGATTTCAAAGGGCAGCTCTGGAAGACAGAGTAAAGTACTATAATGACGTGCAAAGACCAGGAGTTAGAAGACCAAAAGGGATGAAGAGATTTGGAATTTCTCAAGCTGAAAGAACTGAAGAAAAAATTCCAGCCTCAAGTTGCAATATTGAAGGATTCTATGGGAAAAATATTGAATGATGCAGGAAGCATCGAAAGAAGATGGAAAGAATAACAGTCACTGTACCCAAAAGAGGGAGCTCTGGTGGCATAGTGCCTAAGGCATTTGACTGCTAACCAGAAGGCTGGTGGTTCAAACCCACCAGCCATTCTTCAGAAGGAAGATTGGGCAATCTACTTCCATAGTGATACCACCTTGGAAACTCAAGGAGGGGTCACTATGAGTCGGATCCTATTCAACAGCAGTGAGTTTGCTTTTTAATTTGATCCTGGAAACAATCAGTCAATGTTTAGCTATTTCAGGAGGTATCATGTGATCAAGCACCAATGGTATTGAAGGAAGAAGGAATGGTATTGAAGGGTTGCACTGAAGGAATTGGCCAAAAATAAGGTTCCTGGAATTGACAGAAGGCCCATTGAGATATTTCAACAAATGGATGCAGCACTGGAGGCACTTACTTGTTTATGCCAGGAAATTTGGAAGACAGCTAGCTGGCCAGCTGACTGGAAGAGATTGGTATTTGTGCCCATTCCAAAGAAAAGTGATCCAAGAGAATGTGGAAGTTATTGAACAATATTAATATCACATACAAGTAAAATTTTGCTGAAGATAATTCAAAAATGGTTGCAGTGGTATATTGACAGGGAATTTCCAGAAACTCAAGCTGGATTCAGAAGAGGACGTGGAATCAGAGACAGCATTGGTAATGTTGGATGGATCTTGGCTGAAAGAAAATACCAGAAAGATGTTTACTTGGGTTTTATTGACTCTGGAAAGCATTTGACTGTGTGGATCATAACAAATTATGAATAACATTGCAAAGAATGGGAATTCCAGAACATGTAATTGTGCTCATGAGGAATCTGTGCATAGACCAAGAGGCTTGAACAGAACAAGGGAATACTGCATAGTTTAAAATCAGGAAGGGTGTGTATATCAAGGTTGTATCCTTTTACCATACTTATTCAATCTGTATGCCAGCAAATAATCCAAGAGGCTGGACTATATTAAGAGCAACGAAGCATCAGGATTGGAGGAAGATTCATTGACAACCTGGCGATATGCAGATGATACAACCTTGCTTGCTGAAAGTGCAGACGACTTGAGCACTTACTGATGAAGATTAAAGACTATATATAGTTTATGGTATGGCATACACCACAACATAAAGAAAACAAAAGCCCTTACAACTGGACAAGCAGCAGCATCATAAATAAAGAAAAGCTAGAAGTTGTAAAAGATTTCTTTTTACACAGATCCACAGTCAACACTCATGGAGGCAGCAGTCAAGAAATTAGATGTCATACTGCACTAGACAAATGTGCTGCAAAAGACCTCATTAAGTGTTGCAGAGCAAAGATGTTACTTTGAAGACTAAGGTGCACCTAACCCAAGCCATGGTGTTTTCAGTTGCCTCATATGCATGTGAAAGCTGGACAATGAATAAGGAAGACTAAAGAAGAGTTGAGCCTTTGAATTGAAGTGTTGGTGAAGAATATTGAAAATACCATAGACTGCCAGAAGACCAAACAAATCTATCCTGGAGGAAGTGCAGCCAGAATGCTCCTTGGAAGTAAGAATGGCCAGACTTCATCTCACCTACTTTGGTCATGTGGTCTGAAAGGTTCATTCCCTGGAGAAGGATTGGTAAAGTGTAGGGTAAGAGGAAAAGGGAAAGAACCTCAACAACATGGATTGACACAGTGATTACTATGATGGGCTCAAGCATAGCAAAGATTGTGTGGATGGTGCAGGACAGAGCACTGTTTTGTTCTGTTGTACACAGGGTTGCGATGAGTTGGAATCGACTCAAAGGCACCTAACAACAACAACATTTTAAAAGCATTCTCAAACTTTGCAGATACATACAAAAGAGATGTAAATCTCACTCTAAGTAGTATGGGAAAATATTGTAGATCTTTACTACAGTTTTCTTGAAGAGATGTCAGCAAAGAAGTAGATCACACAGCAGCACTTCAAGCTTCATTTTGCATTTCTCCCTCCTCAAAGTCTCATTTCTTTAACAGCTTCTCATTCCATCTCTTTCATTCTCTCAGCCTGAATCTAAAAGGTCTTCTTGTCCCCAACGTATCTGGTAGCATAGTGCCTAAGGCACTTGACTGCGAACCAGAAGGCTGGCGGTTCAAACCCACCAGTCACTCCTTGGAAGGAAAGTTGGGCAATCTACATCCATAGTGATACTGCCTCGGAAACCCAAGGAGGGGTTGCTGTGAGTCAGGTCTGACTCGACAGAACATAACAACAACAACTTTCTTCAACCTTTTCATTCACCATCCTTTTGCATGTAAAGCAATTGTGTCTATTTTCAGAACCTGCCATTTGCTTCTCTTATCCGTCTTTGGAATTGATTTAATAAAGACAGGTAGGAGAGGGCATTATACGTAGTCATAAATTTATTTTTGAGACATTGTGTTCTGATGAACTGCCTCACCTCTACTTTCTTTACCCACCACATTTTTGTCAAAATAAAATAAAATAGGTCCTTCTTGAGGTTTGGTTTTGTTTTGCTTTTACATAGAATAATCTGCCTTTCCAGTATTGTAGAAATGTAGAGAAACCATTGTGAAAAAGTGCTAAGTGGAATAAATTTATAATCTTTAACCTTCAGGAAAACAATTACAGTTCCTAGGAATTGGAGACCAGTTTTTAAGTGAGAGAGATTAAAACTTCAATTTCTACTAAAATTAATTCTATTTCCAGAATCCACTTTAGGGGAAGAATGTTAAGGTGTATTATTTATCATTTCTCCCAGTAATTATTCATGTATGGTAATTTAAATTTTAAAATTTGTTTTCAAAATTATACACAGGCATAGCACAGCAAGTCTTGTTACTAAAAACAAGAGACCCTGCCCAACTCTTATAATTTCCTTGAGGCAACCACTGTCAGCTATTTTTTTTTTTTTTTCATAGTGATTTGGGTGAAAGTTTACAGAGCAAATTCACTTTCCATACAGCAGTTGACACACACGTTGTGACATGACATTGACTACAATTTACCCCAATGCAACAGTTCCCCTCCCACTTCCTCCTGATAATTACCTCTTCCCTGTGGCCATCCCTCCATGCACTCCTGCCCCCTGAACTGTCTCCCTGTGCATAAAGAGCCCTTCTTTCTCCCATGATTGTTCTCTCCAAGGAGTGTATCTACCTCAGGTAAATGTTCAACTCATATGCCTGTTTTTTGTTTGG
>NW_006921615.1:1345530-1346630 GCF_000298275.1 Orycteropus afer afer
TCCCTCTGGGTAGCTGGCTGTGACCAAGCAGTGACTACAACCTTGTCCCTTGTCAGCTCTACTATACCCCTGGGAATTCTTATAGAACATACAAATACACTGGTAGAACCATTGTTTGCTAACTCTATACACAGTCTTGGGTACACTCCCTGCTGCATGTTGTTGTTGTTAGGTGCTGTCAAATCATTTCCGACTTACAGCAACCCCATGTACAGCAGATCTAAACACCGCCTGATCCCGCGCCAGCACCATGATCCTTGCTATACTTGAGCCCATTGTCGCAGCCACCATGTCAATCCTTCTCGTCGAAGGCCTTCCCCTCTTTCGTTGACCCTCCACCTTACCAAGTATGACATCCTCCAGGAAATGGTCCCCTCTGACAACATGACCAAAGTAGGTGAGATGAAGTCTGCTGCAGAGACATACCTAATAGCTTAGCCTGTCCACCCATCTATCCCCCCATATACCCATGTTTGTCTTCACTGACAACACAGTACTGTATGTGCACAAGTGTTCATGTTTGTTGTCTACACCTCCCATGTACCTCTCTATGTCTTCCTCTTTCTCAATGCTACCATGTTGATCACTCCCATTTGGTATATTGCCCTTGCTTTGCTCAAATCAATACTTATCTCTACTTATCTAACAGTGTTCCCTACCCTACCATCCCACCCCTGGTAAACAACAAAGAAAATTTCCTTCCATAGATACACCTTTCCTTGATGTTTACAATAACTGATGAATACACTATTTGTCCTTTTGTGATTGAATTATTTTGCTCAGTATAATATCCTCCAAGTTCATCCATGTTATGTGGTGTTTTGCAGATTCTAGGTTATTCTTTAGGGTTGCAAAGTATTCCATTGTATGTATGTACAATAGTTTGGTTATCCATTCATCAGTTGGTGGACACCTAGGTTATTTCCACCTTTTGGCTATTGTAAATAGTGCTGTGATGAACATGTCTGTTCTTCTCATGGCTCTCACTTCTTTAGGATATATACCTAGTAATGGAATGGCTGGGTCAAATGGTATTTCTATTTCCAACTTTTTAAGGAATCACCATACTGCTTTCCACAGTGGTTGTACCATTTTACAGT
>NW_006921615.1:1364853-1367827 GCF_000298275.1 Orycteropus afer afer
TATACCATTAATTCCACCCTGAACTGCCAGTTGTCTAAACCTCCTGTCATTATGTTCAGAAGCAGAAAAAAAGCCCACTACCATTAATTCGATTCTGACTGACAGTGACGCTGTAGGGTGGAGTAGAACTGCCACATAGGGTTTCCAAAGCTGTCAGTCTTTATGAAAGCAGACTGCTTCATCTTTCTCCTATGGAGCAGCTGGTGGCTTCAAACCACCAACCTTTTGGTTAGCAGCTAAATGCTTTTAACTGCTGTGCCACCAGAGTGCTTTATCAGAGGCACCAGTAGTTTATTATTTGTTTCTGTTAGAGGAACTCTATCTCAGAAAATTCTAATGTTAGTCTGGGTCACTTTTCACCATTATCCCAGAACACCTCTCTGAGTTGTACTTCCTTTTCCTGGATATGCATTGTTTTCTTGATTTACTCCCTTGCTTTGGTTATGATACACATTCTCAGTCTAAGGAGTAAATAGGAGGTGAATTGTTTCACCTCATTTTACCTTCACAATGAACTGATAGTGTGGCTGAGGATAGAATTCTAGATTGGAAATAATCTATGAGGAAGTGAATACTTTCATGTTTCAGCACAGCGAGGGCTTTCTGAGCAAACTTTAATGGCACCAGGATTACAAGACTAGCCTTGGAAACTAAAAAGCCAAACACATTGCCACTGCATCAGATCGGACTCATAGTGAGCCCTCCTTGGTTTTCTGAGGCAGTATCACTACAGAAATAGATTGCCCAACCTTCCTTCTGAGGAGAAGCTGGTGGGTTTGAACCACCAGCCTTCAGGTTAAGAGTCAAATGTCTTAGGCACTATGCCACCAGAGCCCCCTTGGAAACTAAAGGGTAATTGAATCACTAGAGACTGCAACAGAAATTTAGAACTAGTTCAAAAGGGGATGGACCTCTGAGCTCTTGGAGACAGTTATTTACATTTCAAAAGATTGTAAAAGCCTAGGGAACAAAGTGTTCTCCACTTCTCTCAGGAGGGGTGGAGGTAGATTGTGGCCTAAACAAACTTCCAGATTTGTAATTTCAGGGTACCTTTCCTGCCATAGAGACCCCCATACATACAGGATGACATCTGGCTCTCATCACGTCACCTGTAGGGTATTTGTTATGGGAACTGGGACAGTTATTGCTGCAAGTAATAATTACTCTCATCTCTCCTAAAGAAACCTCCTATCAGTTTACAGGATAAAAATGTGAATGAATAATTGGTATTAAAAATTTATAATCCACCTTCAGCATTCTGAAAATACCTTGAGAAGTCTGAAGCCATTCTGATTTGATCTATATTTTTTTTTCTCTCTTTAAAGTTTGAAGAAACTTTTCTTCATCCCCATGTTCTGCAATATGATGATTTCTCTAGAGTTTTCATGGCTGCAACCTTTTGGAAACAGATTGCCAGCCTGTTCTTCGAGGGTGCCTCTGGGTGGGCTTGAGCTGCCAGACTTCTTGTGCTGTCCATGCATCTTTTCTCCTAGATTAGCTCTCCCAATGCGTTAGCTCATTTTCCTTCTCTTTTCTCACTTGATCTAATTCTGAGAGATCTCTTCAACTTTATATTCCAACATTTATATATACGTATGTATATATGTATATATATATATATACATATATATAAATATATGTGTATATATATATATATATAATTTTTTTTTTAATAAAAGCTTTTCATTTTGAGATAATTTTAGATTCATGGCAAAAGTACAGAGAGCTTCCATAGAACCCCACTGAGTTTCCCTAATGTTACATCTTACATAACCTTAGTAAATGATCAAAGCTAAGAAGTTAGCATTGGTATAATAGTGTCAACTGAACTGCAGGCTTAATTTTAAATTTCACCAGTTTTTTGTTTTGTTTTGTTTTTTAAACAAATGTTCTTTTTCTATTATTGGACCAAGCCAGGATATCACATTGCATTTATTTGTTATGTCTCCTCATCTCCTCCAACCTATGACAGTTCCTCATTCTATCCTTGTCTTTTATGACTTTTAATGTGTCTCAATCTAAGTTTCTATGAATTGTATCAGGAGTTCCTTATGTTCTATGCCTTGTTGTTGTTGTTGTGTTGTTGTTGTTATGTGCCGTCGAGTCGGCCCCGACTCATAGTGACCCCTCCTTGAGTTTCCAAGGCAGTATCACTATGGAAGTAGGATTGCCCAACCTTCCTTCCGAGGAGTGGCTGGTGGGTTTGAACTGCCAGCCGTCTGGTTAGCAGCCAAGTGTCTTAGCCACTATGCTACCAGAGCTCCCATTCTATGCCTTATTACTGATGATATTTACCTTTATCACAAATTTAAGGTAGTATTTAGCAGGTTTCTCAACTGTGAAATTACATGTTTTAGTTACCTAGTGCTATCATAACAAAAATACCACAGTGGGTGCCTTTGAAAAACAGAATTTTCTCACAGTTTAGGAGTCATGGTCCAAAGGCAGAGTGTAGCTTTAGAGGGTGGTCTATTCTTTGCCTATTTCATCTTCTAGTAGCCGGCAATCCTTGGAGTTCCTGGGCTTATAGATGCATCTATTGTGTGTATCTTCTTCATATGCTGCTTTCCTTCTGCCTCCCCACCCCGTGTTTCAGTGTCAGTTCTGCCCTTTTTATGACTCAGAAGTGATTAGACTTAAGAGTCGCCCTACTCTATTATGACTTCATTAACATAACAAAAGAAACCTATTTCTAAACAAGGTCACATCCATAGGTATGTGGGTATAGGGACTTCCACATATATTTTAGGGGGGCACAATTCAATGCACAACACTTTATTTCCTTATTTAATTTTATAAATACACTGAAGGTGATACTTTGATAACATGCAAACATCCTGTTTCTCCTCAAACTTTTGCCAACAGTTTTATTCATCATTGGTGGATCTGGCATACAGTAGTTATTATTATGGTGTTCTGTTAGTGATTTTCCTATTTCCTTCATTGTTTCAAGATCTATTGGTTGGAATTCTTT
>NW_006921615.1:1368372-1371046 GCF_000298275.1 Orycteropus afer afer
TATAAAAAAATCCCTTTATTGTCATGTGGATAATGAATAAGTAAATACCTATGTCCGTTTGTCACGGATAGCCAGGAGTTCCAGTAACTACAGTATTTTAATATGAAATTTCTTAAGGAAGTTATAAGAAGATCTTAAATTAGGATTCAGCAGAAATATATCAAGGCCTGTTTATCATTGATACCCTGTGATATCTGAAGTTTTAATGTCTTTACTTTGAACTAGACTAATGAAGAAGATTCAGATTATGCACTTTGATTGATAACCCCTCCCATCTCCACCTGGGGCATTCACTCCACCACCATCCAGCTTTATATTCATCTTTCTCTGTGTACTTATCATTATATAATATACTATACTTTTGTAAGTTTATTATTTTATTTTCTGGCTTTCCACACTGGGATATAAACTCTAAAATAACTGGAATTTAGTCTATTTTGTTCTTTACTGTATTCCATATACAGTCCTAGAACTGTGTTAATTTCCTTTTCTTTTTAACAAAAAGAGATTTATTCTCTTACATTTTAGGAGGCTAGAAGTCTGAGTTAAAAGTGCTAGCTCTAGAGACTGAATGAAGGTCCCTAGACCTTGGGATTCAAATCTGCTTCTTTCTCCCGGCCCACTGAAGATAGAGGTGTCTTTTAACTCAGACAGCTGCTGGTGGCTGAGGCTGACAAATCCGAGGTCAACAAGTAAAATGGCATAGTCCAATGATTATCAAGAACCATGGCAAGCCACTAGTTGAAGTTGAGAAACAGTTCCAAGATTGGCAGGAAACGTGGCAGGCCACTCACTGATGATGCAGCCAAATGCAGGATCCCAATGTGCCAAGAAGCTCAGAGACCTTTCTCAAAGCTCCTTTTTTGTTTTTTAATTTTTATTGTGATTTGGTTGAAAGTTTACAGAGCAAATTCACTCTCTGTACAGCAGTTCATTTACACCTTGTTTCACGACATTGACTGCACATCCCTCAATAACAGCTCCCTTCCCACTTCCTCCCTGGAACTGTGTCAATTTCTGTTAACACTTTTGTGTATTTCCTGTAGAATTTTTCCTATATATTTTTAAATAAACATGTGATCATGTTATACACCTTGTTTTTTTATGTCATGCTTCTTTCAGGAAACAGAATATAACAAACATTCTTCAATAACAATACTGTTCTTGCACTGTATAATTTTTATATTTGTATAGTATTCCATTGTTTGGATCTTACTAGAGTTTATTTATTCAAGCCTTTATTATTCCTCTTTTTGTATGTTTGTATGTTTAATTTTTTGTGTGTGTGTATAAGCACACATTTTGAACATTTCTCGTAGCTAAATCTTTGTGCTCATCTATCTATACTATATATATCCTTGGGATGTTGTTGTTCTTGTTAGGTGTCATCGTGTTGGTTCTAACTCATAGTAACCCTGTGCACAACAGAAAGAAATACTGCCTGGGCCTGCAGCACCCTCACAATCATTGCTATGCTTGAGCCCATTGTTGCAGCTACTGTGTCAATCTATCTCATCAAGGGTCTTCCACTTTTTCGCTGACCCTACACTTTATCAAGCATGATATCCTTCTCCAGGGACTGGTTTCCTTCTGACAACATGACCAAAGCACAAGAGACAAAGTCTAGCCATTCTTGCTTCTCAGGAATATTCTGCTATACTTCTTCTAAGAAAGATTTGTTTGTTCTTCTGGCAGTCCATGGAATATTCAATATTCTTCATTAGCACCACAATTCAAATGCATCAGTTATTCTTCATTCTTTGTTATTCATTGTCCAGCTTTCATGCAAATGAGGGTATTGAAAATAGAATGGCTTGGGTCCAGTGCACCTTAGACTTCAAAGTGACATCTTTGTTCTTTAACACTTTAGCAAGGTCTTTTGCAGTAGATTTTCCCAGTGTAATAAGTTGTTTGATTTCTTAACTGCTGCTTCCATGGACATTGACTGTGGATCCAAGCAAAATGAAATCCTTGACAACTTCAGTATTTTCTCCATTCATCATGATGTTGCTCATGATCCAGTTGTGATGATTGTTTTCTTTATGTTGAGATGTAATCCATATTGAAGGTGGTAGTCTTTGATCTTCATCAGTAAGTGCTTCAAGTCTTCTTCACTTTCAGCAAGCATCATCTGCATTTCCCAAGTTTTAATGAATTTTCCTCCAATCCTGATAATCCATTCTTCTTCAATCCTTGGGATAGATTTTAAGAAGTAGACTTGATGGGTCAAAATATATGGAAAATTTGTTACAAATTGCCAAATTATTGGCAACCTTTAGGAAGGTGATATCATTTATACTTCTACCAGTTGTGTCATACAATTCTTTTTAACATGTACATTAGGAGGTATAGAATGCATAGGATGTTAGGTTTTTTTTTTTTTTTTTTAAAGTTGGAAATGGTAGTGGGTTTTTAATCTTATCAATCTCTCTTTTCTTTAAAAAATTTTTATTGTGACTTGGGTGAAAGTTTACAGAGCAAATTCATTTTCCATACAGCAGTTCATATACACTTTGTCTCATGACATTGACTGCAATTTCCCATAGTGCAACAGCTCTCTTCCCACTTCCTCCCCATAGTTACCTCTTGCCTGTGTCCTTACCTCCCATTCCCACCCCATGAGTTATCTCCCTGTGTATATACAACCCTTCTATTCTTCCATGATTCATCTCTC
>NW_006921615.1:1371713-1383053 GCF_000298275.1 Orycteropus afer afer
TTGCCCAGCCTTTCTTCTGAGGAGTGGCTGGTGGGTTTGAACCATCAGTCTTCCAGTTAGCAGTCAAATTATTTAATCCTTTGCACTGAAAAAAAAACCCAAAAAAGTTCCATTTTAGTCTATGGCTTCCTCTGTCCATGACTTAAGCTAAAATTTGGTTGAAAGTCACTTAAACATGATGGATCGACCTTTTAAATGGTTTCCTGGAGACCAGTTTTAGTTCCTAAAACACTTTTCCATACTGATTCATTCACTGAAGTCTAAAAGGTTTTCTATAAGAAATTTGATATTTTGTTTTTATTTTTATAATAATTCAAAAATACCCAATATATTTTGAAAGGCCACCTTATAAATAAGAAATAACTGAGAGTTACTTGCTGGACTCAAAATTTTTATTTATGTTTAGGATTTTACGGATACTGGAGAGAACTTCTCATGAAATAATAATAAAAAGATGAAAGTAGATTTAATATGTAAATATTGCATTCTTGCAAAGAGAGGGTCAAGTGGCATTCAACATATAAAGATTTGGTCATTTAATAAAATTGAAGAAGTAGTATGTAGATTTATTTATCCGTGCTCTGAAACAGGGTCAAGCCTTTTCTGTGAACCTAATGACCAAATTGCCATGATTTCTTTCTTAAATAATTCATATCTGTAAGGTACTATTGTTTTAAGAAAATAAATTCAAAACCATTCTGAAACAAAGATTACTTATTAGATTTTTGTGGCCAATATTTTATATTTGTCTCACCTGTGCTTAATTTGACAGATTAGATATTCAACTATATCCCATCATCCAACTGAATTTTTATTGAAGCAAATCTTCTCTTGCCCCCTACACCCCCCAAAATTATTTATCTGTTTGTGAACTATTTAGTTAAATTATATACTTAAAGTAAAAAGTACAGCTGGCATAAACAAGTTGAGATGGGGTAGGGGAACACAAAAAACTCTTGCCAGCAGACAATTCAATTGATAGAGGCAGAAATATTCAAATGCTCTGGAAAGTAACCCACTAGCCATGAGCCTGAAGTAGGCATCAGAGAGGGAATACACTATGTCATTTTCATGGGTACCATACTCAAGTTGTGAGGTACCAATTTATTTTAATCAAAGCAACACTGTAACTCAGTTTTAATCCATGTTCTTCATTGAGCTTTGTTGGTTTTGAAATTTGATTTGTATTTAATTTGTAACTTTAGTAGTTATGTGAGTTATAAGCATGTATCTGTATGCTTAGTTTATTTGTACATGTTTACCTAATATTCTAATAAGAACTGAAGTCAACATCAAGAATAGGTGATAATTTTTTTAATTTGAAAATTAAATTAATCAAAAATTTAATTATAATTAATTAATTAAAAAATTAAATTAATTGTCCCTTCTGACAACATGAACAAAATCGATGAGACAAAGTCTGGCCATTCCTACTTCCAAGGAGCATTCTGGCTACACTTCTTCCAGGGTAGATTTGTTAGTTCAGAAGAACTATGTTTAGCAGTCCTCGGTACCTTCAATATTCTTTGCCAACACCAAAACTCAAAAGAATCAACTCTTCTTCAGTCATCCTTTAACATTGTCCAGCTTTCATATGCGTAATGTGAGGCAATTGAAAATACCATGGCTTGGGTTAGGCACACCTTAATCTTCAAAAAGACATATTTGCTCTTCAGCAGATTTGCCCAGTGCAATACATCAGCTGATTTCTTGACTGCTGCCATGAGCTCCAACTCATAGCGACCCTATGTACAACAGAACAAAACACTGCTTGGTCCTGCGCCAGCCTCAGAAACCTTGCTATACCTGAGCCCACTGTGGACAAAGTGTTGATGGTGGACCCAAGTAATATGAAATTGTTAACAACTTCAATCTTTTTCTATTTATCATGATGCTGTTTATTGGTTCAGTTGTGAGGATTTTTGTTTTCTTTATGTTGAGGTATAATTCATACTGCAGATTGTAGTCTTTAATATTCATCAGTAAGTGCTTCAAGTTATCTTCACTTTCAGCAAGCAAGGATGTGTTGTCTGCATATCACAGGTTGTTAATGAGTCTTCCTCCAATCCTGCTGCTGTGTTCTTCATATAGTCCAGCTTCTTGGATTATTTGCCCAGCATACAGATTGAATAAGTATGGTGAAAAGATACAACCTTGACACACTCCTTTCCTGATTTTAAACCATGCAGTATCCCTTCAGTATCCCTTTGTTCTGTTCAAATGACAGCCTCCTGGTCTATGTACAGGTTCCTCATGAGCACAATTAAATATTCTGGAATTCCCTTTCTTCTCCACATTATACATAATTTTTATGATCCACACAGTCAAACGCCTTTGCATAGTCAATAAAACAAAAGTAAACATCTTTCTGGTATTCTTTGCTTTGAGCCAAGATCTGTCTGACATCAGCAATGATATCCCTCTTTCCACATCCTCTTCTGGATCCAGCTTGCATTTCTGGAAGTTTCCTGTCAGTATAGCTGCAACTGTTTTTGAATTATGTTCAACAAAATTTTACTTGTGTGTGATATTAATAATATTTTTCAATACTTTCCATATTCTGTGGGATCACCTTTCTTTGGAATAGGTACAAATACGGATCTCTTCCAGTCAGTTGGCCAGGTCTTCAAATATCTTAGTATAGATGACTAAGTGCATCCAGTGCACCATCCATTTGTTGAAAATTCTCAATAGGAATTCCATCAATTCCTGGAGCCTTGTATTCTTCCAGTTCTTTCAGTGCAGACTCAACTTCTTTATCATATGCCACCTCCTGAAATGGATGAACACTAACCAATTCTTTTTGGTATAGTGACTCTGTGCATTCCTTTCATCTTCTTTTGATGCTCTGGTAGTGTAGTGCCTAAGGCACTTGACTGCTAACCAGAAGGCTGGTGGTTCAAACCCACCAGCCATTCCTCGGAAGGAAGATTGGGCAACCCACTTCCGTAGTGATACTGCCTCAGAAACCCAAGGAGGGGTCGCTATGAGTTGAGTCCAACTTGACAGCAAATAACAACAACAACAGCAGCATCATTCAATATTTTGTCCATAGACACTTTCCATATTACGACTTAAGACTTAATTTTTTTCTTCAGTTCTTTCAGCTTGAGAAATGCCAAGAGTGTTCTTCGCTTTTGGTTTCCTAAGTCCAGGTAAGAAAACGTTTGCACATTTCATTGTAATAATTGACTTTGTCTCCTCAAGCTGCTCTTTAAAATCTTCTGTTCAGCTCTTTTATCTTGTCATTTCTTCTATTTGCTTTAGCTCTCCATTCAAGAGCAAGTTTCAGAGTCTCTTCTGACATCCATTTTGGTCTTCTTTCCATGTCTTTTAAATTACCTTTTTTCATGTATAATGCTCTTGATGTAATCCTACAGTTCCGATTTTCAGTCATTAGTGTTCAATGCATCAAATCTATTCTTCAGGTGGTCTCTAAATTCAGGTAGGATATAATCAAGGTCATATTTTGGCTCCCATGGACTTTTTTTTTAAATTGTCTACAGCTTCAGCTTGAACTTGCATATGAGCAATTAATGGTCTGTTCAGTAGTCAGCTCCTGGCCTTCTTTTTGCTGAAGAGATTGAGCTTCTCCATTGCCTCTTTCCACAGATGTAGTCTACTTGATTCCTGTGTATCCCATCTTGCAAGGGCCATGTGTGTAGCTGCCATATATGTTGTTGAAAAAGGTATTAGCAATGAAAAAGTGGTTGATCTTGCAAAATTCTATCATGTGATATCTAGAAAAAAAGTGGTCTGGTCCTGCTGCAACTTAGTTGACCTTTAGCATTAAACACTGTGATTTCTGCTTTCAAGAATACTTTCTTCTGGACTTCCAGTAAGATGGAGGAGTAGGCAGACAAGTGACACAGGCCCTCTTCAACAAAGAAAAGAAAAACCAATTGACAGGGATACAGAAGATAATCCTGGAGCCCTGAGCTTTGAAAGAAACTATATAGGAGTGGATTAGGCACCAACTTATGGAAAAACCTGAACAGAAACAGTGAGTACAGAGATGGTCAGAGCTGTGGACTGTCAGCTACTCTGAAGGGACCAACAGCTTGAATATTTCCAAGTGGTGTTGGGACCTGAGAATTGACCTAAAGATCAGCCTTGGTCACCAAGGGCTGCAGGGAAGACTGCGCTGGTGGCCTATGACTAGGAAGGGAAACAGCAAGGAGGGAGACAACCTGAGCTGTTGACTTTCCACTGTATGGAGGGCGCAGCTGTTTTGATTGTTTACGTGTGGCAGCCATTTTGGATATTTAAAGTGACCGAGGGCATAGCCATTTTGAATGTTTACAAACGGTGGCCATTTTTTATTTTAAAGTGATAGCATTCTCATTCAGATTCCAGGGACCAAAGAATAGGTTCTTTTTGCCAAGGTTGGCAGGGACATATGAGAGGCTGACAACAGGAAAGGAGACAGGTGGTGAGTGTATAAGTGCTGTCAACTAGCAAATAGAGGCACACAGTACGCTGTTTGCATAGATAACATACAAACAAAACAAAGAAAACAAAAATCATGGGCAAGTCACTTCAACATACAATCACCAATTAAATATAAATACAAAAATGTCACAATGCTTTGGAGACAACAGAGCATCACAGCCCACATAAAGAAGTAAGAGAGAGCAGGAGAAACAAGTGTCCAGGATACAGACCCAAAACACATCCCTGAGGAAGACACAGCATTGAAACTACCTGATAAGGAATCCAGAAGAATTATATTTAGGTATCTCCAACGAATTGAGAGACAGATCAAGGAAAACACTGAGAAAACCCTAGAACAATTTAGAGACACAATTCAAGAACAAAATGACAAAATAAATGAAAAATTAGAAAGGATACAAAATCTACACACAGAAATTCAAAATATTAATACTAAATTTTCAGAAATAGATAAGATATTGAATGGGCAAAGGAGCAGAATTAAGTCAATGGAAGACAGAATTAGGAAGATTGAAGGCAAATATGTGAACACTTCTTTGGAAGGGAATAAATCAGAAAAAAGATAAAAACAAAATAAAGAAAGCCTAAACTTCATGTGGGATACCATCAAAAGGAATAACCTATGTGTAATTGGAATTCCAGAACAGGAAGAGACAAAACCACAGAGAAAATTGTCAAAGATTTGTTGGAAGATAATTTTCCTGGTATAATGAAAGATGAGAATATATCCATTCAGGAAGTCCAATGAACCCCAAACAGGATAGACTCCAAAAGAAAATCACCAAGACATATCATCATCACACTTACCAAAACCAAAGACAGAGAATCATGAGAGCAGCATGGGAAAAATGAAAAGTTACCTAAAAGGGGCAACCAATAAGACTAAGCTCAGATTTTTCAACAGAAACTATGCAGGTGAGAAAACAATGGGATGGTATATATAAAACACTGAAAGAGAAAATTTTCCAACCAAGAATTATGTACCGAGCAAAACTGTCCCTCAAATATAATGGTGAAATTAGGACATTTCCAGATAAGCAGAAATTAAGGGAATTTGTTAAAACCAGACTAACCTTACAAGAGATGCTAAAGGGAGCCCTTCAGACAAAGAAGCAACAACAGACAACAACAACTGACCATTAATACACACGATGACATAACCCAGAAACCAACCCAGCTATGGAAGTATCCAAAGTAAATGAGCCTATAAGATTGTAAACAGGGAACCAGAGACATCAACTGACAAATGAGTTGTCAGGAAAATGAGTTGTTTCCCAAAAGAAGGGAAAAACTGTGTCGTTACAGAACTTGTAGATGGTAGGGAAGTTAAGACAACTACAAGATAGAACAGACTGTTCTAAACTTGGGAAGAAAACTATAAATCACAGGGTAACCTCAAAGAAAAATGATAAACCTTCACATCAAAAAAGAGGACCAGCATAAATATTCGCAAATACTAAAACAATAGCAATGAAGGAAGTGATAACAGGATTCATAAACAAAATGAGCTCAGCATAGAAAATTTTATGGAACAAAAAAATCAACACCACGAAAAAGCACATAACAAAAATGACAGCAACAAATTCATATTTGCTAATAATTACATATCTGGCAAGGGACTTACCTCTAAGATTTATAGCAGAAGAGTGGATGACCAAATTATGGTACATACACATAGTGGAATGCTATGCAGCACTAAAGAATAATGTAGAGTCTGCAAAACACTCCATAATATGGATGAACTTGGAGGACATTATGCTGAGTGAAGTAAGTCAATCCCAGAAGGACAAATATAGTATTAGTTTGTTGTTGTGGAGGGGCAAGGAAAGGTTTATATATGGAGGGAAATTTTCTTTGTTGGTTGCCAGGGGTGGGAGGGGAGGGAACACTGCAAAAAAAAAAAAAAAAAAAAAAACCCCAACATAAAAGCCATTGACCTTTAGTTTATGTATTTAGTTTTGTCACTTTAGTTTTATGTATTTCATTGTGCATAAATTATATTTCAATAAAATGCATTTAAAAAAAGAATACTTTATTCTGAACTTGTCTCTATATGGTAACAAATTGTTCAATTCTCAGTTATTTTCACTGTTAATATTTGCTTTTATTATACTATATTGTTTTGAATTACAGTCTCTCTTCTAGGCCCACATAAGTCTGTTAGAAGGAAATGTGTGTGTGTCCCTGTGCATGAGTGTCTCTGTTTAGTCCCTTTAAGTATGAAAGCTATATATCTCCTGAGGGATTGAGATTACATTATCATTTAACATGAAATTAGTAGTTAATTAATAAAACTAATGATTGTCAAATTTAGGGTTTTACATGTGACATTAGGATCCCAAGTGGTGGAATGATTAAATAAATACCCAGAATCTACCCAGCAGATCTGCAGGAGAAAGTCCTGGCAATCTGCTTCCATAAAGTTTACAGACAAGAAATGCGTGTAGAGTTCATTTCTACTCTGTAACTCTTGGGTCCCCATGAGTGGGAATTGACTCAGTGGCACAAGATGTTCATGTAATAGATTTTCCTGTTGATGTTAGGTACTGTTGAGTAAGTTCCAACTCATAGAGAGCCATGTGCAACAGAATGAAATACTGCCTGGCTCTACACCAGCCTCACAGTCCTTGCTATGTTGGAGCTCATTGTTGCAGCCACAGTCAATCCATCTCATGGAGGATCTTCCTCGTTTCTGCTGACCCTCTACTTTGCCAGGGAACTCTGGTAGCATAGTACCTAAAGCACTTGACTGCTAACTAGAAGGCTGGCGGTTCAAACCCATCAGCCACTCCGTGGAAGGAAGATGGGGCAATCTACTTCTGTAGCGATACTGCCTCGGAAACGCAAGGAGGGGTCGCTATGAGTCGGGTCCGACTTGACGGCACATAACAACAGCAACAACAACTACTTTACCAAGCATGATATCCTTCTCCAGGGACTAGTCCCTCCTGATAACATGTCCAAAGTATGTGAGTCAAATTCTCATCATCCTCACTTCTAAGGGGTCTTTTGGCTATACTGTAAGACAGATTTGTTTGTTCTTCTGGCAGTCCATGGTATATTCAATATTTTTTGCCAACACCATAATTCAAAAGCAGCAACGCTTCTTCAGTCTTCCTTATACATTGTCCAACTTTTGCAGGCATATGAGGCAATTGAAAGTACCATTGCTTGGGTCAAGTGCACCTTAGTCCTCATCTTTTCTCTTTAACACTTTCAGGAGGTCTTTTGCAGCTGATTTGGTAAATGTAATATGTCATTTGATTTCTTGATTGCTGCTTCTGTGGATGTTGATTGTGGATCCAAGTAAAATGAAATCCTTGACACTGCAATAAGGAAGACTGGGTGATCTACTTCTGTAGCGATAACACCACAGAAACGCTATGAGTCAGGATCAACTCGATGGCAGTGAGTTTTTGTTTTGTTTTGTTTTGTTTTTAATCATGATGCTACTTATTGGTCCAGTTGTGAGGATTTTTGTTTTGTTTACATTCGGGTGTAATCCATACTAAGGCTGTAGCCATGAATCTCTATCAGTAAGTGCTTCAAGTCCTCTTCACTTTCATCGAGCAAGGTTTTGTCATCTTCATATCATAGATTTTCTTAGAGTGCCATATATTTGTTGTATTCAAGGATATTATGCATATAAATTCACTTCTTTTTTTAACATTTTATTTTCCTATAGGTGGAAGTTTACAGAGCAAAGTAGTTTTCTATTCAATAGTTTCACATACACATTGTTTGGTGACATTGGTTGTGATCCCTGCAATATGTCAGCACTCTCCTCATTTTCACCAGGGGTTTCCCCGCCCTTCTCATTTTTTTTTTTTTTTTTTTTTTTGCAGATGTTGCCTTGTGGGCTCTTATAGTTGATTGTTCTAAGGATAAGCTTTACTCTGTCCAAGTCACTAAGGTCGATTCTACTATGGGGAGGCAGCTCTTCCTCAGTCATATTTTGAGTGCCTTCCCACCTGAGGGACTCATCTTCCAGCACTATATCAGACAGTGTTTCTGGGTTATTCATAAAGTTTTCTGGTAATATATCAGATAGTGTTTCACTGCTATTCATAAGGTTTTCAGTGGCCAGTTTTTTCAAAAGTGGATGGCCCCATCTGTCTTCCCAGTCTATCTTTATTTGGAAGCTTCACTACAACTTGTCCATCATGGGTGACCCTTCTGGTATTTGAAATAACCTCCAGCCTCACAGCAACATTCAAGCCACCACAGTACAGCAAACTGACAGATGAGTAACGTAAACAATAAGCTGATTTAAATATATTATGTATTCTTACTGTCTATTGGTGATGTTTTACAAATCATTCCTTGTTATGTTTTTCTCAGCACTCAAGAATGATAAGATCATCAATAACTTATGAAAATACATTATTTATTTCAAACATGCTCATTAGTCAAGCTTCGTGTATTTTCTTTGACTTTTTGCTTGTCTTAATTATCTTGCTCTTTTGGGGCTTGCTATAACTTGAAAGGTCAGCTATCACATTTTTTGTAACATTTAATTAATTTTTTTAATGACCCTTTCAAAGATGGAAAATATCTCCATCAACCTATTCTTCGCTAAGTTTTAAACAACTTCAGTTTCTTTATGCTTCATTCTTTTTGGAGCAGATATTTGTAATAGTGGGTTGAGGATAGTGGTGGTTCAGTGGTAGAATTCTCACTTTTCATGTGAGAGACCCGAGTCCATAACAATGATCAAATCTCTCTGAGCAGAAAGTAAATACTCCCTGTCCTAGTACAGGAATGACTGCCTTGTTTAGCCCCACTTGTAGTTGCTGGTTAAGCTCTCTTATCCCTTCTCCTTTTTGTTCCTGTTGTAGGCTGGGTTCTCCAGAGTAATAAAACCAGTGAAGCAAATATATAAATATATAGAGAGAGATTTATATCAAGGAAATGACTCATATACTTGTTGAGACTCACAAGTTTAAAATCTATGGCTCAGGCAGCAGGCTGGAGGCTTCACCTGACTCATGTGGGTTCAGGGACTGATGAGCCCCAAATTTGCAGGTCAGGTGGCAGACTTTTGGTCCATGAGGTTGTAAGAGTTGGTGAATTCAAAATATGCAGATCACGTAGCAGGGTGCTGGATCACATTCCAAGAACTGGATGTCAGACGATGATGAGCCAAATGCATGTTCCAGAGATAGTGAGCTTTGCCAGAACATCTGTATATTATGGATGCAGTCCACACCTCCAAGGAGACTCCACTTCCAACTGATTGACTGCTCACATCAGATCAATGGAGGATGATTACATAATATCTGCCAAACCACTGAAAATCATAGCCTAGCCAAGTTGACACATAACATTAACCATCACAATCCACCCTTTGTCAACTTTGACCTGCACCCATCTCCATAAACCATATATAATCTCTAAATAAAGATCATTATAAAGTCATAAGGGAGGGAAACAAAGATATTTTATATATATACATATATATAAAAACATATACATATGTATAAACATATTAAACATATGTAAAATATCTTTTTCTTCTTTCCCTTATTTCATTACTTATTATAAAATATGTAAGCAGAGTAAGTGCATTTTCAGTTTTATACGTGTTGGTTTTGTCATGGTATATGCATATATATAAAATATATTGTTGTTGTTTGCCGTCGAGTCAGCCCCGACTCATAGCGACCCCTCCTTGGGTTTCTGAGGCAGTATCACTATGGAAGTAGGATTGCCCAACCTTCCTTCCGAGGAGTGGCTGGTGGGTTTGAACCGCCAGCCTTCTGGTTAGCAGTCAAGTGCCTTAGGCACTATGCTACCAGAGCTCCTATATATATAATATATATTATATATATGTTGTGTATATATATTATAAAAATGTGTATGTATGTATATATATCTCTGTTCCTAACTGTGTCTTTAAGCATGTGTAGGTAAGTCAGAAAGTAGTGGTTTGAAACTCATCTGCTATTTGAAAGGTTGGAAGTTTGATCCCACCAGTCACTCTGAGAGAAAGATGTGGCAGTCTGCTTCTATAAAAATTACAGCCTTGTAAAGCCTATGGGAGAGTTCTGTTCTGCCCTACATAGTTGCTATGAGTTGGAATTAACTTGACAGCAACAGGTTTAAGGATTTATTTTATTTTATTTTTTTTTATGTAAGTCAGACCAGGGACAAAAAAGCAAAAAAACCTCACTGCTGTTGAGTCAGTTCCAATTCATAGCAACCCCTCCTTGGGTTTCTGAGGTGGTATCTCTATGGAAGTAGATTGCCCAGTCTTCCTTCCAAGGAGTAGCTGGTGCATTTGAACTGCCAGCCTCTGGTTGGCAGTCAAATGCCTTAGGCACTACACCACCAGGTGCATATTGTTCTTATTTAGCCTTACTTTAGTACAAGTAAAGGCTCAAAGCCTTTTCAATGACTTAAAAGTAGTATGTACAGCAAGTGAAGGTGATTGTGATGAGAATTTGTTGTAAGACTTCAGTTCTTTCAAAGTGAGGACAAATTAACCTTACATTAAAGGGCAAATAAATAAGAGTTGTCTGTAAATCAAAAGACCATTCCCAATATGGTACAACCACTGTGGAAAACAGTGTGGTGGTTCCTCAGAAAACTAAAAATTGAATTGCCATATGACCCAGCCATTCCACTTCTACTCTCTGCCTTGAAAGCAGAGACTCAAATATAGACTTGCACACTAATGTGCATTGCAGCACTTGTCACTATAGCCAAAAGGCAGAAACAATCTAAATGCCCATCAACAGCTGAATAGTTAAACAAAATGTACATACATATAATGGAATACTACCCAGCTAGTAGGAGCTCTGGTAGCATAGTGCCTAAGGCACTTGACTGCTAACCAGGAGGCTGGCGGTTCAAACCCACCAGCCACTCCTCGGAAGGAAGATGGGG
>NW_006921615.1:1383153-1410454 GCF_000298275.1 Orycteropus afer afer
CCTCGGAAGGAAGATGGGGCAATCTACTTCCGTAGTGATACTGCCTCGGAAACCCAAGGAGGGGTCGCTATGAGTCAGGGCCGACTCGACGGCAAACAACAACAACAACAACAACTCAGCTAGTAGGAGAAATGAAGTCTTGATACATGCTACAATATGGATGGAGTTTGAAGAAATTATGCTGGGGAAATAAGTCAATCACAAAAGGACAAATATTGTATGATTTCATGAATATAAAAAGACAAGAAAAGGCAAATTTATAGACACCTAAGTTTATTTGTGGTTACCATGAGCTGAATAGATGAGGAAAGGGAGTTGTTAATGCTGATGGAAATATTACATTGATATGGGCAGGGCTGCACAGCTAATTATTGTAATTGCTGTCAATAAGTTGTACAACTGTAAAAAGTTGAAATGGCAAAAGTTGCATGATAGATATATTTACAACAATAAGGAAAAAAAAAGAGGAAAAGAGGAGCACCATGGCTCCTAAGTACAACCTAAAACCTCATGGGATTTGATTTCTTGATTTGGAGGTAAAGAGTCATGATTTCATAGTACCTTCCAGTTAATTGTCCTGATAACATATTTAGTGCTTCTATTCTACTCGTGGTTTGTTACATAGTGCCTGGGGTCTTAAAAGCTTTCAAGCAGCTGCTCAAGGCACAAACATTGGTCTGTATTTTTCTGTAGCAACAGAGGAAGAAGGAGAGTTAGGAATAGTAGCTGGATATGGAAGAGTAGTTAATCGCCTCCATGAACAACTACCTCATTGCCATGAGACCAGAAAAACTGGTTGGTGCCCAGCTACTATCAGTGAACATTTTGATCAAAGATTTCATAGAAGAATCCTGATCAAAAGGGGGAAAATGTAGAACAGAATTTCACATTCTTATAAACTCCAGACTTTCTGAAGCCATAGAGGGTGGATGAATCCTTAAAACTATTGCCCTGAGATAACCTTTAAACTTTAAACTAAAAATATCCTCTGAAATCTTCTTAAATCCAAATAGTTTAGCTTAACTAGTAAAAAATGTCTGCTTTGAGCATTATGCTCTTTTAAGAACTATCTGTATGGGATCAAAGTGACAACAGCAACTTGAAAGATTAGATAGGAACTTTTAGAGGCAGTGAATTTATGTTAATGGGGGAAGAACAACTCAGAAAAAGAGAATAACAATGGTTGCACAACTCAAAGAATGCATCCATTGTAGCTCCTAGGAATGGTGCCATATTGGGAGTCAGTTGGTCTCTGCTGCTGGTAAATTGGACACTCAGTTGTGGCTGTAGACATAGTCAGCCTTGGTGAGTAGTAGTCCATGTGCTGAACCCATGCATAACATATGCATGGTTACCTGCCCAAATTACTATTTTGTTCATGAGCACATTGGGCAATGACAGGAGCGGCTATTTAAAGAGGATATCTAGTATCCATAGACTGTGTCATCTTAGCCACTTGATTGCTAAAAATCCTGCTCTGCTGAGGTCACCCTTTGGTGAACATTCATAGGAGACACAAATATCTTCACTTCTTTGGTTCATTCAGAGGGGTCTATCCATATGCCTCTTCTCCAGACCTCTTTGTCATCAATTTTCCAATCAGTTTCCTTCTAAGTCCCTGATCATCCAGTCAAACCATTGACCATAGCCCATGAACCAGTATACAATTACACATCTAGCCATTTCTCCTTCCAAGCAAAATCAACAACCAAGTACACTACTTGAATTTCTGGGAGGATTTCCTAGAAAAGGCCTGCAGTTTTGCTGCTATACACTTTCAACTGACACCTGCATATCACTGAGAACCACCTGTAAACCAGGCATGAGCTTTCTTTTCCTCAGTCAACTGATCATAAAGAACTCCCCATGAGGCCATAGATATAGACTGGAAGAAGGAAAGTAATGTGATAGGAGTGGGGCCATGGACATTTGGGCCATTTCCTCATGTAACTTAACTTGTGCTTTCGGGTCCTGCTCAAGGCTGATCTCATATATACCACTTCCATTTATTAATAGAGTGTCTGACTTTGTGACTCTGTGGGTCAGATACCACTCATTTCAAGATGGGTATCTCAGGCCACATGGTGAATTGGTGGCCCATGATTAAGCATTTAGTCTCTACTAAGGCCCAGTAACAAGCCAAAAACTGTTTTTCAAAAGGACAGTAGTGATCTGCAGAGGATGGAAGAGCTTTTCTCCAAAATCCTAAGGGTCTGCACTATGATTCACCAATAGGGGCCTCCAAAGAATCCAAACAGTATCTCTATCTACCTCTGATACTTCAAGCACCATTGGATCAGCAGGATTGTATAGCCATGATGGCAGAGAAGCTTGCATGGCAGCCTGAACCTGTTGCAGAGTCTTCTCTTCTTCTGGGCCCACTCAAAACTACCAGCTTTTCAATTTCTTTGATAAATAGGCCAAAGTAACACACTCAAATGGTGTGTATATGTTATCTTCAAAATCAAGAGACCCATCAAGTGTTGTGCCTCATTTTTAGTTGTGGAAATGCCAGATGCAACAACTTATTTTTCACTTTAGAAGGAATATCTCGACATATCCACACCACTAGACCTCTAGAAATTTCACTGAAGTTGAAGGCACCTGAGTTTTTGCCGCTTTAATTTTATACCCTCTAGTATGCAAATGTTTTACCAGTAAGTCTAGAGACATTGATACTTCTTCCTTATTAAATCCAATCAGCATAATGTAATCAATACAGTGGACTAATATAATGTCATGTGAAGGGGAAAGGTGATCAAATCTTTGCAAATTAAATTATAACATAGAGCTCACACTCATTCACGTCGAGTTGGATCTGACTCATAGCAAACCCTCCTTGGGTTGCCGAGGCAGTATCACTATGGAAATAGATTGCCCAACCTTCCTTCTGAGGAGTGACTGTTGGGTTTGAACCGCCAGCCCTCTGGTTAGCAGTCAGATGCCTTAGGCACTACACCACCAGAGCTCCTAACATAGAGCTAGAGAGTTGATATACTCCTGAGATAGGAGAGCGAAAGTGTATTGCTGGCCTTGCCAGCTGAAGACAAACTACTGATGGTCCTTAGAAACTGGAATCAAGAAAAATATATTGGCCAGATTAATAGGTGCATAAACAGGTACCAGAAGATATATTAATTTGCTCAAGTAATGAAACCACATCTGGAACAGCAGCTGCAATTGGAGTCACCACCTGGCTAAGTTTTTGATAATCCACTATCATTCTCCAGGATCCTTTTTTTTTTTTTGCCTAGGCCAAATAGGTGAGTTGCGTGGGAATATGGTAGGAATCGTCACCCCTGCATCCTTCACTTCCTTAATGGTGGCAGCAATCTTTCCAGAAATGTAGTATTGCTTTTGGTTTTCTATTTTCTTAGGTAGGGCCAGTTCTAATGGCTTCCACTTGGCTTCTCCTACCATAATAGCCCATACTCCACATGTCAGAGATCCATTGTAGGGGTTGTGCCAGTTTCTGAGTATGTCTATTTCAGTTATGCATTCTGGAACTGGGCAAATCAGTATGAGTTCTGGGATCCACTGAACCCTCTGTGAGATGGACCTGAGCTAAGACTACATTAATAACCTTACTTCCATATGCCCCTACTCTGATTGGTAGGCTACAGTGATGTATTGGGTCTCCTGGAATTAGTGTCAATTAGTGTCCAGCAATCCCCCAAAAGTCTGATCATTTCCTTTAATCCAATAAACAGTCACTCTCATAAAAGGCCACAGATCCCTCTGGGAAAGTCTGGGAGAAAGAATAGTATATGTTTTTGGCAGTGTAGTGGGGTCCTTCCTCAAGAGGACTCAGTGTTCCCTTCATTCAAGGGGTTTGGGTCTGTAAACTGGCTCAACTCTGGGAATTGATTGAAGGGCCATAACTCTCTGTTTTGGCAATTCAAGTTAGACTGCCATTCACTTCATCTAGAATTCTTCCACTCGTATAACTCAAGTAAATATTTAGATTTTCCATCTATTTCATTCCTAGGGAAACCATGATGAAGTAGCCAGTGCCATAAATCTATAGAAGTCAGACCATTCTGACTACCGCTTTGATTCTGCTGTTCATTATGGTAACCACACTCACCTTGCCTTTGGCAATTATGTGCCACCACTTGGCCCCTACCACCCCAGGGTCCAATCAGACCCGTTGGGGTTAGGTGTTTTAATTCAGTTAGGATAGTTCCCACTGTCAAATCTGACTTACATATAATAGCAATCACATTAGTCTTCAAGGATGCTGGAGTTCATTCACAAATTTGTTTTGGTGAAAATATGTTTGATAAATCCATTGTAGCATGCCAATTTCCTTAAGCCTTTAGCACCTTCTATAGTAAACAGAGCAGATCTGGCATTTCAACTTGATTTAGTATAGGTTAGCACTTAATCCATGCTTCAGTGAACAAACCAAACTATTGGATCCTTTTCTAACTCTCAAAGTGAAACATTGAATGATGACTCTGTGCTTAGTGCGTCCATGTCAATAAACAGACTGATCCAGTTTTATGTTCCTTGAACCATTATCCCATACCATTAATTGCCATTACTACATATAATCTCCTAGTTTCTGTTTGTGCATATTTGTACTCCAGGCTCCTTGGAATACAAATGAGATCTGTTCCTAGTTGTGTCTTTAAAAATTTGTAGGTAAGTTATAACAAGTGCATACCATTCTTAGTTAGCTTTACTTCAGTGTACAAGAGGTGGATCCATGATTAAGCAATTGGCTGTTAACCAAAAGGTTGGCAGTTCAAATCCACCAGCCACTCCATGGGAGATAGATGTGGCAATCTGCTTACATAAAGATTTACAGCCTTAGAAATCCTGTGGGCCTGTTCTACTCTGTCCTATGGGTCACTAGGAGTCAGAATCTACTTGATTGCAATAGGTGTGGGTTTTAGTGCAAGAAGAGGCTTGAAGCCTTTTCAATTATTTAAATGCTGCACATGCAGCAAGTGAAAGTGACTTCCTCATGGATCACATTTTGTACCTCATCTCTTGGTGTTCACTGGGACTTAAGTCTAGTTATAGGTCTAGAAGCAAAAATGGGTGGTGTGGGTGGGTTCTAGAGACATTCAGCAATGCCTTGTAAGGCATTTGCCTCAGTTGATACCCCAGGCCAAGACATAGGTGATATGTCATTCCAAAGACTCTTCAGACATGCTGGTTTAATCTCATCAAATGATGGTGGAAGGGATAATGGTTTTAGTTGGCGGAGGGGAGTTAGCAGACAAAGCTGGAGTAATCTCTTCAGATTGAAGGGAGAGGGCTGGTTCTGATGGCAGAAGTGATTCAATGGAATTTAGGGGATCAAAGTCCCCAGCTTTCTGATTATCTTCCCCTATGTCCCCATCCCAAGTTTCAAGATCCAATTTCTTCTCAATCAATGCCCTCACTTTAAATTCAGACATCATTCAATTGGCATTATAATTCAGCCACTCTTAGGATAAAAGTTTGGGTTTGGTTTTTGGCAATATCAGCTCTGTTATGACAAGAAATAAGGCTCTCTTTCAGGGCACAAGTGGCAACTTTCAGGTCTTGTATATGGCAGTTCAGCTGTTATTCTGAAGCCTCAAGCTCATCCCTTTCTTTCACAAAGTTGTCTTCTGAAAGTAGGACCAACCAAACAGCTTCCTTATACTTTTCAGTTTGACAGAATTGTAGAAAACTATCAAATATGCAATCATCCAGAGCCTTTTCTCACAAGTATTTGATCCAATGGTGGTGATATTTTGTGTATTTCTATTGCCACCTCATGCCATAGATTAGCAGTGCCCTCCTTACTACTGGTGACAAAGTCATCAGTGCCTTTAAGGCAGCCAGACTTGAGAACCAATTCAGAAAACTCATCCTTACAGTTTTGTTTGTCTTGAATCACTCTCGATACCAAAAGTCTCAGGCTGGCTTCTCCAGAGGAGCAAAACCAGTGAACTGTATATGTAAATTTGTATACAGAGATTTAGTTCAAGGAAATATCTTATGCAATTGTGTGGCTGACTAGCCTCAACTTTGTGAGTCATGCAGTAGGCTGGAGGCTTCTCCTGACATGCGTGGCTGCAGGGGCTGGCAAGTCCAAAGTCTACGGGCCAAGCACAGTATCACTAAGGAAAAGGAATACATGGAGAGGAGGACAAGAGTTACAGACAACAAAGGTAAATAATACTACATACATAATCAAGTATTATCAGTAATAACACAGTTTAATCTACAAGTGGATCCATGAGTAGATAGGCAAGATGAACAGGTATGGGTAGGCAACTGGGACTATACTCACAGCTATATATAGGTTTGGCAGATGCTATTTCTACATATGTATTTGTATGTGCTATAAAAATATCCATGTATATAGTGGAGTAAACAGGAGCAAAGTTATGAAAACTTCTTAGTCATAACCAAAAATTTTAAGCCATTAAGTCCCGGGTATGGGGGCTCAGGAACATAGTTGTAGGGACATCAAAGTCAACTGGCATAACATAGTCCATAAAGAAAATGTTCTACATCTTACTTTGGGGAGTAGTGACTAAGATCTTAAAAGCTGGTGAGCAGCTATCTAAGGTACAACTATTGGTCTCTCCCCATCTGGAGCAAAGAAGAGTAAAGAAAATCAAAGATATAAGGAAACAATCAGTCCAAGGGAGTAGTGGATTACATGAACCTCAGCACCCATAACCTGGAGACCAGAACTAGATGAGGTCTGGCTACCACTGCTGACAACTCTGAAAGGGATCACAATAGAAGGTCCTGGAAAGAGTGGGATAAAAATACAGAACAAAATTCAAAATAATTAAGTAGATAAGGCTTCCTGGCCTGATAGAGATTGGTGGAAACCCTGAGACTATGGCCCTTAGTCACCCTTCAAGCCTGGAACTGAATTCACCACATTGGGTCAGCTTTCAGCTAAACAGTAGACAGGCCTATGGGATGAACAATAACACCAGGGAGATATGCACTCCTTAGAACAATCAACAAAACAAGATATAATGGGCAGCATTTGCCCAAAGTTATAGCTTAGAAGGCAAGAATGGAGAGGAAAGGAGGAACAGAAATGGTAAATGGAGGGAGTAAGAAGAGTACTGATACACTGTGGGACTGCATGCAATGTCACAAAAGAAAATGTGTATGTATGCAGTTGAATGGTAAACCATTGTGCTCTGTAAATTTTCACTCAAATCACAATGTTGTTGTTATGTGCTGGTGAGTCGGACCCGACTCATAGCGACCCCTCCTTGGGTTTCCGAGGCAGTTATCACTACGGAAGTAGATCACAATAAAAAGTTAAAAAAAAAAAAAAAAAAAATCTGTAGATCAGGTGGCAAGTTACTGGCTCATGTCCCAAGAACTGGAAGTCAGAAGATGATGATGAGCTAAATACATAAGAGAGAGAGAAAGAGAGAGGGAGAAAGAGACAGACAGACAGACAGAGAGACAGAGCAAGTGGGCAAGTGAGCTATACCAGAACAACCACATCTACTGGATGCAGGGAACACTCCCAAGGAAACTCCCCTTCTAAGTGACAGACTGCTCACATCAGATCACAAAATGGAGTAATATTATATGACATCTACCAAATCACTGAGAATTATGGGCTAGCCAAGTTGACACATAACATTAACCATCACACTATCTCTCCTTTCATTTATTCTCCAGGGCTGTGTCTGAAGTGAACATTGGGGAAGAGCCTCTTTGTGGCCTTAGGGAGTTTCTGAAGCCCTCTTCCTGCTGGTGTGTGTTTGGGGACCTGAGGTGGTGTCAGGATTTTGATGGTCATAATTCCTTTAACCCTTAATAATTCTGGTCTATTTTGAGGAGCTCTGGTGGCACAGTGGTTAAGGCATTCAGATGCCAACCAAAGTAGCAGCAGTTCAAATCTACAGTCAGCAGTGTGAATCTACAGTTGGCAGTTTGAATCCACCAGGGGTTCCATGGGAGAAAGATAAGGCAGTTTGCTTCTGTAAAGACTTACAGCCTTAGAAACCCAATGGGGACAGTTTTATTCTGTTTTATAGGGTCACTATGAGTCAGAATCAACATGAATGGATTTTGGGTTATCATTACCTTACACATTTTTTTCTGAAATAATGTGCATGCTTCACACAGTTGACAAATAATAAAATATATATTACATTCTGTATTGAAAACTCCATATAGCCAACTGATTCTCACAGAATGCTTTTATGACTTGCTGAACCCTTAATCAGTTCCTATCTGTGGTTATAATTGACAAATAAGTACAATTATGCCATGAATGTTGGTTGATATTTTCATTGTTAATGAGTAAGAGCAAAGTGAAAAAACGAAGGGGTAAGTTGGAACATCATTTGTTTTCCAATGAGGTGATGTCTTTTTGGAATTTGATGATTGTATTCAAATACTAGAAAAATATTTCCTCATTGTTTTTGATATTCAGAATGTAACATCTATGACACAGCACACTTTTAAATTTAATCTGCATTAACACTGTATCAATTTCTTAAGCTAGATAATCAACAAAACAATAAATAAACCCTTGCTTGTAGTGTTTGTCAATTTCTATGGTATAAACACCCCTACAATAGTTGATTTCAAACCACTAGTGTGACACAGAAATCCCTGGGAGATGACAATGGTGAATGAGCTCAGCTGCTAACTGAAAGGCTGGAGGTCTGAGTCCACCCAGAAGTCCCTTTGAAAAGTCCTGGTGATCTATTTCTGAAAAATCAGCCATTAAAAACCCCTTGGAGCACAGCTCTACTCTGACACACCTGTGGTCACCATGAGTTGGAGTCAGCCATGAGTCAAAGTCAACTCAATGGCAACTGGTTTGGTTTGGTTGACTTTCAGAGGCAAGGAAAGTTGGGGAAAAATAATCTTTATTGAGGACAATTACATGCCCAGCTAAAAATAAAGTTCTATTGCTAAGGCAAAGAAAAGAATGTATATCGGGGTGGTGTACTAGTCGTCTCAGCCCAGTTTCCATCTGATTGCCCTTATAGTTTTCTAATTCCAGAGCAGGCACCAGGCTCTGCTTTTGCCAGTTTCCCTGCCAGGGATGGGTATTTCACCATTCTGATGTCTAGTGTCTAGTATTCATGGGCATCCCTCACAACCAGCACTTTCTTGGAGGAACATAGCCCTGCCAGGTATATTTATCTGCTATTGGTCTCCTGCACCCCCATTCTTCCCTTTACCACTGTTGACTATTGGCTTGGATTGTATTTTACCTGAACTTGTAAAAAATTGCTATGGTTGCCTTTCAGTGAGGAAAAGATAGGTCCAAAGTATAGTTTTAACAGATGCTATAATGTAGAATTTTTTTTTTTATTTTGCCACTTATCCATCAAAGAAAATGCTCTTTAAAATGGAAAATGGAAGAAAACCATCACATAGAAGGGATATAAGCCTGATATCTGTGAAGAGGAAGGTGAGTTTTTGCTATTGGAAATAATGAATTTCTATCTTCAATCTAGGAGGAATTCATTCCAGGGCACCGACAGAAACTGTTAATAGAGTAATAGAAATTACAAATAAAACAACAAATGCAAAGCAAAAGATTCACAGTATTGTGCCAAAAGTAAAAAAAAAATGAAAAATTCCTTAAACACAAAAGTAGCATGCTTGATAAAAATTTATATATTTTTAAGATTAGATTATACAGGTAATTTGTGAGTATTTTGATGAGAAAGTAGTGATTATCAGGAAACAGCACAAATTTAGTTGTGAACAGGCCTATCAAACCACCTCACTTGTTTCTGTAGAATTATGGCATGGGAGATTGGGTAAATGCCTACTATATCTCAATTTTAAATAAGTAATTTGCCTAAGTCATAAGGTATACACGTAGATAAAATGGAGAAACAGTCCCCAGATGATGGAGCAAGGCAACTACAATGGGAGTGCCCACCCACAGAGCAAGAGAACTGAGTGCTTTTGGCCTTGCTCCATGGGGTGTAAGCCCACTGTACTATCTTGCACTGGTCTTCTGGTTCTTACCACTCATGCCACTGCTGCTCTTTCTGCACTGTCTCAGTGTTACAGCTCCCTCTGTCTCCTAGGTCTAGGATGTTATAGGAGTACAGGGACCCCCAGATCCAAAGGACATACTCTACTCTTGGATCTTCTTAATGGTAGTGAGGTTGTCTCTTTCTGCCTTTAAACTCACTGCTGTTGAGTCGGATCTGACTCATAGTGACCCTTCCTTGGGTTTCTGAGGCGGTATCAGAACAGAAGCAGATTGCCCAATCTTCCTTCTGAGGAGTGGCTGGTGGGTTTGAACTGCCAGCCTTCTGATTAGCAGTCAAATGCCTTAGCCACTACGCTACCAGAGCTCCTTTTCTGCTTCTAGGACCAGTTAATGAAGACTAACAGGACGGCAAAACTGACCAATCACCTAATTAGGGTTCTGTATACTTTCTTTGCATGGGCTCACCTCTCCAAGTGTTCCATGTACCTTATTTGTATTATTAGTAGGCTGTACAATCCCCTTGGTGGGCCACACCTTAATTGCAAAGCCTCACACAATCATTTTGTGGGAGTCACAAGACCATGCTTTGTTGTTGTTATTTGCCGTTGAGTCAGCCCTGACTCATAGTGACCCCTCCTTGGGTTTTCGAGGCAGTGTCACTAAGGAAGTAGGATTGCCCAACCTTCCTTCCGAGGAGTGGCTAGTGGGTTTGAACCGCCAGCCTTCTGGTTAGCAGTCAAGTGCCTTAGGCACTATGCTACCAGAGCTCCTAAGACCATGCTAGAAGGGCTGCATTAAGTAATTCACTGAGCCACACCTGCTTATTTGTTTTCCCAGGTGTAAGCTACTTGAGTGTCACGATTGTAGCTGTAGTTGTGCCTCTAGTACCTAATACAAGACATGATATGGACTTATACAAGGATGAATAATGTAAGCATTTTATGTTACAAAGGCCTTTACTGGCTCTTTTCAGAGCTTAATAATGATGTGGAAAATGTCATAGAAAACAAATTCATTAATTTTGTAGATGAATATAAAGATGGGAGGATGAAGGAATCAAAATTCAAAAATTCAAATATTAAAAAAGGCTTCAGAGGCTCTAAGGAAAGGCTAAAACCAACAAAGTAAAATTCCAGAGGGAAAGTTAGAGGTCTACATTTAGTCTCATGTGCAGTACTTCTTAAAGTATGCCCCTGACCAATGTTGGAGAAATATGATTAAAAATAAAATCATTTGCCAGCTCAGAAGACGTCTCCACAAAGGTAGAAGAGAAAGAAAATGGTTTTGTTAAATACTGAATAAACATTAAACCAGAATGTGATGTGCTAATCTGCTTGCAAAGACAAAAGAAATTTGGCCTTTTATACAGACAAGCAGATGCAACCCATTTCAAACATGTTCTCAAGACAGAGTAACTAGACCTCAAATAAGAGTATTTTTACAGCATCATTTATCACACAGTTCATCTTAAATTCACCTGGTAACTGGGGTGACCATCTGTTTGCTAGTTGCTTTTATCCAAAGGAAAAATAAGTATCTCATATCTTATGACTGGAGTTAAGTTTGTAATTTGGCTACAGGTACTAGCTGAAGTTAAGAGTCCTATTCTTCCAGCAACCTGAGCAATAAGGGTACTACTATCTTCCTTGATCCTTGAGAAAACATTCCTAGGTTGTAAAATGGCAAGAAGCTTACATAGTTTTTAAGAAGACTTGCATACATTTCAGAGAGGCAGAGAAAAAGCTTTCAATGGCAAGTTTTCTAAAGCTCAAAAATGGGAGTGTGGGGAGGTTTCTTTTCCTTTTCTCCACACCAGGGAGAATTACCTTTATTTCTCATTTGTACTTAATTTCTTACTGCTGCTATAACAGATACCACAAACATGTGGCTTTAAAGAACAAATTTATTTTCTCACACTTTAGGAGGGTAGAAGTCCAAATTTAGGGCACTGGATCTCAGAGCCGGTTCTCTGTTGGCTATGGGGGAAGACCCTTGTTTCAGCTTCGCTAGCCAGGTGTTTGTTGGTGATCTCCCTGTGACATCTTTCCCTTTGTGCCTGCTGTCTCTGTGCCTAATCTGGTCCTTTTAGCTCTCAAAAGTGCTTAGGTTTAGAGCACATTCTACACTGATATGCTTCATCAACATAACAAAAACTATTCCCAAAAGGAGGGATTA
Organism: Orycteropus afer afer; assembly: GCF_000298275.1. Taxonomy (NCBI): domain Eukaryota; kingdom Metazoa; phylum Chordata; class Mammalia; order Tubulidentata; family Orycteropodidae; genus Orycteropus; species Orycteropus afer. The sequence continues at coordinate 1,395,269 of NW_006921615.1, forward strand.
TACTCACATGTATAAAAACCAAGTTCACTGTCAAGTCAATTCTAACTTATAGCGACCCCCATTGGGTTTCCAAGGCAGTAAATCTTTACAGAAGTAAAATGCCCAGTTGTCCTTTGAAGGAGTGGCTGGTGGATTTGAACTGCCAGCCTTCTGGTTAGCAATCAAATGCATTAGGCACTATGCTACCAGAGAATTCCGACACATAGTTTTGACAGGATATAATTCAGTCCTTACCCTTACACCAACAGCATCAGCTAGAGCTTTTAGAGATGTAAATTCTCAGATCCAAACCCAATCCTAGTGATCAGAAACTCTGGGGGGTGGGGACCAGTAATGTTTTAATAAACCCCAGTTGATCCTGATGTTCCCTAAACTGGGAGAATGACTGTAAAGGATTGCTGACAACAGGACATGTAAAGAGGATCTGGAGAAAGGGAAGGATTCTATTTTACTTGAATTAATAGTTAACCTGCAGTTTGGATTAGCCACCTGCTCTGTTAGCACATTACTTTCAATAAATTAGCAAGAAAATGACAACTGAAATAAAGACATGAGATGAATTAGTTTCAGTAACACAGTCAAATCTAAACCACTTGCAAAACAGAAGACACAAGCAAAAGTGTTATAAAAATATTTTTGTTCATTTGGTTGTACCATGTATTCTCTAATATATGAAGAGTTGCCTGATTTTCTGGTCAATCAAAACACACCAAAATCAAAGTCAGAAAAGCCAAATTTAAGAAAAACTGGGAAATTGTGCAATTTTCTCACACGGATCCCTTCTTAAATTCACCTGGCTCTCTACTGAGGCTTTATCAGTGCTTCTCAATTTTGGATGCAAATTAGTACTATCTGAGGATATAGTTAAAGACAAAAATAACAGCAAAAACTCAGCAGTGGTAAGGAAGGAACGGTCCCCGGAGTTAGCCCGTGGCAGTGTCAACAGCGCCAGCGTTTCCACTCTTCTCAGTAGGGGCCAGAGCCACCATGGACTTCACAGGAGAGCACTTCCGACACCCAGCTGAAGTTCTGGGTTCTGGGGCTGAGGTGGATTATTTGGAGCAGTTTGGAACTTCCTCCTTTACAGAGTCTGCCTTGAGAAAACAGTCTTTATACCTCAAATTTGATCCACTCCTGAAAGACAGCCCTAACAAACTGGTTCCTGTGGCCACTGAGACAAACAGCACTGATGATACACACAAGCCTTCCTCAGGAAGTCTGCCTGAAGAGAAGCTGGTGGACTTTGATTTCTTAGGTGCTCTGGATGTTCCTGTGACAGACCCTTCTCTGTGTGTCCTTGGGCCTGTGGGCCTACCTTTGCCTCCTGGCCCCATGGCGGACATGCTGCAGTACAGTCAGGAGGAGCTAGATGCGGAGGTTAAAGCTACACAAATGAAGAACCTGGAATTGAAAAGCAAGTATGAGAAGCTCCTCATGAAATGCCTGCAGATGGAGAAAATCATGGATGGGTTTGAAGGGACTGTAACTCAGGTGATAGAGGAGGCTCAGAAACAGAAAGATCATGCCAAAGCCAAAATCCAGGAGTTTTTGAAAGAAAAAGATCAACTTATCACGGACCTGAACTCCATGGACAAATCTCTCTCTGATTTATACAAAGCATGTGAGAAACAGGAGGAGATGATTGAAGGCTATCGCAAGAATGAGGAATCACTGAAGGAGTGCGTTGAGTATTACATATTAAGAATTGAAAAGGACAACCAGAAATTCCAAGCATTGAAGGCTCACACAGAAGAGCAGCATAATCTAACAAATGAGGAACTCGCCCAGGTCCAAAGGCAGACCCAAGTAGAGAAATTAACTTTCCAGGTGAGCCTGATAAAAGAACAGATGCGGGTCCATTTGCTGGAGAAGACCCTGGAACAAATAACTACCAAAAACAGTGAACTGATCAGAATATGCAAGGACTTGATTTCACAGGTGGAAAAATCTGGTTTGGAAGTCACTGACCAGTGACCTTCTTTCCTTCCTCCGGCCTATCCTGTGCCTGTAAGCAGGTCTGAACTTCCTTCTCATGTTTTCTTTTGGTGGAGAGCTAAGTGATTCTTAAAAAAATCAAGTAGAAAAATTAAGTATATTTTCACTTCTGAATGTTACACTTTTTCCTGCTCTATTTCACGTATTAAACGATGTTGCTAATCTTTCATTAGGAAGTGTATGTTGGTATTTTATCAAATATGTGCTTTTGTATTGGTATACTGTAGATTTTTTTACTTTGAGAAAAACACTGATTTGCATTTATCATTCAAGAGAAATTTATCTTGTTTGAATATACGCATTGCAAAAGACTGGTACATTAAGTGGTCATGTTGAAGAGCTTAGTCTCCCTATGAACAGCTAACTGGCAACAAAACGTAATTGCTATAAACTATCTTTAATCACATCTTGCAAAAACATAATTAATGGTATTTACTATGGTTTCCAGGTATATAAATTGTCCACAAAGGAGGAGTGATTAATTCTTAATAGAAGATGCCTAATCCGAAATTCAGGAGCTCTGGTGGCGTAGTGCCTAAGGCACTTGACTGCTAACCAGAAGGCTGGTGGTTCAAACCCACCAGCCACTCCTTGGAAGGAAGGTTGGGCAATCTACCTCAGTAGTGATACTGCCTCGGAAACCCAAGGGAGGGGTTGCTATGAGTTGTGTCCGACTCGACAGCAAATAACAACAACCACAATCCAAAATTCAAGAAGGTGTTTATTAGACTTGTATACTGACCATCAGAATGACAAAACCTATGAACATATTGGGAAAGGCAATTATGGATGTTTCTCCCTACAGGGTTTCCAGAAACCACTTGTTTAAATACTTTTACTCCCTTCTCTTTAGCACCACACCACCAAACAGAATCACAGAATATCAAACCAGACTATAATTATCTGATAATGTCTTTATATTTTAACTTTTTATTGTGATTTAGGTGAAAGTTTATAGAGCAAACTTGTTTTCCATTCAACAGTTTGTATACATTTTTGTTCTATGACACTGACTGCAATCTTCACAGTGCAGCAGTTCTCCTCTTCCCTCCTTCCCATGGTTACAATTTCCATTTCTGCTTTCTGAGCTTTATCCCTGGGGGAAATATTGCTTTTTAAATCTAGTGGCTGATTGTAATGTCTTTACAGAAAATGGGTCCCCAAAATACAAAGATTTGTCCAAAGCTGAGCTAAGCCACTTAATATAAGAAAATAAAGCCAATTGGGTACAGCTCAAACACTGCATAATCTCCACCAGGGTTATTTATTTATTTGCAATGAGTTACACACAACTTTAAATACACCATCTTGACTAGATTCAGCAGCAAACATCAAAATTGCTTTTGCTTCATCTCCTTTCTAAGATGCATATATTTTTCATGTCTTTTTTTAAAAAAAAAAAGGTGAAAGTAAGAGGCCATAAAACAAGAATAAGATATGCCATACTTTGCACACAAAAGCAATATTCTACCAAGCATCAGAATATGCATTTAGGAATTTTTTTTCTCATAGTATAATTGTGCTCCTGAGGATATTTTATCTTTTTTGTCTCCCTGCAACACCAGGTGCAGTACTAGACACACGGGCAAGGTATGGTATCTATCACAATTTTGAAAAGTGCTTTTTCCAGGTAGTGTCAAATGCCTGGATTCTTCGACCAAAAGGCACAATCTACATGTTTCAGAACAGAAATGATAATGCGTGTATAACTGGGGCTGGGGGAAAATGAAAAAATTGGCATTTGGATGTGCCTCCAGGCTTCAGTAATACAAATCAGTGTCCATCTGGGTGAGACAAACTCAAGGACCTCCCTCATTTTCAAAGGCAGTCAGAAGCCCTCTTCAGAGGTGATGCGGGCAGGGGTGAGATTAGGAGTGTTTTATTCCATTTGTAACAGTAACTGGGTGGGAGGGTAGAGTGCAGAGGCCTTTGGTTTGGGCAACAACAGGCAGCAGAGAAGCAAGAGTCAGGGCCTAGATGCTGGGAATTGCAGAGCTGTTTGTGAAACAGTGGTATTATGGATTGGATTGTGCTCCCCACCCCCCATGCCCCCAAAATGTGTTGTAAATCCTAACATCTATGGTGGGAGCTCTTCTAGCATAGTGCCTAAGGTGTTTGACTGCTAATTAGAAGGCTGGAGGTTCAAACCGCCACTCCTCTGAAGGAAGACTGGGCAATCTACTTCTGTAGAGATATCAAACCAAACCAAACTCACTGTCACCGAGTGGGATGCGACTCATAGCGACCTCTCCTTGGGTTTTCGAGGGGGTATCACTACATAAGTAGCTAGCCTAAGTCTTCCTTCAGAGGAGTGACTGGTGGGTTTGAACCACCAGCCTTCTGGTTAGCACTCAAACGCCTTAGGCATTATGCCACCAGAGTTCCTTCTGTGGAGATACTGCCTCGGAAACCTAAGGAGGGGTCACTATGAATGGAAATCTACTGGACGGCAGTGAGTGAGGTTTTTTTAATGCCTATGGATCTGATACTATTTGGGAATGGCTCATCTGTTATATTGATGCAGGATTATTGTAGTTTGTGTCTTAAATCAATCTCTTTCAAAATATAAAAGATTAAACAAGCAAGCCCCGTGAGCACAGATGGGGTAAAGATAGATTCTAAGATACATGGAGATCGCTAGGGAACCAGCAAGCAGAAGCTTAAGAGACAAGGACCATCCTCCAAAGCTAAGACAGAAAGCTTTCCCTTAGTGCTGCTACCCTCAATTTCTGCTTTTAGCCTACTAAACTGTGTGAGAAAAAGTGTGTTTGTAACAGCCTTGTAGCAGCACTAGGTAATCAAGGCAAGCTGGACAGGAGCATGGAAGTGTCTGGCAGTGGGAAGCAGGGGCTCAGCTACTTTCTATTCGTGACAAAGGCCCAATTCAGGGCAGCCAGAAGTGCCTAAGGCACTAGACTGCTAACCAGAAGGAAGGCGGTTCAAACCCGCCAGCCACTCCTCCGAAGACGGTTGGGCAATCTACTTTCGTACTCATACCACCGCGGAAACCCAAGGAGGGGTCACTGAGTCTGGTTCCACGGCACATAACAAGAGGAGGCCCTTAAGAGCCAAGATGGGCCTCCTCGCTATGTAGGGAATCACCCACTCCTCTGAGGCTGCCCCAGTAATAGGGCTGATCAAAAACGCAACGCTTAGGATGTGGTTGGAGAATATGGCCTTGAAGAACCTCAAGTAAGAGGCCCTTTGGATAAACTCAGGCAGCCAGAAGGATTCCCTGTTAAACATTTTAGGAAAAGCCACTGAGCAGGTAGGTGGACTAGACGCACCTGCGCCAGCACGTTGGCTTTCTCGCACAGCCGCCGCTGCTTCTGGTCCATGAACTCGCTGTTTTCCCCGCGCAGAGCATGATTCTGGGTCAGGTGGTCCTGCATCATGACAGCCAGAACTTCCATCACCGCGCATCCGCACCGCAGGCCTAGTCCCCAAGGAGGCACAGGAATCGCTTGATTTCAGAGCGTCCTGAGAACCAGACCGGGCCTAGGCGCCAGCGCTGGGTAAACTAGTGTGCTGTGAAGTAGAAAGTGAGGGGCCGGGGGTCGGCGGGCGGAAGTGAGGAGGTAAACAGATGAAACGGCTGTAAAGGCCAGAAACTATGCCTGCCTTCAGCGGAGGAATCTGTTTCGGTGGCAAGTGAATGGACTTCCGGGGGCTCCCTCCGCAGTCGCGCTCCCTCTGCAGCTGGCTCGCAAGCGCTTAAAGGGAAAGCTGGCGGCTTGCTTCCCACGTCCGACCTGAGCCTGTGCTTCTCCCTATTCTACAAGGGAGCACCCAGTTGTGATAGTTATTTAACGCGCTCCGTGTTCCTAGTTCTTCATCTGTTTTGCCCAAGGTCTCACAGCTATGAAGAGGCAATTCTAGCGAAGCCCTCCAAGGGCTTGTGTTTACATACAAACACGACAGCTAACAGCTGTCGTTCATGGTTCATGCAGTTCCTCTTTTATGCCAGGAGCTTGTGTAACCTCACATAGTCCTCCGGCTTTGCAAAGTCTGATTTTTTTTTTTTTTTAATTCCCAAAGACAAAACTGCTGCTCAGATTGTTTATACCTGCTATAAAGCTGAGAGAGCAATGGGAGAAGGGTTCCGGAGTGCCTGGCCTTTGAAGGGGAAAGTAAGTTTGTACGAAGTGTTGGTAGATGTGAAAGAACAGTATTTATATGAATAGTATCCATGTTTATATATATAAAAGAAATGTAGGTTATTTAGTTCACTAGAATTTCATGATGAAGAAGGAAGGAAGTCTGAAGGCCATTGGTAATGGTTGTTAGGTGCTGTGGAATTGGTTCTGACCCATAGTACAACACAACGGAATACCGTGCCGTCCTCACGGTTGTTGCAATGTGTCAATCCATCTCACTGAGGCCGTCCTCTTTTTCTCCTTACTCTCTAGGTTACCAAACATGATGCCCTTCCCCAGGGACTTGTCCTTCCTGATAACATGTCCAACGTAAGTGATAGGAAGTCTTGCCATGCATGCTTCTAAGGAACAAACACCCTGGCGGTACTTTTCCAAGATAGGTCCATTTCTTCTTCTGGCCATCAATGCACACGCAATATTCTTCGCCAATACCAGAACTCAAATGCCATCGATCAATTCTTTTTCAGGTTTTTGTAATCGTTGTCCACCTTTCTCATTTATATTGAGGTGATTGAAAACACCGTGGATTGGGTTAGGCCAGTGGTACCTCAGTCCAATTCACCCACCATTATCAGACACTGGCTGAGCGGCTATGGCCTTGCCTCCTTCCTTTCCAGCTAGGCTTGTATTTGTCCACCAATGTGTTTCACAAAGTCTTAAACTTTGTGTCTGACTGCAACCAGCAATTTGTTAAGCGATGATCCTGTTGCCTTGCTGAATGGATAGATGAACTCTACCAAGAACCAGTCAGGCTTCTGGGACTTCAGGATCTTGCCTTCATGTTTCCAAACGATGCACTCAAAGGGTGACTCTGTGGACCTTAGCACGCCAGATCACCTCAGGTGGAAATGTGGGTAGAAAGTCACAGAAAATATTGATACATAGCTCAGGGACTAAGAAACCCAGCATTTCTTAACAAGTAATAAAATTTGCTTTTAAGTAGATGAGAACTAATACTTTCTATCAAAAGCTTTCATTCATCATTTATGTGGATGTGGTACATTATTTTGTTCTGGGTTTTATTTATTTTTATTTTGCTGTTTTTTTAAATTTATTTTTATTTTCCTGAGGAGACTATATCAATGAAATATATATTTTTTTATTATTCCTAATGAAAGTAGCATAGTGCCTAAGGCACTTGACTGCTAACCAGAAGGTTGGTGGTTCAAACCCACCAGCCACTCCTCGGAAGGCAGATGGGGCAATCTACTTCCGTAGTGATACTGCCTCGGAAATCCAAGGAGGGGTCGCTATGAGTTGGGGCTGACTGGATGACACATAACAACAACAAACAACAAATGAAAGTGCAGGTCATAAATTGTGTTAAAACACTTTCAAAAGCAAGATACAAAATTAGATGCATTTTTACATCAACTATTTAAAAACGTGCTTTTTTTTCTTTCATACATTAAAAAGAAAGTAGTTTTCTTTAGGTGGTGGATTGTGGAAAAGTTTTATGTTATATGTTTCCGGATTTTTGAAGTGAATGTATTGATATTATAATTAAGAAAAACATTGAAATGAAAGAAAAATTTAAGAAAATATAAAAGGTATACTTTCAATATTTAACATATTAATTGCCTAAAGGTAATTTTGGAAGCTAGAAAGGAATCGAGCAGAATTAGGTTGGGTTTCAGATCTCAGATTTAATCCTATTAGGAACATGTAGAGTTCTTTTCTTCTGTTATAACTGGGAACTATTTATTTTGGTGAGAAAAAGGATAAGGTCATGAAATTCAGTTCATCTCAAAAAGGAAAGTCATTCTGAGTCAGTATAATTCATGGAATTTATTTGGAGCTACAGATAGTATCAAAATGTCATTTCAAGTTTTAAGGCCAAAGTGAACTCATACTTTGTACTCAATAAAATAGAACATTTATGAATCCAAATACAAGTGTGGACATCATGCTCAAAACACTCGGAATATTTCTGCCATTACCTAATAATAGCAGTATATATTCTTTTGGACAGATCCTATATTACAAAATAATTTTTAAAAATCTACTTTGCCAGATAGGTACTTATTAAATATATAATATATATGTTTACATGATGAAGCATAATAGTAGGACAGACGGTCCCAAATCTGATGCAGATTAAGACCTAGATTGTTGTATCTGCTGTGTGCGATTCCCCAATCCCATCTTGCCAGAGTTAACCACTGTTCTGAAATTTGTTATTTCCTGGCATGTATATATATATAAATTAACACAAATATACGTATACCATATATATATATATATATATATCTCCCTGGTGGCATAGTGGCTAGAGTACTTTGTTTTGAACCCCAAAATGTCAATGATTCAAACCTTCCAGTTACTCTGAGAAGAAAGATATGGCAGTCATTTGCTTCCAGAAAGATTACAATCTTGGAAACCCTATGGGGCAGTTCTACTCTATCCTGTTGAATCACTCTGAGTTGGAATTGATTCAATGGCAATGAGTTTGGTTTGGGATATATATGTGTGTGTGTGTGTGTGTGTGTGTGTGTATATATATATATATATATATGTATCCACAAAGAATACATGTGTTACATATTTTTTTTGCAAACTTGTGCACACTGTATCATGTAGCATTAGTTCTTTTTATTGATATATAATATAGTTCTATGTAAATATATCATAATTTGTGTACCTATTTTCTTGATAATGGACATTTGGATTGTCTCCAGCTTTTTGCTATCAGAAATTATTATATAATTATTCTTGTATATGTCTCCTGGTTGAATATTAATATTTCATTGATTGCTAGATTAGAGGGGATGTGAGTGTTAAACTTTACTAGAAAATGCAACATTGTTTTCTAAAATGGCTGTGCCAATTTACACTTTCACCAACATTTGGTATTTTCAGACCTCTTAAATTTGCCAGTCTTCTAGAAGTAATGTTATATTTAATTGGTTGTTTTAATTTGCATTGTTTTGATTTTTGCTGTGAGTGAGGATTTTTTCATTTGTTTATTGTTGGTTCATGTTTCTTCTTCTCTGCTAGTCTTACTCATTTATTTTACCAATTTTTGGGGGGTCTTTTTTCTTACCCATTTGTAAGAGTTATTTTATTCCCTGGACATGAATTTTTGTCAGTTGTATGGATTGAATATATGACCTCAAAGGTTGTGGTTTGAGTCTTTGTTTTGTGTCTTTTGATGAGAAGTTATTAATTTAATTGATTTATCCATCTTCTCTTTTATGTTTAACCTTTTTGAATGTCTTTAAGAAGAAAATCCTAACTCCAAGGTCAGAAGAAATGTTTTCCCGTACTTTTTCCTGAGTTTTAAACTTTTGCCTTTCCACTTTAAATCTTTATATCATTCGGAATTTAATTTTGTAATATAGGGATGTAATTATTTTTTTCTTTATGAGTGATCATTTGTTCCAACAATATTTGTTTTATAGTCTCTCCTTTTCTTACTGATTTTCTATGCCATCTTTCTTATATATAAAGTTTCTGTGTATGCATGGGGCCCATTCTGGGCTTTCTGTTCTACTTCATTTATCTGTTTTATTTCCACAAATAGTAAGCTGTCTTAATTGATACAGCTTTTTAACAAGATTTCATATGTAGTAAGATAGGTCCTATTCTGTCTGAGTTTTCTCCTTCAGGAGTATTTTAGCTATTCTTGGGTCTTTGCTCTTTTATATATACTTTAGAATTATTTTATGTTTCTATCATTCTAATTGTCTCTGTCTTCTTTTAAGGTGTTCTCTTTGACTTTGACACTGAGGTTTTACTTCAAAGTGTCTAGGGGAGAATTTTATTGTTTTGCAGAAAGATTTTTTTCCCCCTGTGCCAAAGAGGCAAGGACACCACATCTTTTGACCTCCTCTAACCTCACAAGAAGAAGACAGAATCACCATCAATGGCCCAAGGCCTATCCCTGTGAGGCCAGACATGCACCTCCCTCCAGCCCTAACACCAACCCTGACACCAACTGTTCCTCCAGCAACACCCACCACCTCTCTGCTGGGTTCAATAATTTGCTGCAGTGGCCACACAGAACTCACAGATTATGGTTAGGGAAGTACCAGGCTATAATTCAAGTTCAGGAACACACTCAGGCTCTCTCAGCCTGCTGTCTCTCAGCCAACAGTCTCTCTCAGTCTCTCTCCAGCAGTGTATATCTCTCAGTGTCTCTCCCAGCAATGAGGGTCTCTTGCATCTCTCTCTCAGCAATGCATGTCTCTCAGGAGTGCATTTCTTTCAACAGCATGTCTTTCTCAGCCAGCAGTTGGAGAGATTTCTTCTGCCTTTAGGAGACCTCTTTTTGAGCCTGGCAGGGTGACCAAACTGACCATTCCCGACATCAGAATTCTAAGCACCTAAGAGAGAGTGAACTTCCCAGAACATTGCTTTTTGCCACTCTCAACAGAAATACCCTAGGTGGATAACTTTAACAATCAGGAGCTCCTCACTTGCTCATGGCAAATTCCACCTCAGAGTTTACAAAGACTTATGGCTAGAAAAGCCATAGCAGGTACTTTACTACACTGCACCCTGTATCTGTGGATTTAGGAGTTTTGTTCTGAAGATTTCCCATTATATCTTCAAATGTTACTTCTCTTTTATTTATTTATTTTTTATTTTATCCTGCTGGGACATATCTTACCAGTATGTTTAAAAATTCCATCAAGTCAGTTCTGACTCATGGCAACTCCATGTGTTACAGAGTAGACGGGCTCTACGGGGTTTTCTTGGTTGTAATCTTTACAGAAGCAGTGCTCCAGGGCTTTCTTCTGTGAGCCACTAGGTGGGTTTGAACTGCCAACCTTTAGGTCAGCAGCTGGTCAAAAATTGCTGGTGCCCCCCAGGGATGATAGACCTTCTTGTTCCAGCCTCTCTTTTGATCTTCCATTGTCACCAAATCCTTTTCTCTCTCTGCTGCTTTTGGGTCAATTCTTTGAGCTATCTTCCATTTTACCAATTCTTTTTCCAGTTGCTTTAAATTTACTCTTCAGCAAATCAATTGAGTTCTTAATTTCAGCAGTTATATTTTTCATTTCTAGATGGTTCTTCTTTAAATAAATTAGGACACTTTGATAATCTTACATTTCCAGCTCATTTTTTAAATAACTTTTTTTTTCATTTTTAAAAATTTTCTTGTTGTAGGATATAAAATTAACTTTAACAATTTAACCATATTTCTGATTCCTGAAAAGTAATCATTAAACACTTGGAATTTCCCCAGTGATTGAAGTCTTTGTTTTTCATGGATGATCTTTTGATCACAGAAAAGCTTGCTTGAGTACATTAATGTGGCCACTGTGCTATTTGAGTGCCTTCTAATCTAGTGGGCTCATCTTCCAGCACTAGATCAAAGAATTTTGTTTTGATCCATAAGATTTTCAAGTACTTACTGATAAAGATTAAAGGTTATAGTCTATAGTATGGATTATACCTCAACATAAAGGAAACAAAAATCCTCACAACTGGACCAGTAACTAGCATCATGACAAATGGAGAAAAGATTGAAGTTGTCAAAGATTTTATATTACTTGGTTCCACAATCAACACCAATGGAAGCAGCAGTTAAGAAATCAGATGACATATTTCTTGGGGCATATCTGCTGCAGAAGACCTCTTTCAAGTGCTAAAGAGCAAAGTTGTGTCTCTTTGAAGACTAAACTGCACCTAACCCAAGCCATGGTATTTTCAATCTGTGCGTGTGAGAGCTGGACAATGAATAAAGAAGACCGAAGAAGGGTTGATGAGTTGTGGTGTTGGCAAAGAATATTGAAAGTACCATGGACTGCCAGAAGAATTAACAAATCCATCCTGGAAGAAGTATAGTCGGAATACTCCTTGGAAGTGAGAATGGCCAGACTTCATCTTGCCTACTTTGGTCATGTTGTCTGAGGGGACCATTCCCTGGAGAAGGATATCATGCTTGGTAAAGTTGGAAGGTCAACGAAAAAGGGGAAGGCCCTCAGTGAAATGGATTGACACAGTAGCTGCAACAATGGGCTCAGGTACAGCAAGAATTGTGAGGCTGGGACAGGACCGGCCAGTGTTTCGTTTTGTTGTACATAGGAATGTTATGAGTTGGAGCCAACTTAATGGCACCTAACAACAACATCTATTTTTTTTGAAGAGTTTCGGAAGGATTAGTGATAATTCCTCTTTAAATGTTTCTTAGAATTCACTAGTTAAACCCTCTAGTCCTGGACCTTTTTTGTGGGGGGATAATTTGATTACCAACTCAGTTCTATTTGCTTGGAGTGGATCTGTTGAGATTTTTATATTTCTTCTTGAATCAATTCAGGTAGATTATGTACTTAAGTGAGGAAGCGGTGGCAAGGATCCAGGTACGGCCAGGCACCCAAGCTGTGCCCCTTCCAAGCAGTGGGAAAGCAGAAAAAAAGCCAGGAGCTGGGGGCAGGGAGGGAACCAGGACAGAGCAAGGAAGCAGCAGCAGGGATCTAGGTAAGGCTGGGGTCCCAGGCCATGCCCCTCCCAAGCAGCAGGAAAGCTGGGGAAAGCAGGGAAAAAGCCAGAGGGAGGACCAAGACAGAGCGAGGAGGCAGTGGTAGAGATAGAGGTAAGGTCAGAGACCCAGGTCATGCCCCTCCCAGGCCATGGGAAAGCCAGGAAAAGCAGAGAAAAAGCTGGGGGTGGGGTGGGGACGAGGACAGAGAGCAGAAGCAGCAGGAGGGATTCAGGTAAGGCCAGGAACCCAGGCCATGCCCCCAAGTGGGAAGAAAGAGGCAGGGATCCATATAAAGGGAGGGTGGGGAGAGTGGAGAGGTTTTGAACAGCTAAGGGAGATAAACTTATCTGTCAGTTTGTCCTACTGTGGTGGCGTGTTGCTGTGAGGTTTGGGGCTGTGCCACTGTTGTTTCAAACTCAGCGGGGTTGCACATGGTGGACAGGTTTCAACACCTTGCAGACTGAGACAAACTAGGAAAAAGGAGGACACCATCCACTTCTCAAAGAATTGGCCAGGGAAAACCTTATGAATAGCAGAGAAACACTGTCTGGTACATTACTGTGCAACTTCATGAATAGCCTGGAAACATTGTTTGATACAGTGCTGGAGGATAAGTCACTGAGGTTGGAAGGTTCTCAGTATAGGACTGGGAAAGAGCTGCATCATCAGAGTAGAACCAGCCTTACTGACATGGATGAGGTAAAGCTTTTGAGACCTCCATTTGCTGACGTGGCATGACTCAAATTGAGAAATAGCTCAAAACACCCATTAATAATTGGAACATGGAATGTACAAAGTGTGAATCTAGGAAAATTGGAAGTTGTGAAAGATGAAATGGAATGCATAAAGATTGATATCCTAGGCATTGTTGTTGTTGTTAAGTGCCGTCAAGTCAGACCTAACTCATACTGACCCACTCCTTGGGTTTCTGAGGCAGTATCACTACGGAAGTAGATTGCCCAACCTTCCTTCTGAAGAGTGGCTAGTGGGTTTGAACCACCAGACTTCTGGTTAGAACTCAAGTGCCTTAGCCACTATGTTACCAGAGCGCCTATCCTAGGCATTAGTGAGCTGAAATGGATGGGTTGTGGCCATTTTGAATCAGACCATCATGTGGTCTACTATGCCGGGAATGACAATTTGAAGAGGAATGGCGTGGCATTCATCATCACAAAGAATGTTTCAAGATCTGTCCTGAAGTACAATGCTGCCAGTGATAGGATAATATCCATATGCCTACAAGGAAGACCAATTAATATGACTGTTATTCAAATTTATACCCCAACTACCAAAGCAAGATGAGGAAATTGAAGATTTTTATCAGCTTCTGCAGTCTGAAATTGACCAAACATACAATCAGGTGTGTTAATTATCACTTGCAACTGGAATGCAAAAGTTGGAAACAAAGAAGAATCACTGGTAGTTGGAAAATTTGGCCTTGATGACAGAAATGATGCTGGAAATCGCATGATAGAATTTTGCAAGACCAAGAACTTATTCGTTGCAAATATCTTTTTTCAATAACACAAACGGCAACTATACATGTGGACTACAACTGATAGAATACACAGGAATCAGATTGACTGCATCGGTGGTAAGAGGTGATGGAAAAGCTCAATATCTTCAGCCAAAACCAGGCCAGGGGCTGATTGTGAAACAGACCATCAACTGCTCATATGCAAGTTCAACTTGAAGTTGAAGACAATTAAAACAAATCCATGAGAGCCAAAATATGACCTTGAATAGATTTAATGCATTGAACACCACTGACCGAAAACCAGAAGAATTGTGGGATGACATCAAGAGCATCATCCATGAAGAAAGCAAGAGGTCACTAAAAAGACAAGAAAGGAAGAAAAGACCAAAATGGATGACAGAAAAGACTCTGAAACTTGCCCTTGAGTGGAGAATAGCTAAAGCAAATGGAAGAAATGACAAGATAAAAGAGCTAAACAGAAGATTTCAAAGAGCAGTTTGAGCAGACAAAAACCAATTACTATGATGAAACGTGCAAAGATTTTGAATTAGAAAACCAAAAGGGAAGAACATGCTCAGCATTTCTCAAGCTGAAAGAACTGAGAAAAAAAAAAAAAAATTAAGCCTTGACTTGCAATATTGGAAGATTCTGTGGGAAAAATATTGAATGATGCAGGAAACATCAAAAGAAGATGGAAGGAATACACAGCATCATTGTACCAAAAAGAACTGGTCGATCTTCATCCATCCATTTCAGGAGGTGGTATATGATCAAGAACCAATGGTACTGAAGGAAGAAGTCAAAGCTGCACTGAAGGAATTGGTGAAGAACAAGGCTCTGGGAATTGACAGAATACCCATTGAGGTATTTCAACAAACATGCCCCACTAGAGGCACTCACTCGGTTATGCCAAGAGTTTTGGAAAACAGCTACTTGGGTGACTGACTGGAAAAGATCCATATTTGTACCCATTCCAAAGAAAGGTGATCCCACAGAATGTGGAAATCATAGAACAATATCATTAATATCGCATGTCAGTCAGATCTTACTGAAGATAAGTCAAAAATGTTTGCAGCAGTATATTGACAGAGAACTTCCAGAGGTGCAAGCTGGATTCAGAAGAGGAC
>NW_006921615.1:1411325-1422392 GCF_000298275.1 Orycteropus afer afer
AGCAAGAATGGCCAGACTTTGTCTCACCTACTTTGGTTATGTTGTCAGAAGGGACCATTCCCTGGAGAAGGATGTCATGCTTGGTGAGTTGGAGGATCAACGAAAGAGGTGAAGGCCTTCAATGAAAGGGATTGACACAGTGGCTGCAACGATGGGCTCACATATAACAAGGATCATGTAGCTGGCATGGGACCGGTTGGTGTTTCATTCTGCTGTGCATAGGGTTGCTATGAGTCGGACATGACTCGCCGGCACCTAACAACAACAGTAGCAACAACACATGCTTGAGAAATCTGTTCATTTCATTTAAGTTATCTAATTTGTTAATGTACATTTGTTCTTAGTATTTTCTTATAATCCTTTTTATTTCTGTAAAGAAGTTTGTAATGTTCCCGCTTTCATTTCTGATTTTAGTTATATGCATCCTCTTGATTTTTTGTTTGTTTGTTTGTTCAGCTACAGTTCTGTGAATATTTTTAATCTTTTCAAAGAACCCACTTTTGGTTTAATTGATTCTATTATTTTTCTATTTTCTATTTAATTTACCTGTGCTCTAATACTTACTGCCCATCTGTTGGTTTGTCTTAATTGCAGTGGCTAGTGTATTGCTAAAGGAGCTCTGGTGGTGTAGTAACTAAGGCATTTGACTGCTAACCAGAAGGTTGGTGGTTCAAAGCCACTGGCCACTCTGTGGAAGGAAGACTGGGCAATCTACTTCCGTAAAGATTTACTGCCTCAGAAACTCAGGGGTTTGCTATGAGTCAGAATCAACTTAATGGCACTGAGGTGTTTTTTTTTTTTTTTTTGGTTTAGTATGTTGCTATAATGCTGGAAACTATGCCACTGTATCTCTAATACCAGCAGGGTGACCCATGGTGGACAGGCTTTGATTGAGCTTCCAGACTAAGACAGACTAGGAAGAAGACCTGGAGATCTGCCTCTGAAAATTAACCAATGAAAAGCTAGCAGATAACCACAGAACATTGTGTGGTTTTATTTTGTTACACATCAGTTACTGTGAGTCAATGCCAACTTGATGGTACCTAACAACAGCATTAGTATTTCCTTATTTTAGCTTTGGCTTTAATTTGCTCTTTTTCTAATTTATTTAAAGTATAAAGCTAATTTATTGATTTGGGGTCTTTTACTGCTCTAAATTTCCCTCTGAGCTGCATTTCATACATTTTGGAAGGGTCTATCTTTTTTTTTAATAAATTTAACATTCTTTACTACATCTGTTCCCTGTTCAAATCAATGTTTTCTGTTAAGCCTGTTATAACATCTTGTGGATGTAGTCTTGGATCTTAAATGTTGTGTTATTTATTATAGTGATTTACATATATATATTTGGTAGGAAACACTTGAAAAATAATTTCCAGTAACCCAAAATCCATTGCCACTGAGTTGACTCTGATTCTTGGCAACCCTACAGGACAAAGTAGAACTGCCTCATAGGTTTTCCAAGACTATAAATCTTTATGGAAGTTCACTGTCACATTTTTCACCTGCAGAGCAGCTGGTGGGTTCAAACCACCAACCTTTTGGTTAGCACCAAGTGCTTAATCACTGCACCACCAGGGCTCCTTATAATTTCCTATGTTGTTGTTAACTGCCATTTCTTGTTGTTGTTATGTGCTGTCGAGTTGGCCCTGACTCATAGCCACCCCTCCTTGGGTTGCCGAGGCAGTATCACTATGGAAGTAGATTGCCCAGCCTTCCTTCCGAGGAGTGACTGACTGGTGGGTTTGAACTGCCAGCCTTCTGGTTAGTAGTCAAGTGCCTTAGGAACTATGCTACCAGAGCTCCTAGCTGCCATTTAGTTGGTTCCAACTCATACCCACCCTATGTACAACAACAGAATGAAACACTGCCTGGTGTTGCGCCTCCTCACAATCATTCCGGTGCTTGAGCCCATCATTGCAGGCACTGTGGTAATCCATCTCATTGAGAATCTTCCCCTTTTTTGCTGATTTTCTTTCTTACCAAGCACAATATCCTTCTCCAGGGACTGGTGTCTCCTGATAACATGACCGAAGTACATGAGACAAAGTCTGGCCATTCTCACTTCTAAGGAGTATTCTGGAAGCATTTCTTCCAAGACAGATTTGTTTGTTCTGGCAGTCCATAGTATTTTCAAAATTCTTTTATAATATCACAATTCAAATGCAACAATTCTTTGTGTGTGTGTGTGTGTGTGTGTGATTTGGGAGAAATTTTACAGAGCAAATTCACTTTCCATACAGTCGTCACATACACTTTGTCTCCTGACATTGACTACAATTTACCCCAGTGCAACAGCTACCCTCCCACTTCCTTCTGACAGTTACCTCTTCCCTGTGTCCATCCTTCCATGCACTCCTGCCCCCTGAGGTGTCTACCTGTGCATAAACAGCTCTTCTTTCTCCCATGATTATTGTCTCCAAGGAGTATAGCTACCTCAGGTAAATGTTCAACTCATATGCCTGCCTTTTGTTTGGCTGGAATTCATAGGTGTGGGTTCAATACCAGACCTGAAGGACAGCTAGGGGCCATAGTCTCAGTGGTTCCACCAGGCTCTATCACACCAGCAAACCTGGTCCCTCTGAATGATTTTGAGTTTTGTTCCACATTGTTCTCCCTCTCTATCCAGGATCTCCTACATAGATGCCTTCCAAGTGGTTGACAGTCGTAGCCGGGCACCATCTTCTGGTCTCATAGTCATATAGGCTGCGGATCGCATGGTGTACCACTCGCTAGGACTAATTGTTTCCATGAATCTTTGGTTTTCTTCATTCTTCTTTGCTCTAGATGAGGAGAGACCCATCGTTGCATCTAGATGGCTGCTTGCAAGCTTTTGAGATCCTGGTCGCTACTTGGCAAAGTAGGTGGTGGAACAGTGTTTTGTGTAGTATGTTATACCAGTTGAGCTTGATGTCACCTGTGACTATGGTCCCGAGCCCACAGGTTCAACTATTTGCTCCCTCTGGGTAGCAGGCAAATGCAGCAATTCTTTTGCAGTCTTTCTTATTCATTGTCAAACTCTCACATGCATATGAAGCTATTGAAAATATCATGACTTGGGTCAGGTGCACCTTAATCTTCCAAGTGACATCTTTGTACTTTAACAATTTAAAGAGGTCTTTTGTTGCAGATTTGCCCAGTGCAATACATTGTTTGATTTCTTGACTCTTGTTTCCATGGCCATTGATTGTGGATCCAAGTAAAATGAAATCTTTGACAATCTTTTCTCCATTTATCATGATGTTTCTTATTGGTCCAGTTGTGAGGAGTTTTGTTTTCCTTATGTTAAAGTGCAATCCATACTGACGGCTGTAGTCCTTGATCTTCATCAGTAAGTGCTTCAAGTCATCTTCATTTTCAGCAAGAAAAGTTGTGTTATCTTCATATCTACTTTTGTTAATGAATCTTCCTCTAATCCTTATGCCACGTTCTTCTTCATATAGTCCAACATCTTGAATTATTTGCTTAGCATACAGAGTGAATAAGTATGTTGGAAGGATACAACCTTAATGCACACCTTTGCAGATTTTAAACCATGCAGTATCCCCTTTTCTGTTAGAACAACTGCCTCTTGGTCTATGTACAGGTTCCTCATGAGCATAATTAAGTGTTCTGGAATTTCCATTTATTGCAATGTTATCCATAATTTCCCATTGTTGTTGTTGTTATGTGCCATCGAGTCGGACCTGACCCATAGTGACCCCTCCTTGGGTTTCCGAGGCAGTATCACTATGGAAGTAGATTGCCCCATCTTCCTTCTGAGGAGTGGCTAGTGGGTATGAACTGTCAGCCTTCTGGTTAGCAGTCAAGTGCCTTAGGCACTACGCTACCAGAGCTCCTATAATTTTCTATAGATATATATAATTGAAATGCATCTTTAATTGAAGATTATTTAGAAATGAAATGGAATATGCAGAAATTTTATTATTTTAGAATAATATTTAAAAATATTAGAAGAAATGGCCTAAAACATTAGCATTTATGAGAATTCATGTGAATATAGATTTTTATTTGACTCACAATTCTTGCAGAAAACAAATTAGATTGAGATGTTTTCAGAATAGCCATTTCCTTTAGGCACGTAAAGGTGGTTATATCCGTATCTGGGAGCAGTTAATAATAATATAGTTAACCTGCTAAAAAAAGTTATGACAAAGGATGGAGTGACTGTCATATTAATGGTTGTTTTGTTGTCCAGGATGCACCCTTTATAACTAGCTCACTCTGTTTGCGGGATCATTTACAGTGATTCAGATTGTGAGTCAGGAACCAAGATATCCTGTGATGTCACATTAAAAAGATTTATGATACTTTCAAACTATAGGAACATAATAAATGGATGACCTATAGGATTTAAGTAGCATATTTAAATGGGTATATTTTTCTTGCAGATATCTTTGAGAATCATTTCTCTTGTGGAAATAATGTGCTTTGTTTTAATGAAGTCCCCATACTAAGGAAATGACCCCCTTTGATTGTTTCTCAGCATGCCTGGAGCTCCAGCTATATCTATTAGTCTTATAGATTTGTCAGGGCCATCAAATGATTAATGCAGGAAGGTTGATGATACAGGTAAGAAAATATCCTTACCATAGATGTCATGAAATGTTGTGTCAGAGAATTAATCAAGAGTTGATTGTAGGTTCCCAAACTTTGTATGATATTCAATATTTTGTCATTTTAAGGGGTAATGCTGGTTTTATTAAATTTTAGAGCTTCTTGCATGAGAAATAGGAGCTCTGGTAGCGTAGTGCCTAAGGCACTTGACTGCTAACCAGAAGGCTGGCAGTTCAAATCCATTAGCCACTCCTCGGAAGGAAGGTTGGGCAATCTACTTCCGTAGTGATATCACCTTGGAAACCCAAGGAGGGGTCTCTATGAGTCAGGTCCGACTTGACGGCACATAACAACAACAACAAGTGTGAGAAATGATGTATTAATGAATATATTCAGTTTCAAGGATTTCATAGCAGAGGAAGTAATAAGAATCATATGACTATTA
The DNA here is from genome assembly GCF_000298275.1 of Orycteropus afer afer. NCBI lineage: Eukaryota > Metazoa > Chordata > Mammalia > Tubulidentata > Orycteropodidae > Orycteropus > Orycteropus afer. The sequence goes on from NW_006921615.1 coordinate 1,416,328, forward strand.
GTTTAAAAGGAGAAATCAATAAGTGGTTCTTAGAAAGACAGAATTATAAGACTAACTCTTTTGGTGTATTATATGAAATATTGATCATGAAAAAAATTCTGACTCTTCTTTTATCTGCCTTCCTTTAAATGTTGGTATTTCTCATTCCTGGACTTCATCTTTTTTTCTTGTATATTCTCCCTATGCTATATCCACCAAGGAGCCCTGGTGACACAGTAGTTAAAGTGCTCAGCTACAAACCAAGTTTAGTTGGTTTGAACCCATCAGCCACTCTGTGGGAGAAGGTTGTGGCAGTCTTCTTCCTTAAAAATTACAGCTTTGGAAATCCTATGGGGCACTTTTTTTTTTTTTTTCCTTGTGGTTTGGGTGCAAATTTACCAAGCAGATTCATTATACTCTCAACAGTTCATGCACATTTGGTTTCATGGCCCCAATTACAATCCCTATGAGGCAGTGTACTCTATCTGATAGGGTTGCTGTGAGTTGGAAACAACTTATTCAGCAATGATTTGTGTCACATCACTTAGGACCAGGGCTTCAGTTACTTGTATTCCAATGATTCTACATCTTTGCATCCAACTTTCTTCTGATTTCTGGACCACTATTTCCAACTACTTGGAAGTGTTCAAAGAATCTCAAACGTGTCCTAAATTGAACTCTTTACCTTTACTTCCATCCACATCAGCTTCTGCTCTGCGTCTCTGTCTTGCCTAATGGTAAACCAAAACCTGTTGCTGTTGGGTTGATTCCCACTTATAGAGACTCTATCAGAAGGAGTAGAATGGCCCCACAGGATTTCCAAGGTTGTAATCTTTGTGAAAGCAGATTGTCACATCTTCATCCTGCAGAACTGCTGGTGAATATGAATTACTGACCTTTCATTGAGCAGCTGAGAGCTTAACCACTGCACCATCAGGGCTCCATTGCCTGATGGCATCACCATTGTATTAGTCAGCCACTCCTCAGAAGGAAGACTGGGCAATCTACTTCTGTAGTGGTATCGCCTCGGAAACCCAAGGAGGAGTCGCTATGAGTAGCAATCGACTAAATGGCAGTGAGTTTAGTTTTGGTTTGGTTTTAGTCTGTAAGTAAATATTGACTTAACACAATAGGTGTTTTTTCTTACTAAATTGACAGAAATGGATATGGAGTCTGTTTCAAACACTCTTTCAGAGAATCAGGCTAATAGAGGCTCTTCTTTCATCACTTTGGGTACTGATATCCAGCTGATATGGGAAGAGAATGACAGATAGACTGGGGGGATTTTTATGGATCAAGATTGGAAGTGGTGCTTATCATTTCTACTCACATTCCTTTGGCCATAATTCAGTCATATGGCCATACCTAACTTAAAAGGAGGCTGGAACATATAACCTGTCTGTGTTCCGAAGAAAGAAAAAATAGGCTTAATGGGAATATATTGCATCTTCCTTAATTTATCTTCCTGTTCAAATTAAAAATGTTTTCACCTTTGTGTTTTCTTCTTTTCTTTTTATTCTTTAGCTATGAAGTTCAATACCTAAATCCTACCCCTCAAATCTATCCTTTCCTTTCTATTTTTATTGTCATTCTCCTACCCAGCACCCTCATCTTCCTAAGACTTTGGAATAGTTTTTAAATTGGCACCCTTGATTATGGTCAGTTTGATCCATCCTTCATGTTGCCAGCATTGTTTTTTTTATAACTCATGATGTCACTGTTATGCTTAAACATGCATTAATAGTTGCAATATACAAAAGCTGTAGCAAGGTATCAAAGGCCTTTAGATTCTGGTGCCCTGTCTCATCCTTTGCCTGGTGAGTATCTACTCTTCACTTCTTTTGTGATGCCTTTTTCTATGATCCCTATTCCTCAAAACACTTAATTTTTTCTTTCTGAGTGGCACTTTGTACCTCAAGAATAATGTATAAAACATATCTCACAAGATTTTAAGCTCCAAAAGGGCTTATTCATAGTTATATTCCTAGAGCCTTGAGATCTTGACACTTAATAAGCACTAAGCATTGGATGAATTTATTACAATTTTTTTTGTATCCATATCTGTTTGTCATGTTGGATTATATATCAATTAAAGATGAAGATCCCACCTATTAATTCATGAATCCTCTGTGCCTAGCATATGTTACAAACCAAATAAATTTCACTGAATTGAGTAAAACTGGTCTTGGAACACATAAGATACAGTTTATGTGGAATTCTGGCTTAAGATGTAGCAAGATGGTTGTGATGAAAGAAAGCATTAGACATACACATGCAAGAGATTCCGTCATTTATTTATGAAAAAATATTATGATTGCTAACTATGTGCAAAGATTGTCCTAGAGACACAATGATGAGTAGCAGACATAGTTATTGCTATTCTGGAGACCATGATCTATACACTAAAGCAAACTGGGTCACACATACTGAAAGAAAGTTAGCATGAATGGCACATACAACAAGGGATTCCAGCCTATACTGTGGAGTCAGAGCAGTGGCCCTTGAGGATAGAACACTTAAATTGAGATTTGAAGGCATTACCAGGTAAAAGGGAGGATATGGATGACTTTCACAAAAGCAACAGGCAAAGTTCTTTTTGTCAGAGGAAGTATGGCATGTTTGAAGATCCAAAAAGCCATTGTAAACAGTGAGGAGGAGAGCAGTGTAAGACAAATCTGGAGAAAAAAAACAGGAACTAGAAAGTGTAGGGGCCTTGTAGAACATGATAAAAATCTTAGTCTTTATCCTAAGAGCAAGAGAACATCATTGAAGTTTTAGTTAAATGGGGACATTAACAATTATTTGTTTTGAAAAGATCACTCTGTACTGAATGAGGTTGAGGTTGGAGAAGATGTAGGAAAACCAGAGAAAATGCTATTGAAATTGTCCAAGTAAGGGATGATGGTAGCCTGGATTAGCAGAGTAATATAGGAGATAGAAAAAAATGGCTTTGGGAGTTCCGTAAGGGTTCAAATGGACAAAATGTAGTGATGAATTTCATGTAATGAAGTAAAACATTGTAATTACTGACATAAAGAACATTGGAAGAGGACCATAGTTCACTTTGGACATATTGAGCCTGTTACTATCGATAACTGTAACCTTCTTTAATCTTGATTCCAACTCCTCTTCTATTACTAGTTCATATATTTCTAGCCCATTCCTTCTAAAGCCTTCATTCCAATATTGCTTTTCCAGCCTTTGATCTCTCGAGACTGTTTGAGTGCTTTCTAGTCCTCTCATAATCACATTATCATCTTTATCCAGTTTATATTCTTTTCATAACATCATTACAATCCCTCCCTCACATACATGCTTGACTTTGATCTTCTCTTGCTTCATCTGTCTTCTTAGAAACCCCCCCCCACACACACATGCCCCAAAATTCATTACCTTCAAAGTCAATTCCAACTTATAAGTGACCTTATAGGGCAGAGTAGAACTGCCCATATGGTTTCCAAGGGTGTAATCATTATGGAAGCAGACTGTTATATCTTTCTTCTATGGAGTAGTTGGTAGGTTCAAACCACAGACCTTTTGGTTGGCAGCCAAGCACTTTAACAACTGCACCATAAGGTAACCTTTTAGTTAAATAACAGATAGACTCATAAAACAAAGAGTATTACCAATGAGTACTGTGCCCTTTTAAAAAATCATCTATATGAGAACAAATGGTTGTTATTGTAAGGCAAAGATGAAAGGGTAAGTGGTCAGGGAAACCAGATTACTAGAAATGAAATGTCCAAGAAGGGAATTAATGAGAATGTTACCACATTGTGAAAAATATAACCAATGTCTCAACAATTTGTATTGTTGTTGTTGTTGTTATGTGCCATCGAGTTGGACCCGACTCATAGCAACCCCTCCTTGGGTTTCCTAGGCAGTATCACTATGGAAGTAGATTGCCCCATCTTCCTTCTGAGGAGTGGCTGGTGGGTTTGAACCACCAATGTTCTGGTTAGCAGTCAAGTGCCTCAGGCACTACGCTACCAGAGCTCCCGACAATTTGTGTAGTACTTATTAAATGGGAACCTAATTTGCTGTCTAAACTTTAACTAAAAATACAGTAAAATATTATTGAAAAAAAAAACCCAAAACAAAACCATACAGAATGGGTTCATTTTAGATGAGTACTAAACTCAAATAGGAGCCCTGCTAGTGCAGTGGTCACATGCTCGGCTAACTGAAAGGTTGTCTGTTTGAACCCACCAGCTGCTCAGTGGGTGAAAGATGTGACAGTCTGCTTCTGTAAAGATTACAGTCTTGGGGCAGTTGTACTCTGTCTTATAAAGTTGCTATGAGTCAGAATCAACTCCATGGCAACAGGCATTAACCTCAAATGAGACAATAGTGCTGCCTGGAAATCTTAATGGATTTCACTAGTACTGTTCTCCAACTCTCCTTGTTGTTGTTGTTGTTATGTGCCGTCAAGTTGGACCTGACTCATAGCGACCCCTCCTTGGGTTTCCAAGGTGATATCCCTATGGAAGTAGATTGCCCAACCTTCCTTCCAAGGAGTGGCTGGTGGGTTTGAACTGCCAGCCTTCTGGCTAGCAGTCAAGTGCCTTAGGCACTATGCTACCAGAGCTCCTTGAGGACTGTTTTATACTAACTACACTCCAGATCGTTCCTCCCCAATCCTCACTCTAAACTGATGAATTTTATTCCTATTGCACTGAGAAAATGGAAGCAATAAGAGGAAAACTTCCTCAAACTCCCTTCATCACATCTACCTATCAGTATCTGATTCTCTTTACTTTTCCTTTTCTCCTGTATTTATATATGAACTAAGCTTGCTCCTAGCAAAGGCTATCCTCTTCACTTGTGATCTCAATTCTTAGGTTGAGCAATACTCAGTAAATTCTTACCTCTGTTCCCTGTGGCATCACTTCTCCCCACTACTGCAATTTTTTCTTTACCTGATTTTTCTCTTTCTCTAATGCCTCTTTCCTTTTTTTTTTTTTTTTTTTAATGGTGAGCTTCCTCAAAAGAGTTATTTGCACTCCAGTTCTCTCTTGTACCACTTTATTCAGGCTTCCATACTTCTCATTTTCCTTATCCAGAATGTATCAAGGTCATTATGACCTCCAGTTCATTTTTCAATCCTCATCTTATGTAACCTGTTAGCACCATGTAACTTAAGTGATCTCTTTCCATCTTGAAATTCTTTTTGGTTTCCAAACATCACACACACACTTCTTTTTTTAAAAAATATTTTATTGTGCTTTGGGTGCAAATTTATAGAGCAAAATTTGTTTTGCAGTCAACAGTTCATGTACATTTGATTTCACTCCCGATTACCATCCCCAAGCATAACAAACTCTCCTCCCTTCCTGTCCCTGTGACCACCCCCTCCCTATGCCCTCCTTAGTTATGCACACCTGTCTGTCCAGCTTTCCCTCCATGTGAATGCTACCCCTCTGGTGCTCCATGGCCAATTGCTCCAAGGGATATATCTCGGTAGAGTAGGTGGGTGCATCACCCTGGGTTGGGTATTCTGCATGTAGGTCTTCCTGCTGTTTGGCTGAGAGCCATTCCATGGGAGTGAATCCAGTTCTAGGCCTGAAGGGTAACCTGGGGCGATGGTCTTAGGGATTCCACCAGACTCTGTCTGACCAGTAATTCTGGTCATTTTTGTGTTTGTGAACTTTGTTCCACACACATTTGTCCTCCTACTCTATCCATGATCTCCAGTTTTGATCCCTTTCTGAGTGGTTGGCATTGGTAGTTGGGCACCATCTTCTGGGTCTTGGGGTCCATCATATCCTTGAACTAATTGTTTCCAGATGCCTTTGATTTTCTTCACTCTTATTTGCTTCAGATGAAAGGAGACCGATAGTTGCATCTTTGATGGCCACTCAGAAGCTTTTAAGACACCAGGCTCTACTCATCAAAGCAGGTTGTGGAATGCAGTGTAGTAAATTACTTAGTATGGCTTTTCTACCCATAAGTCATTGTAAACTCAGTGGTGGAATGAGCAACTGAGGAGCTCCTGATTGTAAATGTTATCCACCTGGGTTATTTCTGTTTGGCGTGTGTGATAGTTGAAGATGTGTCAACTTGGCTGGACTCCAGTTGTGAGTGGT
>NW_006921615.1:1423092-1424685 GCF_000298275.1 Orycteropus afer afer
CATTGCTGAGACACCGAGGGACATGCACTGCTGGGGGAGAGACTGTGAGAGAATTGGCTGAGAGACGGTGGGCTGGGAGAGAGACTGTTTTTTTTTTTTTCTGAACTTGAATTGTAGCCTGGTGCTTCCCCAGTAAACCCCATAATCTGTGAGTTCTGCGTGGCCACTGCAGCGAATTATCAAACCCAGGAGAGAGGTGGTGGGTGCTTTGGGAGGAACAGTTGGTGAAAGGGCTGGAGGGAGGCAGCATATCTGGCCTTGCAGGAATAGGCCTTGGGTTATTGATGGTGACTCTGTCTTCCTTTTGTGGGGTTAGAAGAGGTCGGAATATGTGGACTCCTTGTCCTTTTTGCATGGAACAAGATTTTTATGTACTATTTTGTGCCAATTGAGCTTTGTGTTCCCTGAGACTATGGTCCCACGTCAGCAGGTCCAGTGGTTCTCTCTCTCAAGGTGTCTGGTTGTCTCTGAGAGGTTACTCCAACTCTATCTCCTGTTGCTTCTGTAATGTAGGTGGCTAATTTTGTAGCACAAGTACATATGTAAGATTATTTTCAGCTAAATCTGTCTGTGGTCTAGGGTATATTCCCAGATCTTCTCACTTGTCTATGCGTTTATCTGTAGCCTGGTGTTTGGTGTTAGTGGTAATGGAGTATTGTGCATGTACTATTATTTGTGTCTGTTGTCTGCATCTTATGTGCACATGTCAGTGTCCTTCCTTTCACCAATGTCATCATGCTGGTCATGGACTCTTTCCATACCATCCCACCTCTCACCCAAATCAACATGTGACCCCCAACTAATCTGAGATTTTCCATCCCCTTCCCTCTCATCCCTGGTAACCTACAAAGTGAGTTTCCTTCCCTAAGTAAACCTTTCCTTGACTTTTTACAATAATGGGCTCATACAATATTTGTCCTTCTGCAGTTGACTTATTTCACTCACATAATTTCCTCCAAATTCATTCACATTATGAGATGATTCGGGTATTCTTTGTTATTCTTTAATGTAGCATAGTATTCCACTGTATGAATGTGCCATAATTTGGTTATCCATTCATCTGAGGATGGGCATTTAGGTTGTTTCCATCTCTTTGCTATAGTGAATTGCGCTGTGGTGAACATGGGTGTGCATATGCCCGTTTGTGGCTTGTCTCTCACCTCTTTAGGATATATTCCTAGTAATGGAATTGTTGGATCAAATGGTATTTCTATTTTCAGATTCTCAAGGAAATGCCATACCATTTTCTGCAATGATTGTACCATTTTGCAGTCCCACTAACAGTGTATGAGAGTTCCAGTTTTTTCCACAACATCACCAGCATTTGTTATTTTCTGTCTTGTTTAATTTTGCTATTATTGCTGGGGTGAGATGATATGCATTGTTATTTTGATTTACATTTCTCTAGTGGCTAATTAAGGAGCTCTGGTAGCATAGTGGCTAAAGCACTTGACTGCTAACCAGAAGGCTGGCGTTTCAAACCCACCAGCCACTCCTCGGAAGGAAGGTTGGGCAATCTTACTTCTGTAGTGATACTGCCTCAGAAACCCAAGGAGGGGTGACTATGAGTCGGGGCCGACTCGACGGCAAACA
>NW_006921615.1:1424785-1426151 GCF_000298275.1 Orycteropus afer afer
GGCAATCTTACTTCTGTAGTGATACTGCCTCAGAAACCCAAGGAGGGGTGACTATGAGTCGGGGCCGACTCGACGGCAAACAACAACAACAACAACAATGGCTAATTAAGGAGCTCTGATGATGTAGTGCCTAAGGCATTTAACTGCTAACCAGAAATTTGGCGGTTCAAACCCACCAGCCACTCTGTGGAATGAAGACTGAGCAATCTACTTCCATAAAGATTTACCACCTCGGAAACCCAGTGGGAGTTGCTACGAGTTGGAATTGACTCAATGACAGTGAATTTGGTTTGGAATGGCTAATGACAGTGAACATTCCTCATGTGTTTTTTGGCCACCAGTATACCATCTTTAGTGAAGTGTCTGTTCAAGTCCCTTGCCCGTTTTTGAATTGGATTGTTTGGCTTTTTGATGTTGAGGTGTTGAAATTTTCTATAAATTTTAGAGGTAAGTCCTTTGTGAGATATGTCATAGCCAAATATTTTTTTCCCTATCCGCACATTCTCTTTTTACATTTGTGGAATAAGTCTTTCAATGTGTGTAAGAATTTAATTTTCAAAAGGTTCCAGTCACCTAGCTTCTCTTCCACTGCCTGTGCATATTGGGTTATGCTTGATAGTCTATTTATGTCACATATTAGGGCCCCTAGATTTGCCCCTATTTTATCTTTGATGAGCTTTATAGTTTTTTTTTTTTTTTAAATTGTGATTTGGGTAAAGATTTACAGAGCAAATTCACTTTCCATACAGCAGTTCACATACACTTTGTCACATGATATTGACCACAGTTTACCACAATGCAATAGCTCCCCTCCCACTTCTTCCCCATAGTTACCTCTTCCCGGTGTCCATCCCTCCATGCCCTCCAGCCCCCTGAGCTGTCTCCCTGTGCATAAGCAGCCCTCCCCTCTCCCATGATTGTTCTCTCCAAGGAGTTTATCTACCTGAGGCAAACGTTCAACTCATATGCCGGTTTTTTGTTTGGCTGGAAACCACAGGTGTGGGTTCAATTCCAGACCTGAAGGGCAGCTAGGGGCCATAGTCTCAGCAGTTCCACCAGGCTTTGTCGGACCAGCAAACCTGGTCCCTCCCCCCCTTTTTTTTTTCTCCAAATGATGTTGAGTTTTGTTCCACATTATTCGCCCTCTCTATCAAGGATTTCTTAGATATATCCCCTTCCAAGTGGATGACAGTGGTAGCCGGGCACCATCTAGTTCTGGTCTCATAGTCACATAGGCTGCAGATTGGATGGTGTACCAGTCGCTAGGACTAAATTGTTTCCATGAATTTTTATTTTCTTCATTCTTCTTTGCTCTGGATGAGGAGAGACCCATCGTTGCATCTAGATGGCAGCTTGCTAGCTTTTA
>NW_006921615.1:1433486-1440391 GCF_000298275.1 Orycteropus afer afer
TTATCTTCTGTGTCTGTGTTAATTGGTTTCCCTTTTCTTTGTTGAAGAGGGTCTGTGCAGTCCTTCTGCCTAGTCCGCCATCTTGCCGGATCCAACCTCGTCTGATTTCTTGATTGCTGCTTCCATTCGTGTTGATTGTGGATCCAAGTAATAAGAAATCTTTGCCAACTTCAATCTTCTCTCCATTTATTGTGATGCTGCTTATTGATCCAGTTGTGAGTATTTTCCGTTTCTTTATGTTGAGATATAATCCATACTGCAGACTGTAGTCTTTAATCTTTATCAGTAAGTGCTTCAAGTAATTTTCACTTTCAGCAAGTAAGGTTGTGTCATCTGTATATCACAGGTTGTTAATGAGGCTTCCTCCAATCTGATGCTGGTTTCTTCTTCATATAGTCCAGTTTCTCAGATTACTTTCTCAGCATACAGACTGAACAAGTATAGTGAAAGGATAGAACCCAGACACACTCCCTTCCTTATTTTATATATGTAGTATCCCCTTGCTCTGTTCGAATGGCAACCTCCTGGTCTAGTACAGGTTCCTCATGAGCACAATTAAGTGTTCTGAGATCCCATTCTTCTCAGTGTTACCATAATTTGGTATGATCCACACAGTTGAATGCTTTTGCACAGTCAATAAAACACAAGTAAACATCTTTCTGGTATTCTTTTCTTGAAGCCAACATCCAACTGACATCAACAATGTTATCCCTTGTCCCATGTCCTCTTCTGAATCCAGCTTGCATTTGTGGAAGTTCCCTATCAATATACTTCCACAACCATTTTTGAATTAACTTCAGCAAGATTTTACTTGCATGTGATATCAATGATATTGTTCGATAATTTCCACCTTCACCTTTCTTTGAAATGGGTACAATTATGGATCTCTTCCAGTCAGTTGGCCAGATAACTGTCTTCCACTATCTTGGCATAGATGAGTAAGTGCATCCAGCGCAGCATCTGTCTGTTGAAACATCTCAGTGGGCATTCCTTCAATTCCTGGAGCCTTATTTTTTGCCAGTTCCTTCAGTGCAGGTTCAATATCTTCCATCAGTACCATTGGTTCTTGATTATGTGCCACCTCCTGGAATGGATGGACATTGACCAATTCTTTTTGGTACAGTGATTCTGTGTATTCCTTCCATCTTCTTTTGATGTTTTCCACATCATTCAATATTTCTGCCCATAGAATCTCTCAATATTGGAACTCGAGGCTTGAATATTTTCTTCAGTTCTTCAGCTTGAAAACTGCCAAGGATGTTCTTCCTTTTTGGTTGTCTAACTCCAGGTCTTTGCACAATTCATTATGATTGACTTTGTTTTCTTAAGCTGCTCTTTGAAATCTTCTGTTCAGCTCTTTTATCTTGTCATTTCTTCCATTTGCTTTAGCTACGTTCTGTTCAAGTTTTAGAGTCTTGTCTGACATCCATTTTGGTCTTTTCTTCCTTTCCTGTCTTTTTAATGACCCTTTTCTTTCTTCATATATAATGTTCTTGATGTCATCCCACAATTCCTCTGGTTTTTGGTCATTGGTGTTCAGTGCATCAAGTCTTTTCTTTAGATGGTCTCTAAATTCAGGTGGGATATAATCAAGGTCATATTTGATCTCTTTTGGAATTGTTTTAATTATTCTCAGCTTCAACTTGAACTTGCATATGAATAGTTGATGGTCTGTTCCACAGTCAGCTCATGGCCTTGTTTTGGCTGAAGATACTGAGCTTCTCCACTGCCTCTTCCCACAGATGTAGTCAATCTGATTCCTGTGTATCCCACCTTGCAAAGCCCACATGTATAGCCATCATTTATGTTGATGAAAAAAAGTTTTTGCAATAAATATGTCGTTGGTCTTGCAAAATTCTATCATGTGACCTCCGGCATCATTTCTATCACCAAAGCCATATTTTCCAACTACTGGTGATTCTTCATTGTTTCCAACCTTTACATTCCAATAACCAGTAATAATCAACACATCTTGATGGCATGTGTGGTCAATTTCAGACTTCAGAAGTTGATAAAAATCTTCAATTTCCTCTTCTTTGGCTTTGGTGGTTGGTGTGTAAATTTGAATAGTAGTATTAAGTGGTTTTCCTTGTAGGTGTACAGATATCCTATTGCTGACAGCATTGTACTTCAGGATAGATCTTGAAACATTTTTTGTGACAATTTGTCATTCCTGGCATAGCAGATCATATGGTTGTCTGATTCAAAATGGTCAAACCAGTCCATTTTAGCTTACCAATGCCTAGGATATCACTGTTCGTGTGTTCCATTTCTTTTTTGACAACTTCTAATTTTTCTACATTCATACTTCATACATTCCATGTTCTGATTATTAATGGCTGTTTGCAGCTCTCTTCCCATTTTGAGTTGTGCCACATCAGCAAATGGAGGTCCTGAATGCTTTACTCTATCCACATCATTAAGGTTCACTCTACTTTGAGGAGGCAGTTCTTCCTCAGTTGTATTTTGAGTACCTTCCAACCTAAGGGGCTCATCTTGTGGCACTATATTGAACAATGTTTCAGGGCTATTCATAATGTTTTCCAATAATATATCAGGCAGTGTTTCACTGCTATTCATCAGGTTGTCACTGGCCAATTCTTCGACAAGTGGCTGGCCCCTTCCTTCTTTGAAGTCTGTCTTAGTCTGGAAGCTCCGCTGAAACTTGTCCACCATGAGTGACCTTGCTGGTATTTGAAATACTGGTGACATAGCCTTCAGCCTCATAGTAACACTCAAGCCACCACAGTACAACAAACTGACAGACAAGGGGTGGTAGGAAATTACAGTTACACAAAATAATAGGCTCTTTCTTTGATTAAAGAAAAATCAACAAAGGAAAAGTATTTAACCAAAAAAAAAAAAAAACCAAACTCACTGCCATGGAGTTGGTTCTGATTCCTAGTGACCCTTCCTTTGGTTTCTGAGGTGATATCTCTGCAGAAGTAGATTCCCCAGGCTCCCTTCTGAGGAATGGCTGGTAGGTTTGAACCACCAGCCTTCTGGTTAGCAGTGAAATGCCTTAGGCACTATGCCACCAGAGCTCCCAAAAATATTTAAGGTTGGCATTGTTCTTAAATGGCAAAAAGCCACTTATTTATTTGTTTATTTTGCTGTGTAGTGAGTCAACATTTGCATGTGGGGAAATGGTAGGAATAGTTTAGAGAAAAAACACCCTGGAAGATACTCAGTCTAGTGTTTTGTTTTGTTTCTCCTCCAGGAAAGAATGAGATTTTCTTAAGACTAAGATTTCCTCAGAGATAAAGTTCTCACTGTATGTATTGAGTGGGAGTCAAGAGTCCTGAGTCATAGTTCTGATTCTGACATTAGTTAGGTTTCTCTGTCTGAATTTCAGTTTTCTCATCAAAGAGATGTGAAAAGATGATCTTATTTTCCTTCTGTTTCTAAAATCAGTGAGTCTGTAGCATTCTGTTTTCATTTCGACTTCCACATGATAGTCAAGAGTGTAAATCATGGACTTTTTCTTAGAGTTGAAAATGTTCTTGCAGATCATCTGTCTCTGAATTCGTGCCCCAAGGTGTTGGGTTCTGAGGAGACTTGATGAATTTTACCCTTGTTGAACTGATTACGAGATAAGGCAAAGGAGTCAGGCAAATATAGATGAAAATAATGTCTTTATTATTGGTAAAACTGAGATTGTAGAATGTAGCTTAGAGTTGCAGACAAATGGGTTTCATAATACTGAACTCCAGAATGAGGCAGACTTATCCACCAGAGTCATAAGGAGTACAGAAAATTTCAGGCCTTTTCATTGTCCCTGGAAAAAATATCACATGGGAAAGCAGAGAAGAATACAGGCTTTCTGCAGGCAGTCAGCTCTTTAAAGGTAAGGAAAGAGGATAGGGTGGAGCCACCTATCCCCAGGTTCTCTCCTAATCTTACCAAATAAGTTACTGTTCCTCAGGGAAGAAATAAGAAAGGTTAAAAATAAAAAAAATAAAAAAGAGAGAGAGAGAGAGAGAGAGACCAGGGATATTAAGCTACTTCTTTGGCTTTTTCTTCTCAGTCTTCTTTGCCGATTTCTTCTCATCTTTCTGATTTCTGAACATTGGAATGCTTCAGGGGTTGGTCCTTAGAACTCATCCATCCTATTCTCTTCCCATTTGATATCCTCTAGTCTTGTGGCTTTAGGTGCTGATGATCTCCAAATTACTATCTCCAGAAGGAAATGCTTCTTTGAGTTTCAGAACCCCATTGTCTTTAGGTCTTTGCTTAAATGTCCTTTTCTCAGTGTAATCTTCCCTGGCAATCCTATATGAGATATCTCAAACCCTCTACCAGTACATTTTATCCCATTATTTTACTTTAGTTTTCTCCATAGTAATCATCACTATTGCCATAATATATACTTAATATTTTATTAGTTTGTTTATTGTCCATAAACCAAGGGAAAAAAAAAAAAAAAACCACTCTCATTGAGTCAATTTCAACTCATAGAAACCCTGTAGGACAGAATTATAACTTCCCCATATGGTTTTCAGGGCTGTTAATCTTTATGGAAGCAGATTGCCATATCTTTCTCCCATGGAGCAGCTAGTAGGTCTGAACTGCTGACCTTTTGGTTAGCTGCCTAATGCTTAACCACTAGACAATGTCTATCTAATGGAATTTTCATGAAAGCAGGGTCTAGAATGTGCCTAGCACATAATAGTCACTCAATAAATATTTGTTGGTTGAAAAGATTAATAAATGAATGATGTGCTACACCTCCTTATAGGAAGGAAACATCAAGAATGGAGAAAAAAGATATCCTCTTCCAACACCAAACCAATAAAAACCTGAGGTGCAAGAAAGTGACTGTGGTCCCATTGAATTGGGCATTGGATGGGGAAACACTGGTTCCATTGCGGAAGATATTTGAGAGTCAAATGTTCAGAGGAGACATCAAATTGAAAATTAGCTAACCAAAGGAGCTGCTACTGAGGCTGAGCTGAGGTGCAAGGCAATAAAGCACATAGAGTTCTCTCTAGTCCCCAGTACAACAGGACCAGTTAAGATATTTTCAGGAGTTTTTCTTTCTCCCCCTTTTCCACTCAGAGGCAAAAGAGAGAAAGTATGGAGTTACCCGTGCTCAGATCCTCACTGAATTTACCAAGCAAGTAAGTCATCCTTTTCCACTGTGAAATGTCTGCCTGTGCATATAATGGATGGATTATGTCACCACTTGATTGGATTTACTATGCTGAAATCATTCTTCTGTACTATAGGGTGAATCTCTTGAATGTAGAGACTGTTTTATTCCTATTAATTTCTCCAGGGCTTAGTAAAGACATACTCAACAAATACCATTTAAATGAATGAATTTTGAGGATTGTATAAAAGAGAGGGAAATCAGAGAGGAGTAACTTAATCTAGGGCTCACAGTCTATTAAAAAATACCCAAGAGCTTACTAGAATTTAACTTTCAGTGAGAATTTGTGGTTTCATACTAAGTTAAATTGAAGAGTGAGGCTGTTGAGAAAGACAAAAAGCCTAGATAAAAGATAAAAAGTAAACTCTCATTTCGAAGATAGTATCTCATCTCTCCTATAAAGGAATCATGATAATTATTCTTTATTGTACCTCAATAGTGGGTTTAGCGACACTTGTTTGTTGGTTTATTGTACTGTGGTGGCTTGAGTGTTGCTGTTATGCTGGAAGCTATGCCACTGGTATTTCAAATACTAACCCCCACTAGGGTCCCCCTGGTGGACAGGTTTCAATGAAGCTTCCAGACTAAGGCAGACTAGGAGGAAGGACAGGTAGTCCACTTCTGAAAAAACTGGCCACTGATGAAAAGCTTGTAAACAGCAGGGAAACATTGTCTGATATAATGCTGGAAGATGAATCCCTCAGGTTGGAATGTACTCAAAATATGCCTGGAGAAGAGCTGCCTCCTCAAAGTAGAGTTGACCTTAATGATGTGGATGGAGTAAAGCTTTCTGGACCTTTATTTGCTGATGTGGCATGACTCAAAATGAGAAGAAACAGCTATAATCATACATTAATAACCAGAACATGGAATGTACAAAATATGAATATAGGAGAATTGTTGTTGTTGTTATTTGCCATCGAGTCGGCCCCAACTCATAGCGACCCCTCCTTGGGTTTCCGAGGCAGTATCACTACGGAAGTAGGATTGCCCAGCCTTCCTTCTGAGGAGTGGCTGATGGGTTTGAACCGCCAGCCTTCTGGTTAGCAGTCAAGTGCCTTAGGCACTATGCTACCAATAGGAGAATTAGAAGCTATCAAAAATGAAATGGAATGTACAAAGACTTATATCCTAGGCATTAGTGAACTGAATTGGACTGGTATTAGCCATTTTGAATCAGACAATCACATGATCTATAAGCCAGTGTCTTAGACTGAGTTCTTTAGAGAAGCAAAACCACTAAAGCTTATATATATATATATATATATAGAGAGAGAGAGAGAGAGAGAGAGAGAGAGAAAATTATCTTACGAAAATGGCTCACACAGTTATAGAGGCTAGCAAGTTCCAAGTTCCTGGATCAAACATCAAGCTAGAGGCATCTCCTGACTCATACAGCTGCGGAGGCTGATGAGCTCAAGATTGACAGGCAATACAACAGACTGCTGACTTTGGAGGATGATGAATCCAACATCAGCAGGAAAAGTGGTGGATTGCTGGCTCACAGGACAGTTGTAGGCAGCATGACAGGATCCAGATCCACAGAAAGTTCCCAAATTTTCCCAGGACATCCATTTATATATTGGAACCAGGCCACAGTCCTAAGGAAACTCCCTTTCAACTGATTGGCTGCTCAGAGCATATACATCAGATCTCATCTTGGGAACAACCACATCACAACTGCTTAAACCATCCAGAATCATGACCCAGCCAAGTTGACACACAACCCCAACTACACATCACAACTGCTTAA
>NW_006921615.1:1440758-1441336 GCF_000298275.1 Orycteropus afer afer
ATCCTACTTCCGTAGTGATAACTGCCTCGGAAACCCAAGGAGGGGTCGCTATGAGTCGGGGCCAACTCGACGGCACATAACAACAACAACAACAAAGTCTGAAAGTGACCAAACTTGCAATCAAGATGTCTTGATAATTACTGGTGATGTGAATACAAAATTTGGAAACAAAGAAGCACTGGTAGTTAGAAAGATGGCCTTGGTCATAGAAATGATGCCAGAGACCACATGATAGAATTTTTCAAGGCCAGTGGCTTAATCATTTTGCAATACCTTTTTCCAACAAAATAGATGGTGTAGACATTTGCAGATGGAATACACAGGAATCAAACCAACAACATCTGTGGACAGAGGTGATGGAGATTCTTAATATCAAGTCAGAACAAGGCCAAGGGCCTTTATATAGTTAATAAACACATGTAAACATCTTTCTGGTATTCTTTGCTTCCAGCCAAGATCCATCTGACATCAAGAATGACATCATTCGTCCCATGTCCTCTTCTGACTCTGGCTTGAATTTCTGACAGTTCCTTGTTGGTATACTGCTGCAACCCTTTTTGAATTATCTTCAGCAAAAT
>NW_006921615.1:1441666-1445514 GCF_000298275.1 Orycteropus afer afer
TTCTTTAATAGAATTGGTTCTTGATCATATGCCACTTCCTGACATGATAGAACATTGACCAATTCTTTTTGGTACGGTGACTTTGCATATTCTTTTCATCTTCTTTTTATGCTTCCTACATTGTTGAATATTTTGTCCATAGACTCTTTCAATATATAGGCTTGAATTTTTTCTTCAATTCTTTCAGCTTGACAAATATCAACCATGTTCTTCCCTTTTGATTTTCTAATTCCAGGTCTTTGTACATTTCATTATAATCATTTACTTTGTCTTCTTTATCCACCCTTTGAAATCTTCTGTTCAGCTCTTTTACATCATCCTTTGTTCTATTTGCTTTGGCTACTTTATATTCAAGAGCAAGTTTCAGAGTCTCTTCCGACATCCATTTTGGTCTTTTCCTCCTTTCCTGTCTTTTTAATGACCTTTGCTTTTGTCATGTGTGATGTCCCTGATGTCATCTCACAACTCATCTGGTTTTCTTTTATTAGTTTTCAGTGCATCAGATCTGTTCTTCAGATGGTCTGTAAATTCAGGTGCGATATAATCAAGGTAGTATCTTGGCTCTCATGGGCTTGTTTTAATTTTCTTCAGCTTCAGCTTAAACTTGCATCTGAGCAGTTGATGATCTGTTCCATAGTCGGCCCCTGGCCTTGTTCTGACTGATGATATTGAGATTCTGCTTTACCTCTTTCCTCATATATTGTCGATTTGATTTCTGTATATTCTGTCTGGAGAGGTCCACATGTATAGTTGCCATTTTTCTTGTTGAAAAAAGTATTTGCAATGAATACATTTTTGGCCTGCAAAATTCTGTCATGCAGTCTCCACTGCCATTTCTATCACCAAGAAGATATTTTCCAAATACTGATGCTTCTCTTCTTCATTTCCCACTTTTGCATACCAATCAATAATAATTTTCAGTACATCTTGATTGTATGTTTGGTCAGTTTCAGATTGTAGAAATTGGTAAATATCATCAATTTCTTCATCTTTGGGTTTAGTGGTTGGTATGTAGATTAGGAGCTCTGGTAGCATAGTGCTTAAGGCATTTGACTGCTAACCAGAAGGCTGGTGGTTCAAATGCACCAGCCACACCTCGGAAGGAAGGTTGGGCAATCTACTTCCATGGTGATACTGCCTCGGAAACCCAAGGAGGGGTCGCTATGAGTCGGGACTGACTCGACAGCAACAACAACAGCAACAAATGTAGATTTGAATAGTAGTAGTATTAACTGGTCTTCCTTCTAGGGTATTATCACTGACAGCATTGTACTTCAGGATAGATCTTGAAATGTTTTGTTTGATGATGAATGCGATGTCATTCCTCTTCAATTTGTCACTCCTTGCATAATAGACCATATGTTTGTCCAATTCAAAATGGCCAATATCAGTCCATTTCAGCTCACTAATGCCTAAGGTAATGATCTTTACATGTTCTATTTCCTTTTTGACAACTTCTAATTTTCCTATATTCACATTTCATATGTTCCATGTTTCAATTATTAATGGATGTTTGCAGCTGTTTCTTCTCAGTTTGAGTCTTACCAGATCAGCAAAATAGATCCTGTAAGCTTTACTCCATCCACATCATTATTGTTGAGTCTACTTTGAGGAGGAAGCTCCTCCCCAGTCTTATTTTGAGTGCCTTCCAACATGAATGGCTCATCTTCCAGTTCCACATCAGACAATGTATCTCTGCTATTCATATGTTTTTCAGTGGCCAACTATTTTAGAGTTGGACCTAGCCACATCTTTCTTCCTACTCTGTTTCAGTCTGGAATCTCCTCTGAAACCTGTCCACCATGAATGGTCCTGCTGGTATTTGAAATACCAGTAGCATAGCTCCCAGCATTACAGCTACATGCAAGCCACCACAGTACGCCAGACTGGCAGATGAGAGGTGGAAGAGGAGACTGCATGACTTAAATTCAGGAAAGATGTGTGTTAGAGTTGTATTCTTTCACCATACTTATTGAATATGTATTGTTGTTGTTATGTGCCATCGAGTTGGACCTGACACATAGCAACCCCTCCTTGGGTTTCCGAGGTGGTATGACTACGGAAGTAGATTGCCCCATTTTCCTTCTGAGGGTGGCTGGTGGGTTTGAACCGCCAGCCTCTGGTTAGTAGTCAAGTGTCTTAGGCGCTATACCATCAGAGCTCTTATTGAATATGTATATTGAGCAAATAATCTGAAAAGCATACTTTTTTCATGCATTTTATTGAAATATAATTTATGTACAGTGAAATATACAAATGGAAGCATTCCAGTATGTGTATGTACCATAGTTTGGTCATCCACTCTTCTGCTGATGGGCATGTAGGTTATTTCCATCTTTTTGCTATTGTAAATAGTGCTGTGATGAACATGAGTGTACATGTATCTGTTCCTATCCTGGATCTCACCTCTCTAGGATACATACCTAGTAATGGGATTGCTGGGTCAAATGGTGTTTCCAACTCCAACTTTCTAAGGAATCGCCATACTGCTTTCCACAGTGGTTGTAGCTTTCCACAGTGGTTGTATCACTTCACAGTCACACAAGCAGTATAAGAGAGTTCCAATCTCTCCACATCCCCACCAGCATTTGTTATTTTCTGTCTCATTGAACCTTGCCATCAGTGCTGGGGTGAGATGGTATATCCCATTGTTGTTTTGATTTACATCTCTCTGATGGCCAATAATTATGAGCATCTTTTCATGTATTAGCTGACCACCTGAATATCCTCCTTGGTGAAGTATCTATTCATGTCTTCTGCCCATTTTTCAATCAGATTGTTAATTCCTTTGGTGTTGAAGCATTGGAGTTTTCCTTCAATCTTAGAGATAAGTCTCTTGCCAGATATGTAATTATCAGCACATATGAATTTGTTGCTGTCATTTTTGTCATGTGCTTTTTCATTGTGTCCATTTCTTTATTCCATATAATTTTCTATGCTGAGCTCACTTTGTTTATGAATCATGTTATCACTTCCTTCATTGCTACTGTTTTAGTATTTGCCGAATATTTATGCTGGTCCTCTGTTTTATTTTTGATGTGAAGGTTTATCATTTTTTTCGAGGTTACCCTGTGATTTATAGTTTTCTTCCCAAGTTTAGAACAGTCTGTTCTATCTTGTAGTCGTCTTGACTTCCCTACCATCTAGAAGTTCTGTAATGACACAGATTTTTTTCCCTCTTTTTGGTTTGTAGTTGTCCTCATTTGTCAGTTGGTGTCTCTGGTTCCCTGTTTACAATCTTGTATGCTTATTTGCTTTGGATACTTCCATAGTTGGGTTGGTTTCTGGGTTATATGATCATGTGTGTTAATGGTCAGTTGTTGTTGGCTGTTGTTGCTTCTCCATCCAAAGAGCTCCCTTTACCATCTCTTGTAAGGTTGGTCTGGTTTTAACAAATTCCCTTAATATCTGCTTATCTGGAAATGTCCTAATTTCACCATCATATTTGAGGGACAGTTTTTCTGGGTACATAATTGTTGGTTGGAAATTTTTCTCTTTCAGTGTTTTACATATACCATCCCACTGTCTTCTTGCCTGCATGGTTTCTGTTGAGAAATTCAAGCTTGGTCTTATTGGTTGCCCCTTGTAGGTAACTTTTCGTTTTCCCCATGCTGCTCTCATGATTCTTTCTTTGTCTTTGGTTTTAGTGAGTTTGATGATGATATGTCTTGGTGTTTTTCTTTTGGGGTCTGTCCTGTTTGGGTTTCACTGGACTTCCTGAATGGATATATTCTTATCTTTCATCATATCAGGGAAGTTCTCTTCCAACAAATCTTGGACAATTTTCTCAGTGGTTTTATTTTTCTCTTCCTGTTCTGGAATTCCAATGACATGTAGGTTATTCCTTT
>NW_006921615.1:1445864-1465137 GCF_000298275.1 Orycteropus afer afer
CTGTTGTCTCTGAGACATTGTGACGTTTTTGTGTTTATATTTAATTGGTGACTATATGTTGGAGTGACTTGCTCACAATTTTTGTTTTCTTTGTATGTTATCTATACAGGCAGGGTACTGTGCTGTGCTCCTGTATTCACTAGTTGACAGCACTTATACACTCACCACCTGTCTCCTTTCCTTTGTAAGCCTCTCATATGTCCTTGCCAACCCTGGCAAACAGAGCCTGTTCTTAGGTCCCTGGAATCTGCGTGAGAATGCTGTCACTTTAAAATCCTAAATGGTTGCCACTTGTAAACATTCAAAATGGTTGCCACTTGTAAACATTCAAAATGGCTGCACCCTCAGTCACTTTAAATATCCAGAATGGCCACCGCTTTTAAACCTTCAAAATGGCTGTGCCCTCAATCACTTTAAATATCCAAAATGGCTGCCACGTGTAAACAATCAAAATGGCTCCGCCCTCCGGACAGCAGAAAGTCCACAGCTCAGGTTGTCTCCCTCCTTGCTGTTTCCCTTCTTAGTCATAGGCCACCAGAGCAGTTGTCCCTGTAGCCCTTGGTGACTGGGACTGATTTTTAGGTCAATTCTTAGGTCCCAACACCACTTGGAAATATTCAGGCTGTTGGTCTCATCAGAGTAGCTGACAGTCCGCAGCTCCGACTGTCTCTGTACTTACTGTTTTCATTCAGGTTTTTCCACTAGTTGGTACCTAACCCACTTCTTTCAAAGCTCAGGGTTCCAGGATTATCTTCTGTATCTCTGTCAATTGGTTTTTCTTTTCTTTGTGGAAGAGGGCTTGTGTTGCTTGTCTGCCTATTCCTCCATCTTACCAGAAGTCTGAAAGCCTGTATTTTTTGATGAAGAACATGACATCGGAATTGGAGGAAGAGTCATTAATAACCTGAGATATGGAAAAGATACCACCTTACTTGATGACAATGAAGAAGACATGAAGCATTTACTGATGAACATCAAATTCAGTGTGGATTACACCTCAGTGTGAAGAAAACTAAAATCCTCACAACTGGGTCAGTAAGCAGCATCACAATAAATGGAAAAGAGTTTGATGTTTTTAAGGATTTCATTTTGCTTGGATCCATAATTAATAGCCATGGAAGCAGCAGTCAAGAAATCAAATGATGAAAATTGCATTGGGCAAATCTGCAAAAGTCCACTTTGAAGTGTTATGGAGCAAAAATGTCACTTTGAAGACTAAGATTTGCCTGACCCAAGGAATTTTTCAGTACTCTTGTATGCATGTGAATACTGGACAGTGTATAAAGAAGCTTTCTGAAGAATTGATGCATTTGTGTTACGGTATTGGAAAAGAATATTCAGTATACCATTGGCTGCCAGAAGAATGAACAAATCTGTCTTGGAAGAAATGCAGCTGGAATTTCTGTTCCTTAGAAGAGAAAATGGCCAGACTTCTCTCGTGCTTTGGTCATGTTATTGGAAGAGGGCAGTACCTGGAGAAGGATATCATGCTTGGTAAAGTGAAAAGGGGGAAACCCTCAACAAGGTAGGTTGACCCAGTGACTACAGCAATAGGTTCAGGAGAAGCAGTGATTGTGAGGATGGCACAGGACTGGGTCGTGTTTCATTCTGTTGGATATAGGGTCTCTATGAGGAAGGAAGATTGGGCAATCTTTCTGTAGAGATACTGCCTCAGACACCCAAGGAGGGGTTGCTATAAGTTGAATCAACTCGATGGCAATGAGTTTGGTTTTTGGATGAGTCAAAACCAACTTGATAGCATCTAACAACAACAACAGGAGTAGTTTTGGTAAACAAAGAGTATCTCTGCTTGATTTGTGGTCAGGACATTTTCTAGCTATAGAAACCTACTGGGTTTTTGTTTTTTTTCTTTAATTTTTATTGCAATTTAGGTGAAAGTTTACAAAGCAAAAGTTTCCATATAGCAGCTTACATACACTTTGTCTCATGATATTGACTGCAATTTCCCAAATGCAACAACTCCCCTCCCACTTTCTCCCCATAGTTACCTCTTTCCCCCCCATAATTACCTCTTCCTTGTGTCCTTCCCTCCCATGCACTCCTGCTCCCCATGCAGTCTCCCTGTGCATACACAGCCCTTCTATATTCTCCCATGATTAACCTTTCTAAGGAGTATATCTATGTAATGTAAATGTTCAGCTCAAATGCCTTTTGTTTGGCTGGAAGCCACAGGAGCAGGTTCAGTTCCAGACCTGAAGGGCAGCTAGGGGCGATAGTCTCAGTTGTTCCACCAGGCTCTATCAGACCAGCAAACCTGGTCGCCCCCTCCTTTTTTTTTTTTTTTTTTTTTGATGATTTTGAGTATAGTCCCACTTTGTTCTCCCACTCTATCCAGGATCTCCTACATAGATCCCCCTCCAAGCAAACCACTGTTTTTTTGATGAGAATTTGTTTTCTCCAGAAAACTCAGTGCCATTCAAGTCAACTCCAATTCATAGTGACTCTATAGGACAGAGTAGAACTATTCCTTAGGATATCTAAGGCTGTAAGTCTTATGGAAGCAGACTGCATAATTTTTTTTCCTGTGGGTCGTCTGATGGGTTCACCTGACCTTTTGGCCAGCAGCCAAATGCCTTAACCAGTGCACTACCAGAGTTCCTTGTTTTCTCAAGAGTTCTGAGGAAAAAGGAAAAGAAATGGTATGCAGTCTTGCTACAGGGATTGTTCTCGTTACCTGGTACCGCTCTGACAAGAATATACCACAAATGGGGTGGCTTAAACAAACAGGAGTTTATTCTTACAATATGGAGGCTTTAAGTCCAAGTTCAAAGGGCCAGGCTCTAGGGGTTGGGTGAAAGCCCCTCAACCTTGGGGTCCAGCTCTGCCTCCTGCTCCCAGCCCACTGGAGCTAGAGGCATTTCTTCACTCAGACAGCTGCTGGATGCTGAGGCTGAGAAGCCCCAAGGTTGACAAGTAAAAAGGCACAGTCCTGATGTTACTGAACCACATGGCAGGCCATTAATTTAAGTCCATTGTAAGTCCCAAAGTCGGCAGAGCATAGCAGGCTGCTGAGCAACGACATGGCTACATGCAGGGTCCAAGCATGCCATAGGCTAGAGACCGTTCCCAAGGCTTCTCCTTAAATACAGGAAGCAGACCACATCCCAAAGGAAGCTACTCAGCTGCTTGTGGTGGATCCCACCATGGACTTGATTGCCAGTCTCATCATGGGGAATAACTACCACCAGCTGCCCAGCCACTCAATCTGGCCCAGCCAAGTTGACACACAAACTGAACTACCACAGGGATCTATAGCAGTAGAGAATATTCAGAGATTCTTATTAATGAAACAGAGTACCAGCAGTGCAGAATTTTTGGGAACATATATTATTCTTTTCAAGGATTATTGAAAATGGAGATTGTGGTGGTATTGTGAACTCCTAAGCAATTTCTGTTATCTCACAAGAATGGTGTAACAGCTTTGCTAATATAATACATGTATCATATATGCATAAGTATACATACATAAATGTGTATGGGTTACATATAGATCCAGTGGGCAGTAAAGTTATGTTGTGCAAAAATAAATACATGAAAATATTGGTTGTATTTAGATCTCCTTGTGTGTTAGGGGTGCTACTTATTAAAAAATCTGAAAAGCTAAATTATAGTGTTGAGATTACATTATAGAGTATGAACCTTTTCTCCTCTTGTTGGTGACAATGACCTACTATTGACAATCTCATACCCCATTAGTGCTCAGGAAATTAGTTTTCTAGGATTGACAGGATAGAGGGAAGCCATTTTTACAAAATTCAAATATTATTTTTTTTATCACTTTCTTTTCTACATTTACTGACTCCTCTTTTTGTCAGACAGGACATCTACATGGCCTTATGAGGAGTTAGGAATGCTTATAGAAGGAATGCATTGCTGTTTAGTTTTTAAGGTCCAAACTAAGCTCTGGAGAACCAAAGTAGGGAGCTCTGGTGGTGTAGTACCTAAGGTATTTGACTGCTAAGCCGAAGGCTGCTGGTTCAAACCCACCAGTCACTCCTTGGAAGGAAGATTGGGCAATCTACTTCTGTAGTGATACCACCTTGGAAACCGAAGGAGGGGTCACTATGTGTTGGATTTGACCTGATGGCAGTGAGTTGAGGAAAATAAGATGTAGAGTTATTGATTTAACAAAGACATGTAGTAGAACAATGATCGTTATGCTATCCATAAGTGGAGATACCAAATGTGGACCATCTGATCTGTAAGAGGCCTAAAGGAAGTTGGAGGCAGATCAGGAGTTGGAGACTAGTTGGAGATAATGGAATTAGAGTTGAGGAAGTTGTGGAGTAAAGAGAAAGGAGAGAGTTAGTATTATCAGGTAGGTGGTTATAACTGTTTCCCATTGCCTGAGTGTGGAGAGAAAGCTCAGGCACAAACTGAAGTCCATTCCAGGCCACGTGAGTGACCCCATCATATCGCTCATGTAAGAGTCATCTGCTTTTCTCAGCATCATCATCCAAAGGCTTCCATCAACAGCTCCTCCATGCCACCTGTGGATTGTGTAGGAGATGGACACCTGCCTATGCCCTGAAACACTGCTGAGTCCTGTCTTGAAGTGCACTATGTGGGGAGCTCCTTATAGACAGCCAATGACACTCCTAAACTCATTTAAACCTCTATGTGTTGTTTCCATCTCACGTTCCACACCTAACACTGGAGTGCCTCGGATGACCCAAAAATTTCTGTCTTCCATCTGGGCCTTTCCTTTGATTTCCAGACTAGTATATCCAACTGCACATTTTTTTTGTTCACTTGGATGTAACAGAAAGAACTCACTGCCATCAAGTCAATTCCAACTCATAGCAACCCTTTAGTACAGAGTAGAATTTTGCCAAAGGGTCTGTAATCTTTACACAAGCCATAGAGTGGCTAGTGGATTCAAACCACCAACCTTTTGGTTGGTAGCAAGTGCACACTGTACCACCAGGGATCATTGGATGTAACATAGGTATATCAAATTTATATGTATAACCAGCTCTTTATTAATCTTCTCTAACTCAGATAATGGAAACTCCATTTTCTAGTTATTTAAGTCAAATATCCTAGGGTGAATTACTATCTCTCATGCCCCACATTTGATTCATCAGTAAGTCTTTCTTCAGCATGTTGTTGTTATGTGCCATTGCGTCGTCTCCGACTCATAGCAACCCCTCCTTGGGTTTCTGAGGCAGTATCTCTATGGAAGTAGATTGCCCAACCTTCCTTCCGAGGAGTAGCTGGTAGGTTTGAACCACCAACCTTCTGGTTAGCAGTCAAGTGCCTTAGGTACTATACTACCAGAGCTCCTTTCTTCTCTCTCTCTATGTGTGTATGTGTATGTGTGTCTATATGTATATATATACATGTGTGTATGTGTGTATATACATACATATACATAGATACATATATATACATATATATATATATATATATATATGTATGTATATACACATACTTACCTACATACATACACTCATACACTCTTTTCTCACCAACTCCACTTCTCACCAACTCCACTGCTATTACTCTGGTCCAAGCCACCATCATTTCTCATCCACATTTCTGTAATGAACTTCTTACTGTTCTCCTTGATTCTACCTTTGCCCCTGCTATAGTCCATTTTAAACAAAGCAGACGGAATTCTTTATTAATAAGCCATATCATGTCAGTTTAGGTCCAAGCACCCCACCACACACATACTCCACACCCGTAGTCTTCTATCTCATTTAGGGTTGAAGGGCTCATAATGGCTTCCAAACCAAAGGTGTTGCCACCAAGTGGATTCTGACTCATAGTTACCCTATAAGACTGAGTGCAACTGCCCCATAGGGCTGTAATCATTAAGGAGCTGACAGGCGGCACATCACCCATCCCACCCCCCGGTGGCTGATGTACCAACTTTTCAATTAGCAGCTGATTGCTTAACCACTGTGCCACCAAGCCTCCTTTTACAATGGTTTATGGGGCCTCAAATGATCTGGCATTTTTATAGCACGTTGATCTCATCTCTTAATACTCTTCCCTTTGTTTCTGCTTCAGTTATGCTGGCCTCCTTCCTGTTTTCCAAGGATAAAAGCCATGTTCCTATTTCCTCATTTGCCTAGAAAACTCGTTCCCCAGATAACCACACTACTCACTTCCTAACCCCTTTTAAGTCTTTATACATTTGTCAACTTCATAGAATTTCTCTGAGAATCCTGTCTTCAATTTTACTCCTCATTACAACAGTCCCTATCTTCTTTTCTTGGTGTATATTTCTCCATGTCATTTATCACCATGTAATTTCCTTTACAACTTGTTTATTTTAGCATATTTTTTTCTTCCCTATTAGAATTTAATTTCTAGGATGGCAAGTAGTTTTTACTTTGCTTACTGCTTTATCCAGGGGATAAAATAGTGCCCTGGTGCATAATAGGCTCTCAATAAATAATTTTTAAATAAATAAGACCCCTAGATCCCTGCCCACCAAATCAGAGCAAAATCCTTGACACTCAGTGGGGGAAGTGATGATCATGTGGAAAGGAAAACCTCAACTAAGAACTTAGATGTTATTAGATTTCAAAGTGAATCCATGATTTCTGTCATGAGAGAAAAAGGTAAGAGTAAGAAAATCTCCCCTGAGCTTTCCACCTTTCACGTACACATCCTTCAAATAATTATGCACAGCAGAGTTACTAGTCACCCCTCTATAACTCAGGGAGCCATGCCTTGCCTAGGACCCTGGACTTCTACATGAATTGAATAATCTCACTTTCAGGCAGAGGGAGTAGTCATACAGGTTATACTTTGAAACATTAACTGGATATGATTTGGTATTGAATATCATTGAATCTTATAGGCAAAGCTATTATGGCTTCTCTCTCTCTTTCTCTCTGTTTGTGTCTTGTCCTGTAACTACCATCTCATTTTGATGCACAGGATCAAAATGCAGTCTAATTCAGAGATAGAATGATTTTGGGCAGGTCCTAAAGCAATAGCCTTAGTCTGATGGAGAGTTAAGTCCATGCAGACACACTCCAGAGCAGTCTGACCTGGCTGCCCTTTATTGCACCTCTGTTCCCTCTTTTAGAAGCTCTGGTGGCATTGTGGGTAATGCATTTGGCTGCTAACCTGAAACTCAGCAGTTTAAACCCACCAGCTGCTCCATGGGAGGAAGATGAGGCAATCTACTTCCATAAAGATTCACAGCCTTGAAAACCCTATGGGGGTCATTATGAGTCAGGATTGACTAAATGGCAGTAGGTTTGGTTCCCTGAGTATTAAGAGGAGCCAGAGTACATGTCTAAGGCCTGATCCCACCTTGCCTCAACTTTCTGTTTGTCAGAGCTGCATTGCAGAGCTAAGCTCTTATTCAGGGTTCCGTTTTATCACCTTTTTTCCTTCTCAACCCCAAGTACATAGAATTATATCTACATATATCAGAAATTCATGAAGACAAATTTGGATTTAGGGAGAGGAGATTCTTGAATTCTAATCTTTTATTTCTTTCAAATGAACATTGAGCACTGCCATGTGTGAGGCAGGGTAGGAGTTGCTTTAAAGATGAGGTAAGGCTTATTTTTAAAGGTCATTACTCTCTGTGTAAGATATGTAGGTCTGCTAACTGTGCTTTCAAGCACCCTGCTCCATTAAGCTCAAGATGACAAAAAGGAAGGCTTTCTATCTGCCATCACCAAAATTATCATTGGTAGAATATGAAATAAAGTAGGTATGTTTTTATGAGGGAACATAGAGATTGCTCCATTTCAATCCATTCACTGCAAGTCTCAAGTGCCATTTGTAGATGTATTTTAAAAGCAAAACTTTTTAGGTATTACTCAGTAATTAGTTACCTCTGACTCACTGCTGAGCAGTATGGTACAGGACATAGAATATTACATATGAATGGGGAGCTTGGGAGATGTAGAATGCCCTTGGTGGCCTATTGCCATCCTTTTACTTTAAGCCCCAACAAGTATTATACCACAGATGCTCCAATTGAGATCTTAGGACCGGGATCAAAGTGAGTGCTTTGCCATGGACAGACAATGTACACTCACACACACAACTCAAACCTACTGCCATTGAGTTGATTCTCTCATAGTGACCACCATAGGGTTTCCAAGGCTGTAAATCTTTACAGAAGTAGACCACATCATCTTTCTCCCATTGAGCAACTGATTGGTTCACAGCTCAATGCCTTAACCACAGCACCATCGGAGCTCCATATTTGTATAGAAAGAGGGGTATAGATATTTGTCTATTATAGATATCCTCTACATATTTTTTGTTTGTGATCCTCTAATTTTAACTTATAGAAATTTATTTTGTGAAGTCAGAAGTAATGTCTCCATTATTTGAATTCTGTGGTATTTTTTTACACTGTTTTATGTCATTTAGTCATATTTTGCCTTGCAGTATACTAATTTATGTGTATGTCGCTCTCCTTTATTAGAATATAACCTTCTGGAGGGCAAGGATCTGGTCTTATATTTCCATCCCACACAGCAGTTAACCCTCTACGCTGCAAAACTGTGTCAAATGTGTTAATGAGCTTAGAAATTATTTTTCATACCATTTAAAGAGATTTCAAATTGATTATTTTCATTTCATTCTGTGAGAAGCAGCCTTGTGGAGAGGAAAATATTGCATATTTTTGGACTTATGTCTAGTTACTAAAACTTGATGTTTAATAAGAAAAACTACTGCTACCACTGTAATGGCTACTACTATGGCTACTTCTGGCTGCTGTTCATTGATCAAACACTGTACTTTGTAATTTGTTATATTGCTTTATTTTCTTCTAAACCTCATGTGATGAATATTAATATCCTCATTTTAGCATTCAGAAACAGAAGCCTCAAGAATGTGTCCGAATTCTCAGCTAGATAATTCAAATCTAAATCAGTCTTATTCCTCACTTTCCTTTCTTCTGCCCTACATGGTCCTTTTCCACTTTGTCATATGAGCTCAAATTGTATTTTCAATATGCGTTCCAATAATAAGATAGAATGATCAACAAAATACTTCCCCGAAAAGAAAACAAGGATATTATCCTAAGCACAGGATAAATCAAGTTCAGGCCATGGATATGGCTTTTCTTAAGCACAAAATCCCAAATTGAAAGTATATATACATTTATTTAGAAAAATATTTTAGGAAGATTATATTTTAGGTTTGCATTTAAATGCTCAGATCAAAGCCCAAATTTTGTAATAAATTATGTTAGTTTAAAAGTAAACAAGTATTTACACAGCAACTGTAAAACAATAAGAACATCTAATTTAGGGGAGAATGGCTAGGTCTAAAATATCAGATACTAATAATACATACATTGAGAGGATTGTGATTAGAATTAAAGCATTTTAAGAATATTACTGTTGGAAAGAAAGATAAAGATACAAATTTTTATTATCTTGGATATGTTAAGATTTTTTAAAAGGCACAATAATGGTATGGTTTGTTTAAATCTTTAATTTTCCAGATATGTACACTGAAATAGTTTCAAGTCTATGATAGGATGGATATCTGAATGTGCTTCAACTAGGGATGTGGGGACAGATATAGAGGAAGCAAGATTTACAATAAATTAAGAAATATTAACACTGGATAAAGAGTACATAGGGGAGGGCATCATTACTACTATTCTTTCTACTTTTGTGTATGTTTGAAGTTGTTAATAGTAAAATAGTTATATATATTTATATATATTCATATATTGTTTGTAATGGTATGTCTGTACATGCATGCATACAGGCACACACATAAATATAATCATATAAATGTAAATAAATACAACAAAAGATGTGTATGGCAGAGACAGTACTTTCTATTCATCAGCCCTATTTCATTTATATAAACTTTTTAAAGATCATTTATTCAGTGATCATTTATTTAAAAAATAAAATGTATTGAATTCTTATTAATTGCTAAGAAAAGTGCTGGGTATTAGATAAACTGAAAAGATAAATAAGACATAGGAAACCTTTCCTTGAGGACCTCATAGTTTAATGAGGGAAGTAAGCAGATAATTACAATTACAGTACTAACAATGATAGAGATGAATGCAGGGCTTCTTGGGAGAGAGAGGACAGACACCTAATCCAATGTGGGGAAAGAGTGGATCATAGAAAGCTTTCTGAGGGAGGCCTAAGTCTTATTTGAAAAATGAGCAGAAATTAGCAAGTGAAGAGAGAAGAGGAGTAGGGTATTGCAGGCTAGAGGAGCTTCAAGTTGTGTTCAGGGAACCAGAAGCATTTGGTATTGCAGGAACATGAAATTTAATGCAGCGAGTGGTGAGATATTAAGTTAGGGGATAGGCAGGTGCTGGATTTAGTAGTTTCAATCTTTTATAGACAATGTGATATCATCAAAAGTTTTATTTTATTTTTTTTCCTTTGGAAGGGAGTGACATAATTACGTGGTTAGAGTTGCATGAATAACTAGTAACTATATGATAAATCAGGGCCATATTTCCATATTTTCCAAATATGGCCTTGCTGAAAGAAATGACAGTGAAGATTGCATGATTGAATTTTGAAGAGTGACTTATTTATTGCAAATACCTCACCAGATGGAATATACAAGAATCAAACTAAGTACATCTGGAAAGAGGTGATGGAGGTGCTCACTTGTTTGTGTCCAGAAACTTGGAAGATGGCTACCTGGCCAACCAACTGTAAGAGATCCATAGTTGCACTCATTCCAAAGAAAGGTGATCTAACGTAATGCAGAAATTATTGTATAATATCATGAATATCACACACAAGCTCAGTATCATCAGTCAGAGCAAGGCCAGGAGGAGGCTATGGAACAGATCATCAATTTCTCATATGTAAGTTAAAGTTGAAGCTGAAGAAAATTAAAACAAAAGAGCCAAATATTACCTCGAATATATCCCATATGAATTTAGAGAACATCTGAAGAATAGATTTGATGCATTGAACACCAGTGACTGGAGAAGACCAGATGAGTTGTGGGATGGCATCAAGACCATCATACATGAAGAAAGCAAAAGGTCATTAAAAAGATGGAAAAGGAAGAAAATACTAAAATGGATGTCAGAAGAGACTCTGAAACTTGCTCTTGAACAGAGAGTAGGTAAAGTGAATGGAAGTAATGATGAAATAAGAGGTGAACAGAAGATTTCAAAGGGCAGCTTGAAAAGACAAAGTAAAGTATTACACTAAAATGTGAAAAGACCTGGAATTAGAAAACTAAAAGGGAAGAAAATGCTTGGCATTTCTCAAGCTTAAAAAACTGAATAAAAAACTTAAGTCTCAAGTGGCAATATTGAAGAATTGTATGGGCAAAATATTGAACGATGCAGGAAGCATCAAAAGAAGATGGAAGAAATACACAGAGTCACTGTACCAAAAAGAATTGACCAACACTCAGCTATTTCAGAAGACTGCATAAGACCAAGAACTAATAGTAATGAAGGAAGAAGTCCAAGCTGCACTGAAGGAATTGGTGAAAAACAGGGTTCTAGGAATTTGGCAAATAGATGCAGTGCTGGAGGTGCTCACTTGTTTGTGTCCAGAAACTTGGAAGATGGCTACCTGGCCAACCAACTGTAAGAGATCCATAGTTGCACTCATTCTAAAGAAAAGTGATCTAACATAATGCAGAAATTATTGTATAATATCATGAATATCACACACAAGTAAAATTTTGCCGAAGATAATTCAGAGATAATTGCAGCAGTGTATTGACAGTGAACTATCA
This sequence comes from Orycteropus afer afer, assembly GCF_000298275.1. Classification (NCBI taxonomy): domain Eukaryota; kingdom Metazoa; phylum Chordata; class Mammalia; order Tubulidentata; family Orycteropodidae; genus Orycteropus; species Orycteropus afer. The sequence goes on from NW_006921615.1 coordinate 1,457,571, forward strand.
GAAATTCAAGCCAGAATCAGAATAGGGGGTGGAACGAGGGATATCATAGCTGAAGTCACATGGGTCTTGGGTAAAAGCAAAGAATACCACAAAGATGTTTACCTGCATTTTATTGATTGCAAAAGATACTCAACTGTGTGGATCATAACAAATTATGGATAATGTTGTGAAGAATGGGAATTCTAGAACACTTAATTGTGCTTATGAGGAACCTGTACATAGATCAAAGACAATTGTTTGAATAGAAGAAGGGGATAGAGCATGGTTTAAAATCAGGGAAAATGTGCATCAGGGTTGTATCCTTTCACCATACTTATTCAATCTGTATGCTGAGTAAATAAACTGAGAGGGTGGACTGTATAAGGAAGAATGTGGGATCGGGATTGGACGAAGACTCCTTAACTACCTGAGGTATGTAGACCTTGCTTGCTGAAAGTGAATATACGTGAAGCACTTACTGATGAAGATCAAAGACTACAGCATTCACTATGGATTGTACCTCAACATAAAGAAAACAAAAATCCTCACAAATCGACCAGTAAGTAACATCATGATAAAAGGAGAAGACTGAAGTTGTCAAGGATTTCATTTTAGTTGGATCCACAGTCAACACCCATGGGAGCAGTAGTGAAGAAATAAGACATCATATTGCACTGGGAAAATCTGCTGCAAAAGATCTCTTTAGAGTGTTAAAGAGCAAAGATATAATTTTGAAAGCAAAGATGTGCCTCATCTAAGCCAGAGTATTTTCAATAGCCTCATATGCATGTGAAAGCTGGACAATTAATGAGGAAGACCAAAGAAAAAATGATGAAGTTGAATTGTACCATTGGTGAAGAATACTGAAAATACCATTGACTGCCAGAAGAACAACAAATCTGTTTTGGAAATACAGCTTGGACAGTTCTAGCAAGATGGCAGAACAGGCAGACAAGCTACACAGACCCTCTGCAATAAAGCAATGAGAAACCAATTGAAACCAATATAGAAGATGATTCTGGAACCCTGAGTTTGAAGGAAAGGATAAAGAAGTGGGTTAAATACCAACTAGTAGAAGCACCTGAATGAAACAGTGACTAAAGACACAAACAGCAGTAGACAGCTGGCTGTCCTGAGGGCACAGCCATTTTAATAGTTTCCAATAGCAACCTAAGAATTTACACTGCTCACTAAGGATGCATGGGCAGAGATTGCATTGGTGCCTGATGACCAGAAGAGAGAACAGTGAGGAAGGGAACAGGTGGACCTACGGACTGCTAGCAGCTGTCTTGAGGGTGCATCCATTTTGAATGTTTGCAAGCAGCAGGTGCAGCCATTTTGAATGTGTGTGGGTGGTGTTCTTACCTGCATAGTGATCTAGAAGTAGGTTCCACCTGCCAAGGACAGCAAGGGCAACTACCCTGCAGGCTGATGACTGGAAAAGTGTGATATTCCCCTTGTTACTCTTATGCCCTGTGCCTTCTTGGTGAACAGGTATCTGGCCATCCCCAACCTCCATCCATTCTTGACTGGTGGGGGTTCCATTCTGGTCTGTGCCCTGGTGAAGCCTAGGTTCTATGCCCCACCCACCACAGTTTTGGTTTTGTTTTTAAATTATTCTTTTTATCTTCTTCCCCCCACTTTCCTGTCCCTGGTTCTCTCTCTCTCTCTCTCTCTCTCTCTCTTTTTTCCTCTTCCCTTTTACTGGTTCCTTTTTTTCTTTCTTATGGTTCTTCTCATCCCTTTTTTTCCCTTTTGCAGTTTTACCATTTTTTCTTTACTATGCTTTTACTCTTGCACTTTTCTCTCATTCCTCCCTCCCCAGATATTACAGCTCCCCTCATCCCACTTTTCTCATTATCTTTCTTTTTTTAAAATCTTTTAATATATTTGGAAATTTTTTCTTATCATATATTGCTGCTTCCACCCCCACACACACACACACACACACACACAATTGTTCCTGTTTATGCAGTTTGAAATTTTGGTCTCTTGTGTTTATTTTTTTGGTGTTTTTTAAAATTTATTTTGTCTAACTGAGTGGAAGATAGCAACTGTTCCCACACAACCCAACCATATCTACAGCTCCTTTAGCCCCACCCACTGAGTGAGGGCCACCACTTACTTTTGTACCAACTGACAAATGATAGACATTGGTGAATATCAGATAAACTCACACTCAACTGCTCTTTACAAACAGCAACAGAGATCTGTGCATGCACTCTCATTCTCTATCATACCCAGGAGACAGGTGGTGAGTGCCTCAGTGCTAACATCTAGTGAATAGAGTAGCACCATACCCTGTTCACACAGATATATCAAAAAAATAAAGGGAAAAAATCTTGTGTGAGCCACACCAATATGCAACCAAAAATTAAACATAAATACAGCAATACTACAATGTCTCACAGACAATAGACCATCACAGTCCATACAAAGAAGCAAGATGAAGTATTAGAAACAAGGGACCAGAATACAAACCCAGAAAACATCTCAGAGGAAGAAGCAGCATTGGAACTGCCTGATAAGGAATTCAAAAGAATTATATTTAGGTACCTTCAACAGATTGAGAAACAGAGTGAGGAATACATGGACAAAATTAAGGGAAACACAGAAAAAACAAAATTTAAAAAAACACAGAAAAAAACTCTAGAACAATTCAAAAAAACAATACAAGAACAAGTTGAAATAATAAACAAATTAGAAGTGATACAAAAACAACAAATGGAAATCCAGAAGATTAATACTAAGATTTCAGAAATGGATAATACATTGAATGGACAAAGGAGTAGAATCAAATCAATGGAAGACAGAATTAATGAGATTGAAGACAAATACCTCAATACTACTTTGTTAAGGGATCAATCAGACAAAAGGTTAAAACAAAATGAGGAAAGCCTAAGATACACGTGGGGTACCATGAAGAGGAATAACCTACATGTAATCAGAATTCCAGAACAAGAAGAGACAGATAAAAACACAGAGAAAATTGTTGAAGATTCATTGGAAGAGAATTTCCCTGATATAATGAAATGCAAGAATATAGCCATTCAAGAAGGTCAATGCACCCCAAACAGGATAGACCCCAAAAGAAAATCCACCAAAATATATCATCATCAAACTCACCAAAACCAAAGACAAAAAAAGAATCCTAAAAGCAGCATGGGAAAAACAAAAAGTTACCTATAAAGGGCAACCAATAAGACTAAGCTCTGATCTCTCAGCAGAAAGCATGTGGGTGAGAAGGCCATGGGATGATATATAAAACCCTGAAAGAAAAAAAAAAAATTCCAACCAAGGATTATATAACCTGCAAAATTGTCCCTCAAATATGATGGTGAAATTAGGAGATTTCCAGATGAGCAGAAACTAAGGGAATTTGTTAAAACCAGAGCAATCTTACAAAAGATACTAAAGGGAGTTCTTCATACAGAGACCAAACAACAGAAAACAAAAACTGATGATTAACACACCTGATGACAAAAACCAGAAATGAACCCAGTTATAGAAGTATCCAAATTAAAATAAACCTACAAGACTGTAAACAGGGAACCAGAGACACCAGTTGGTAAATGAGAACAACTACACACCAAAAGAAGGGGATAAATTGTGTTGTTATAGAACTTTTAAATTGTGATTAAGTCAAGACAATTGCAAGAACAGAAGAACATAATAAATCACAGGATAACCTCAAAGAAAAATAATAAACCCTTACATCAAAATAAAAAAGAGGACAGACAAAAATATTTAGCAAATACTAAAATAATAGCAATAAAGGAAATGATAACATAATTCATAAACAAAATGAGCTCAGCACAGAAAATTACAGATAACAAAGAAATTGGCAAATGAATAACAAAATTATCTCATATTTTTTTATAATTACAATGAGTGTAAATGGATTAAATGCACCACTCAAGAGACAGAGAGTTACAGACTGGATAAGAAAACATGAGCCATCAATATGGTGTCTACAAAAGACTCACCTTAGACACAAAGACAAAAATAGACTAAAAATGAAAGGTTGGAAGAAAATATATCAAGCAGATGGCAATGAAAATAGGGCAGGAATGGCAATATTAATTTCTGATAGAATTGACTTTAAGGCAACCAGAAGAGACAAGGAAGGACATTATATAATGATTAAAGGATCAGTTGAACAAGAGGACATAACCATAATATTTATGCAACTAGTGAAAGAGCCCCAAAATACATAAATCAAGCATCAACAGAATTAAAAAGACAAATATATGACTTCACAGTAATAATAGGAGACTTTAATACACCACTTTCAATAAAAGATAGAACAACTAGAAAGAAATGCAACAAGGATGCAGAAGAACTAAACAATACAGTTGAGCAACTTGACCTTATAGACATCTACAAGCACTTCACCCAACACACAATGTACATTCTTTTCCAGCACACATGGAACATTCTCCAGGATTGACCATATGTTAGGCCACTAAGCAAGCCTCAATAAATTTAAAAAGATTGAAATACTGCAAAGCATCTTCTCAGAACACAATGCTATAAAATTAGAAATCAACATGAGGAAGACCAATGGAAAAAGATCAAACACATGGAGACTGAATAACACCCTCCTCAAAAATGGCTGGGCAATTAGAAAAATAAAAAATTAAATAAAAAAATTCCTTGAATCACCTGAGAATGGAACACAACACACCAAAATCTTTGAAACACAGCAAAACCACTGACGAGAGGGCAATTTAAAGCAATAGATGCACAAGTCAAAAAAGAAAGAAGAGCCAAAATCAACACCTTAACTCAGCATCTCCAACAATTAGAAAAAGAGCAGCAAAAAAAAAAAAAAAAAAAAGCCTACAGTCACCAAAAGAAAAGAAATAATAAAGATTCGAGCAGAAATAAATGAAACAAAAAATAGACAATAGAAAATATCAACAGAACTGTAAGTTAGTTCTTTGAAAAGATAAATAAGATTGACAAATCACTGTCAAACTTAAAGTAAAATAAGGAGAAGATGCAAATGTCATGAATAAGAAATGAAAGGGGTGATGTAATCACAGAACCAGCAGAAATAAAAATAATAATATCAGGATACTATGAGGAACTGTAGTCCAAGAAATTTAAAGACCTGTAGGAAACAGATAGATTTCTAGAAACATACCACTAACCTAAACTAACTCAGAGGTGGAAAATTTGAACAGACCCATAACAAAAGAAGAAATTGAACAGGTCACAAGAAAATTATCAACAACAAAAAAATGTTTTGGCTCAGATGGTTTCACTGGAGTATTCTACCAATCATTCAGGGAAGAACTGACACCAATCCTACTCAAACTATTCCAGAACATAGAAAAGGATGGAATCCTCCCAAATTCATTTTACGAAGCAAGCATAACCCTTATACCAAAACCAAGCAAAGACACTACTAGAAAGGAAAACTACAGACCAATATCCCTCATGAATATAGATGCAAAAATCTTCAACAAAATTCTAGCCAACAGACTCCAACAACACTCCAAAAAATAATACATCATGACCAAGTGAGATTCAAACCAGTTATGCAAGGATGGTTGAACATTAGAAAAACAATGTAATCCAACACATAAGTAAAATAAAGGACAGGAATCACATAATCTTATCAATCGATGCAGAAGAGGCCTTTGATAAAATCCAACACCCATTCCTTATAAAAACTCTCAGAAAACTAGGAACAGAAGGGAAATCCCTCAATGTAATAAAGGGCATATATGCAAAAACAATAGCCAACATTATTCTTGATGTAGAGAGACTGAAGACATTCCCCCTGAGAACAGGAACCAGGCAAGGATGCCCTCTATGTCCATTTCTGTTCAACGTTGTATTGGTAGTCCTAGTCAGGGCAATAAGTCAAGAAAGGGAAATCAAAGGCATCCAAATTGATAACGAAGAAGTAAAAGTATCCCTATTTGCAGATGATATGATCCTATAGGTAGAAAAACCAAGATATTCAGTAAGAAAACCACTGGAAGTAATTGAAAGATTTAGCATAGTGTCACAGCATACACAAAAACTAATTCCAGATGGATCAAAGACTTAAATGTGAAACCTAGAATTATAGTTCATGAAAGAAAAAAATAGGAGGAAACTTAGGGGCCCTAATTATGCCATAATTTATGGCATAAATAGACTATCAGGCATATTGCAAGATACACACACAACAGAAGATAAACTAGATGACTGGGACCTTCTAAAAATTAAATTCTTACATACATCAAAAGACTTCTCCAAAAGAGTAGAGAGGATCTACATAAATAATAAATTTATAGATGGGGTGTAGTAAATTACCTGGTATGGCTTTTCTAGCCATGAGTCTTTGTAAACTCTCTGGTGGAATTTGCTGTGAGCAACTGAGGAGCTCCTGATTGTAAAAGTTATCCACCTGGGATATTTCTGTTGGGCACAACACAAAACAGTGTTCTGTGAGATTCCTACTCTCTCTCAGGTGTTTAGAATTCTAATGTCATGATTGGTTGGTTTGGCCACTCTGCTGGGCTCAAAAGGAGGCCTCCTAGCGGCAGAACTCTCTCTGACTGCTGGCTGAGGAAGATGTGCTGCTGAAAGAGACACATACTCCTGAAAGAGACATGCGCTGCCAGGAAAGAGACGCAAGAGACAAACATTGCTGAGTGAGACACCAAGGGACACTTAGTGTTGGAAGAGAGACTGTGAGAGACTGTTAGGAGAGAGACTGTGGGCTGGGAGAGAGACTGAGCGCTTTTCCTGAACTTGAATTGTTGCCTGGTGCTTCCCTAATAAACCCTGTAATCTGTGAGTTCTGTGTGGCCACTACAGTGAATTATCGAACCCAGGAGAGAGGTTTGGGTGCTTTGGGAGGAAAGGTTGGTGAAAAGGGCTGGTGGGAGGCAGCATGTCTGGCCTTGCAGTAATAGGCCTTGGGTTATTGATAGTGATTCTGTCTTCCTCTTGTGGGGTTAGAGGAGGTCAGGAGATGTGGCCTCCTTACCCCTTTGGCAATAGAAGATTCCAATACCTCAATATAAAAAAGACCAACAATCCAATTAAAAACTCATATCTTCAAATCAGAAGATATGAACAGACACTTCACCAAAGAAGATATTCAGACAGCCAACAAACACATGAAGAAATAGCCATTAGAGAGATGCAAATCAAAACAACCATGAGACACCATCTCATCCAAGCATTAATAGCCAAGTTCAACAACAGAGAAAATAACAAATGCTGGCGAGGATGTGGAGAGATTGTGACTCTCATACACTGCTGATGGAACTGTAAAATGATACAACTACTGTGGACATTGGTATCTGGATTCCTTAAAAATTTGAAATAGAAATATCATTTTATCCAGCAATCTCATTACTCAAACTAAACCAAACTCACTGCCATGAAGTTGGATCTGACTCATACCGACCCCTGCTTGGGTTTCTGAAGCGGTATCTCTATGGAAGTAGATTACCCAAGCTTCCTTCCAAGGACTGGCTGGTGGGTTTGAACCCCCAGCCTTCTGGTTAGCAGTCAAATGCCTTAAGCACTATGCCACCAGAGCTAGGTATATATATATCACTAGGTCATATATATATAT
>NW_006921615.1:1465557-1479632 GCF_000298275.1 Orycteropus afer afer
TAGTTCTTTTAGCAGTCCATGGTACTTTCAGCATTCTTTGCCAGCACCACAACTCAAAAGCATCAACTCTTCTTCGGTCTTCCTTATTCATTGTTCAGCTCTCACATTATACGAGGTGATTGGAAATATCATGGCCTGTGTCAGGCACACCTTAGTCCTCATGGAGACATCCTTGCTCCTCAGCACTTGGAAGAGTTCCTTTGCAGCCGACTTGCCCAGTGCTACATGTTGTTTAATGTCCTGACTGCTGCTTCCATTGGCGTTGATTGTAGAACCAAGCAATGTAAATTCTTCGTCTTGATTGAGCAAAGCAATAGAAACAATCTAAATGCCCATCAGCTGAGGAATGGATAAATACAGTGTGGTAGGTACACACAATAGAATTCTATGCAACCCTAAAGAATAATGTAGAATCTGCAAAACATCCCATAACGTGGATGATCTTGGTGAACATTATGCCGAGTGAAATAAGTCACTCACAGAAGGACAAATACTGTGTTAGTCCACTATTGTAAAAAGTCAAGGGAAGGTTTATACATGGAAGGAAACTTTCTTTGTTGGTTACCAGGGATGGTAGGGGAAGTGAAGGAAAATTCCTAGACAGGTAAAAAAAAAATATATGTGTATATATATATATATGTGTGTGTGTGTGTGTGTGTGTGTGTGTGTATAGTTGTTATGTGCCATTGAATATATATATATGTTTTTTTTTCATGTATATGTATGTATGTATGTATATGTCTGTAAACTAAAGATTATTAGTGGTTGCTAGGGGTAGGAGGAAGGGGGAAAGGGGAAGCTTTTGTTAGCAGGGCATTAAGTCTATGATAATGGTGGTGGAATATTTTGGAAAAGGATAGTAGTAATGGTAGCACAACATGAAAAATGTCACCAATGTTCCTAAGCTGTAAATGGGGAAGTTGTTATGCTGGCAAATTTCTTGTTGTCTATTTTTATCACAATAATAATAATAAAGTACAGCTGGAATGCTCCTTAGATGCAAGAATGGCTAGACTTTGTCTCGCTTATTTTGGTCATATTGTCAGATGGGAGCAGTTCTTAGAGAAGGATGTCATGCTTGATAAAATAGATTTTTTTTTATGCAAAAAAGGGGAGACCCTCAACGAGATGACACAGTGGCTGTGATGATGGGCTCAAGCATAGCAAATATTGTGAGGATGGCCCAGGACTGGGCTGCATTTCATTCTATCATACAGAGGCTCACTATGAGTCTGAGCCAACTCGCTGGCACCTAAGAACAAAAACAACTGTACTATTCTTAGTACATAATAGTGAATCAGTAAATGCTTGATGAAAAAAAAAAAAATGAAGAAAATTGTAATGTTTAATCTTAAAATATAGCATTTTATATCTATTTACACATTCATATTGGCTAATTACAATGATTTTAAAAAGTTGAACAGAAATGTGAAGTTATTTTCTATCTAAGTTGTATTTTGAAAAATTAACAAAAGTTGATTTAGCATACATTCATAGTTGACTCAAACTTTCACAATATGCATTTTTAGGATATTCTTACCCGCATTTATATACCAAATGTATTATATTGTTAGATGGCATCAGTTCTGACTCACAGTGACGCTGTGTGCAACAGAATGAAATACTGCCTGGTCCTGCCATTCTCACAGTTGTTGCTATGTTTGGGCACATTGTTGCAGCTACTATAACAATCCGTCTCAGTGAGGATTTTCCTCTTTCTCACTGACTGACTACTTTACCAGGAATGATGCCTTTTTCCAGGGACCGATTCTTCCAGATAACATGTCCGAAATGTATTAGAAGAAATCTCGCTATCCTTGCTTCCAAGGAGCATTTTGGCTGTACTTCCAAGGCAGACTTTTTTGTTCAGAAATATTAAATAGTTATAAACTTACTTTAAGGTCAACTTTATTCTGATAAAATTCATATAAAGCAATTTGATGAGTTTTGACATGTATCCATTCATGTAACCACTACTGCGGTCAGGATATAGAACATTTTCATCATCCTCTTTGTCCCTTTTGCAGTCAATCCCAACTCATTTCTCCATAACCTCAAACCCCAGGCAACAACTGATCTGCTTTCTGTTACTATAGATTAGCCTTTTCTATCATTTCATGTAAATTGAATCACACAGTATGTACTCTAGTGTCCTGCATCTTTTGCTTAGCATGTTTTGGATATTCATGCATGTTTATGCAAGTACACACTGCAATTTGCATAGCTATCCACATGTTGATAGACTTTTGAGTTGTTTTCCACTTTTTAACTGTGATACTAAAGCTACTATTAATATTGATGCAAAAGTCTGCATGTGCACACAAGCTTTCATTTCTCTTGGTAAACATCTAGGAATACATTTGGGTCTTATGGCAAATATATATTTTATATTATAAGAAACTATCAAACTGTTTTCCAAAGTGGTTGTAACATTTTATGCTCTTACCAGCAATGTATGAGAATTCCAGCTGTTCTACAGCTCATCAACATTCGGCATTCAGTCTTTTAGCCTTTCTACTGGATAAGCAATGTATCTCACTGTAGTTTTAATATCTGTTTCACTGATGACTAATAATGTTAGAACTCTTCATGTGCTTATAGGCCATTATATTCTATTATATTCCTTTTGTGAAGTGTCTGTTCAAATATTTTGGCAAGTTTCAGTTGAGTTATTGTGTTATTAAGGAGCTCTGGTGGTGTAGTGGTCAGAGTATTCAGCTGCTACCAAAAGGTTGGTGTTTCGAACCCACTAGCTGCCCCATGGGAGAAAGATGAGAGTTTGCTTCCATAAAGATTTACAGCCCTGGAAACGCTATGGGGCAGTTCTGCTCTGACCTATAAGATTGCTATGAGTTGGAATCGATTTGATGGTAGTGGGTTTGGTTTTTTTATTTTTATTTTTGGTTTGTTGTCTTATTATTATTGAGTTGGGAGGGTTATAAATATATATCAGATGTTGTTGTTGTTGTTATGTGCCGTCGAGTCGGCCCCGACTCATAGCGACCCCTCCTTGGGTTTCCGAGGCAATATCACTACGGAAGTAGGATTGCCCAACCTTCCTTCCGAGGAGTTGCTGGTGGGTTTGAACCGCCAGCCGTCTGGTTAGCAGGCAAGTGTCTTAGCCACTATGCTACCAGAGCTCCCATATATCAGATATATGTGTTGAAAATATTTTTTCCCCTAGTCTACAGCCTGCCTTTTCATTTTCTTAGTAGTGTTTCACAAATACATATTTTTAATTTTGATGAGGTCCAATTTATCAGTTATTTTCTTTTATGATTCATGCATTTTGTTCCATCTAAGAAATCTTTGACTACCCAGGGTTTCAAAGATACTTTTTTTATGCTATAACAGAATTTTCAAATAGATTGCAAATAGCCAGTGAGTCTGCATTGCTATGATCTTAGCTAACAGAATCTTATTTGCAGAATAATTCTACAATACTGAAATTCTTATGTGGTATATCATGACTCTCCCAGTTCTGAACTGAGCCCTTGGATAGAGATGAAGAGCTTTGAACAAGTGTTTAAAAAATTAACAGGAGTTCCCAAATGTAGTGATCAAATTTATTCTCAAACATACAGCCCGAGTGAGCAAAATATGACAAGAACATTCAGATTGAACTGTACAGAGGCTCTCTTTATCATTCTATTTAAAAAAAAATATATATTTACCATTCTACTTAAAAGAAAAAAATTCTGAGTCTGTATATGATCTTTCCCTCTATTTCGTTTTCCCTTTAGGAATGCACTTGTTTCTCTTCCCGCCTCTTTGCCTTCTCTTCCCATACTCCTTTCTCTCATCTCTTTTCACTGCTCTCTTTCCAGGTTTTTTTTTTTTTCCTCTTTTTTTCCTCCATATTGTTCCTTTGATTATTTCTCATTTTCTCTTCTAAATTTGACTTAGTGTGGAGTGTACACACACACACACACACACATACATATATATACAGATAGATGTATATATTCAGAATTTATTGAATATAGTTTAATAGTCTATTGACGGGAAGCCTTGATGACATGGTACTTAAGAACTCTGCTGCTAATTCAAAGGTCAGCAGTTCCACCACCAGCCACTCCATGGAAAAAAGATGTGGCAGTCTGCTTCCAAAAGATTTACAGCCTTGGAAACCCTGTGGGGCAGTTGTGTTCTATCCTATAAGATTGCTATGAGTTGACATTGACTGGATGGCAATGGTTTTTTATTCACAATTTTGAAAACGAGTTGAATGTTAAGTGAGTTGAAAGCTTTATGCTCCCTTAGAAACTAACCAAGTTGATTTTAGTGTTGACCTCAACTGATTCTCCCTCTCTCTGTTACTTAGTAGAATCAACAATTTTGCTTGGCAATTTGGGATGATTTTTCTAGAAGTAAGAACACATGCGTAGCATTTTTATAGGCAAAAGAGATCTTCAAACACAATTAGATTTTTTTTTTTTCAGGAGATATTCATTTTATAGAGACTTCTGGTAGCATGGTACCTAAGGCATTTGACTGCTAACCAGAAGGCTGGCAGTGCAAACCCACCAGCCACTCCTCGGAAGGAAGGTTGGGCAATCTACTTCGGTAGTGTTACTGCCTCAGAAACCCAAGGAGGGGTCACTATGAGTTGGATCCGACTCAATGGTAGTGAGAGTTTATTCATTTTATATAAGTATAATACAAGTTTTTAACAGTGATAATGTACTTTTTCCAGTAAGAAAGTTTTAGCTGATGTTTTCCTTTTAAAAAAATATGGCTATTTCTTATTCAATTTTCAACCATCCTACAGGACCCATAAACTGCTTCATAAAAATGCAAACCTACAGAGATATTTTCCCATAGTCTTTAAGCCTGGACAATTCTTTAATATTTTTCATTTCTTTTCTTAATGCAGTGCAGTCATCATTTTCATTTTCCCTTCTCCTTTATTCCATTTTCCATCTTTTTTTTCTTCAATTTATGCTATTTTCCTCTCTCTTTGTATTTTTATCTCACTCTATTTAAGTCTTTACAGATTGGATAGTTTGAAAATTAGTTTTTCAGTGTCTTCTTTCTCATTCAATTTTTCTATTTCCATATCTCTTTATACCACATTATATTATTCCTTTTCTTATTTATCATTTACTTCACCTGCATACCCTTCCTTAGGCCCAATCCTTAGGCCCAATTCAATGATTTCTAACAGCTTTTAGAAGAGGAAGAAAATTATTCTTTTTTATAAATTGTGATTTGGGTGAAAATTTACAGAGCAAATTCACTTTCCATACAGCAGTTCACATACACTTTGTCTCATGACATTGACCACAATTTACCACAATGCAACAAACAGCTCCCCTCCCACTTCCTCCCTATAGTCACCTCTTCCCTGTGTCTATGCCTCCATGCACTCCTGCCCCTTGAACTGTCTCCATGTGCATAAGCAGCCCTAGAAGAGGAAGAAAATTCTTCTATGGTGTTTTATTTCTGTTATCATTTGAAACCCGTAAACCAAGGCATTTTGCAAATAATTGTGATTAAATGCTGCATAATTAAAAAGCTTCTTTTAAATCTATTTCAGTTGTCCTCATAGATACTGCATTTTAAAAAATTGTTGATTGAATAACACGTTTAAAATGATTAGGGAGTAGGAAGAATCAGGATATAACTAGAGACAAGGTGCACTGCAAATAATGGTGACAGAGGTAATGGTTCAGAAGAGTTTCTCAATCTTTTCTATTTGTTAAAGTTGTAAAGACAGAGGAAAATAAATGAGCATTAGTGGAATGGATGGGGTTTCGTGGAAGCTTGGGAGTTATAGCTAGCCTTAATCTATATGTGGGTAATTTCTTTGGAGTTTCCAATTTAATGTTTATATGTCACGCGAGTTTTGTATTTTACTTCATAATGTATCCACGTCCGTTTTTGTACAAAAAATTCTCTCAAATTTCCAAGTGAAATTGTTGCTTCTATTAAGTGACTTTTTTTTTTCTTATGGTATATAGTTCATCCAGGACCTTGTCAAGTATCTCTAGGGATCCTAAGTGCCCCAGTTTGAGATGCTTAGCACCAAGCAGCAGTGCTGCACCATTTATCCATCTATCGTGCTTTCTATCAAACACTATCCCCATCCTTGACTGGAAATGAAGATGGTGGAATCAGAATGGGTTAGAGTATCCTGGCAGGGATAGGAGGGGTAGGAGGGGCAGTGATGTTGGTGGCAGTGATGGTGGTGGTAAGGGTGGGAGGTAGTGGTGTGGCTATCGCACTGATAGATGGTTATCTTAAAATGCAATGGGCTTTGTGAATAATGAGTCCCTTGAGTGGAGGTGTTTAAACAGAGAAGTGAAACTATATAGAGAACTTAAGGCACTACGCATGCATATGCACACTAACATTTACAATGCACTAAACTAACGTATTTTGCTTGCATTCATCTTGTTGTTAAGTGCCATCAAGTGCCACCAGAGCTCCCAATTGTGAGGTAGGACTGGATAAATGGTTTACCAAAGAATCTGCTCTTATCATGGTAAAATGAAAGGGACCTTTTATGTTCCTATTATTCATTATATTTTTAAATTGATCATTTATATTAAGTTTTAAAAGTATGAAAATCTAGTAATGTTATTAGTGTATTGAAATAAAACTAACAGAATAATAACTATAGTAGTAGTAAAAATTGGAGAGTATCTGTTGGATGTAAATTTTACTGATGAACTAATTGTAAAAAATAAATTTATTAAATTTCCTTAGTTTTATTGGGGATAAAATTAATTACTCTGAATAAAACACGTACAAGCAAAATAAATTTAGAGGTTCTTTCAGAGTTGGATTGGGAGTATATTGTCCTCTGGCTTGATGTTTTGAACTGAGAAAAGGAAGAAAGGAGGGGATAAAGGAGAGCAAAGAACAACTGATGATGGGACTAAGAACGGCGTTGTCTCTTCTGTTCTTGGCTTGTTGCACTGCTTTTTGCTGCATCATGTTACCTGTTATGGCCACAGCAGGCTAATCAAATAGCACAAGGAGTGCTGGGACCATTTTCAGACATTTTTCTTTCTACTATCATCTTGACCTCTGTGGTAGTTATGTTTGTGTGTCAACTTGGCTGGGCCTGGTTGAGTGGCTGGGAAGTTGGTGGTAGTTATTCCCCATGTTGAGACTGCCAATCAGCTCCATTGTGGGATCTACCACAAGCAGCTAGTAGCTGCCTTTGGGATGTAGTCTGCTTCCTGTATATAAGGAGAAGCCTTTGGAATGGTCTCTAGCTTATGGCACCTTGAACCCTGCATGTAGCCGTGTCATTGTTCAGCAGCCTGCTATGCTCTGCCAACCTTGGGACTTAAAATGGTCTTGAATTAATGGCCTGCCATGTGATTTGGTAATATTAGGACTGTGCCTTTTTACTAGTCAACCTTGGGCTTGGCAGCCTCAGCATCCAGCAGCTATCTGAGTGAAGAAAAGCCTCTAGCTTTAGTGGGCCAAGAGCTAGAGGCAGAGCTGAAGCCCAAGGCTGAGGGACTTTCACCCAGCCCCTAGAGCCTGGCACTTGAACTCGGACTTAAAGCCTCCAAATTGTAAGAGAATAAACTCCTGTTTGTTTAAGCCATCTCATTTGTGGTATATTCCTGTCAGAGCGGCACTAGGTAACCAGAACAATCTCTGTCTAGTTTGGTAACCTATGGGAATCCATCTGGTTGTCTTCTTTATTTAACATTTAGAAAGAAGAACTCTGAGGTTGTGGGAGGTGGAAGTAATATCTTTCATTTTAAAATTCTGATATATCTAATACCTTGTCACTCAGTATTGCAGCGATTGCAGTGATTGCAGCATGAGCATCACCTAGGAGCTTATTAGGAATGCACAACCTTTAGGCCTTATCCCTAACTTATGGAATCATAATCTGCACTTTAACAGATACTCATGGCATTCATATGCACGCTAACATTCAAAATGCACTAAAGTAACACATTTTGCTTGCATTCATGTTGTTGTTGTTAAGAGCCATCAAGTTAATTGCAACTCATAATTACCCCATGTGACAGAGTAGAACTACCCCATAGGGTTTTCTTGGTTGTGATCCTTACTGAAGCAGATCACCAGCTCTTTCTTCCTCAGAAACACTGGATGGGTTTGAACAGCCAACCTTTTGGTTAGCATCTGAGTGCTTAACCTGCATTCCCATAAAGTGTCATATACTCCCAGGATATCAGTGATTTCCTAAAATGGGTATAATTGGGGCTAGACTCTCTCTTAATTAATTCATTATTACATTTAAACCTCACAACAAATTTCCATGATACCTTAATCTTCAAATTGGATAAGAGACTACACAGGTAAAGTAACTTATCCAAGTCACACAGCTAGTAAATAGTGAAGACATTCCACCTAATTCCCAAGCCCTTTTTCTGTTCCTACACCATATTCCTTTTCTTGAACTAAATCATGGGTAATTGTTTATGCATTATGAGAATAAAGCCTGTTAAAAAATAAGAGTTATGAAAGGAAGCCTTTTTGAGGGTATTAAAAGAAAGAGTCTTTCAGTCATTCAAAGATTGTTTCAAATTGTGTTTCACACTTCCCCAATGATGAAGCCAAGAGGACAGAGTGAAGCATCATTGGTCCCTGGCTTTTGGTATATCTCGGGGAAGTGAAAGGACTGCATCCTGTCATGCACACACTCATCCTGTCCATCAGCTGATTTGTATCTTACTGCTGCCAGGCAGGCCCCATCCGTTGAAGCCTGTGTCAGGCCAGGTGCTAAAAGCAGCACAGATTGTGTTATGTTGAGGCTGCCCATATGCCTCCATACAAACTGTAGTTCAAGAACTGTAAAACTATTTGCATTTTCAATCTATCAGATTGCTTTGAAGAAAACCAGTGCCAAAAAGGCTATGTGAATGCTTTATATTTGCCAAAAGAGTGTAAACTTACAGACACCAAACAAATTCTTAAGAAATATTGTATTTTCAGAATAGTCAGATTTTCCAGAAAGAGGTACAAGTGAAGAAGTGCCATAAAACATTAGAGATGACCCTGATGACCCTTTGTTCTTGGAAATTCAGCTGTAAAAATTGGCAAACTAAAAACAACTTAGTTTACCTTTGAAGCTGAAGGATCCTCTGTGATTTTAGCTCTTAAGTGTAACCCAAATGAACCCATTTTAAGATGGGTGAAATCTTGTGTGAGTTATGCCCACTGCACGATCATTACGTGGGGAAACTGGACAACTCTTTTAAATGAGCAATGTTGGACACAGTTTTCAGCTGGATGAGGGCAAAGGAAACATGTTTCTTGACTGATGGCAAGGCTGTTCTTAGCCTGTAAGGGAACTCTGTTAGGTGATCCTTGTAGAAAGTCTGTGAGTTTACCTGTGCAGGAGGCCTGCCTCACCTGGGTCTGTCCTCTGCTCTTGATGGCCCTGCTTTTTCAAAAGTGATGTCCTTGAGGGCCTCCACAAGCTAGGAGTTTTCAGAGCTGTATGGCCGCCCGGGAGCAGGGCCTGTCCCAGTGCCCTTCTCACGCTCTCCCCAGTTACCTCATCCTTCCCTCGTTTTCTTCCTGACGCTAGCAGAAGATCTGGCACTTGGGGGCTAAAACAGTCAGGGCCCCCAAGAGCGATTATCTTGGCAGCCCCACACCTCTGTTCCGAGCCAGCTCAACTCCGAGAACTCGGAGTTGGCCTCCAGAGTAAAGCTCTTTGATATATTTATTTATTTATTTAAAGGGCAAATCCTTCCTAAATGTCAGTCGAATATCCACGGGGCCAAGCGACAGCAGATAATTAGAAGCAATTAGCCGTCCTCCTGCCGGGAAGCCCGGCAATTACCTTTTAATTTCTTCCTCTCCCTTCCTCTTCCGTCCTTCCTTCTCTCGTGGAAGTGGTAGAAGTGCTTTGCTCCCTAAGCAGCAGTGGACGTTGAGCTGGCACAGGAATGAGGGATGAACTGAGCCGGGACTCGGTCTCCTCCTCCCGCAGCCGCGGTGGCCGGCGGAGCAGTGCATTGTGGAGGCAGAGCGCGCTGAAGCGGCGGGATCTGCAGCCAAAACGCCTAGCCGCGGGAGCTGTCCGAGGTGCTGACCGGCCTGGCCCGGCAGACGCCTGCTCTTTGCGCACCCACCTCCGGTGGAACCCTCCAAGTCCTGGCCTCCTTCTCACCCTCCGTCTATCTTTGTCTCTCAACCTAGGGGCGTAGCGGCTGGAGGAAATCATGGTGTTCGCTCCAGGTACACTTGCACCTTGCTTTTTCACCAGATGTACGGGCGGGGAGCGGGGCAGAGAAGTGAGAAGATACAGAGAAAAGACCCATCTGCCGATTTAGTAGTGATCTGTGAGCGACAGGCGGGAGAGTGCCCCTGTGCGGAGTCTTTTGCCCCTCGCTCCAGTCCCGCCCCATCTGCCCTCCAACAACCTCTAGCCACTGCTCCTCTCCTGGTCTGGCTCTTCTTTATGCCCCGTTTGAGCTCTGCACCTTGAGAGCTAGACCCCCAGCAACTCAGGTGTCTGCATGGCCGGAGGGTGGAGAGGTGGGGCAAAGAGTAGTGGGCTTCAGGCTACTTTGGTGGGAATCTCTTTCACTGCCACTTCACCTCCGTAGAAGTGTCTAAGTGACCTGGCTCCTCCTGGCCTTTTGAGGAGAGAAATGGGAGAAACTAGGGAGCGTAGTGCAAAGGGCAGAGGAGCGATACTCCTCAAGGAATTAATTAGACCTGAAACTCTGCCGGAGGCTGCAGTACAGAGGCTGCAACTGCGGTGCCGCTGGCGGGTGCAGTGTGTTTTTGGACATGCCAGTGAAGGACTTTGGTCCCTTTGCTGCTATCAGTGGCTACAAGTTGATGAAGAGTTAGGTTGGAATGCTATTGACCTGCTTACCTGCGTGTGCGTGTGTGTGTGCGCGCGCCCGTGCATGCATGTGAGTGTACCCCATTGGAGTAAGAATCTGAGTTTATCAAGGAAGGTCTGGCTGAGTTAGGTAACAGTGGTCATTGATAATGTTGAAAGTTGCCTCTAGGGGTAGATACCAAGTCTTTTTTTTTTTTTTTTATTTCCAGGTTCTGCTTTGATTAAAGACAGCTGTGGGGAAAAAGGCAATGGAGAAAAGAGTAGCGGGGTCTAGAACTCCAAAACTTTGTTATGGGTCTTTAACTTGAAAGGTTGATTTGTGTTTGCTGTGGTCATGGACCTCAAATAACTGGGGAAGAAGGGAATAATTCATTTTTTAAAAAGAAGAATTGCATCTGAGCTACAAAAAAATCAGTTAATAGAACTTGAGAAGGGGAAGCCCTCCTCTCCCCATCAGGATTGTAATGGGAATGCAGGCGCAGTTTTGTTAGTTCTGAAGCTGCCATACATAGTAACTCTTAGAAGAATGCTTTTTTGGCCCAGGTGCCATACTGCTTCTTGTTGTTGTTGTTTGCCATCAAGTCGGACCGACTCACAGAGACCCCTCCTTGGGTTTCTGAGGTAGTATCACTATGGAAGTAGATTGCCCAATCTTCCTTCCGAGGAGTGTCTGGTGGGCTTGAACAGCCAGCCTTCTGGTTAGCAGTCAAGTGCCTTAGGCACTATGCTTCTGTCCCAAATAACCAAGGAGAGAGATTGTTCCACAGAGTGAAGGACATTCAGTCAATGCAGGATCAGTGCAGGTGGAAAACAACAGCTCTTCATTGCATTTATAGACCACTTACTTTACAAAGCCCTTTCATGCTGTTATCTCATTTGATCTTCAAACTACCTTGTGAGGTAAGCAATGCCATCCCTATTTTACCAATGCCAAGAAGGTTGATTTCATATAGTCTTGCCAGCCTCAGCTGAAATTTTCTGACCTCATATTTTGTCTTGTTCTCCTATACTTCTGAGCCTTTCTTCCTGACAAAATGTTTCACTAGTAGGAAGAGTAGCTGCTTTGTGGTCTAAGGTCAAATATAGCCAGAAGGAACAGCATGTCTTCCCACTTCCAAGGTAAGTGGTAGGGTGGTGTTGACCAGAGTTTGGGGTTGTTGGGTGATTACCTAGGTATTATCTAAAAGCATGATCCTAGGTGAAGGATTGGATAATGAGCAATAAGAGACTGACTTAATCAGCTCGCAATTTGGACAAGACTTTACTTTGGCATTTTACTTTCAAGTTTTATATTAGTTTTTTTCTGTGGGTAAACTAGAAGTTATTCATAACTGTCAGTGATGGCATACATTGACCTAGATAGGATAGCTACAGAAACTTGTGGGAAAGCATTTTTTAATTGTTTCTTCAATTTTTGAAGCTCTCTTGAAAAAATCACAAGCAATTTTGGACTATAAGAATGGGGTGCTAAAGTGTTATGCCAAATTATCTTCTTTTCAGTATATATCTTCTAACATAGGTAGTGATTTATTCTGAAAGAGAACAAAAACAGTGAATTATTTTTGAATTGCCAGATTTTCAGCATTACAACCCACTACGTAGGCTACTGTTCTTCTAAATCTTTATAATCTGGGGATCCAGATGTTTTATAATAGTCAAGAGGCATATTCCCCACTTTTTTCCTCCAAGCTAACTTAACATTCAGGAAGAGAGGGAACAGATGCACATACCAAGATCACTCTAAAATTAGTAAAAGGGTATTAGATAATCCAATGTACACATGACAAATTAACAATGAATTATTCATGAAATTAGGTCAGTGGGGATTGTGCCCTTGAAAACATGTTGTAGCTCTTTGGGTTTTAGCAAAGGGAAGCAAGAGCTTTGAGGTGTAATTCTGGCCTTGCCCCTGCAGATTGAGTTGCTTTTGAATGGCCTGCTGCCTCTTTGCTTACCTTAAGAACAAAGGTGAAAACTGACAAATTTGTAAAGCAAGCTTTAGTCCAGAAATACAATGGAATCAGGGAGAAATGGAATATTTTCTAGCCCTAATTAGGATCCACCCTTATCATGTGGAAGGAGCTCTGGTGGCACAGTGGTTAAAGTATTTGGCTACTAATCAAAAAGTTGGAAGTTCAAACCTCAGGAGGAAGACGAGGTGTAGTCTGTTTCTGTAAAGACTGGAAACTCTATGGAATAGCTCTACATTGCCCTGTAGTGATAATATGAGTCAGAATTTACTCAATGGCAATTTTTTTTTCTTATCGTATGATATAAAATATCCTTCCATTGTCTTTTTCAGTTAGTTTCTGGATTATAGGGTTAGGACCTAAATTGGACAGAGTCTTTGGATGGTTTCCAAGTTTGCATAGGCAAACAATTCACCTCACAACTTTCCTTTATTTTATATGATTGTTGTTGTTGTTGTTGTTATGTGCTGTTGAGTCAAACCTGACTCATAGCGACCCCTCCTTGGGTTTCCGAGGCAGTATCGCTACGGAAGTAGGATTGCCCAACCTTCCTTCCGGGGAGTGGCTGGTGGGTTTGAACCGCCAGCCGTCTGGTTAGCAGGCAAGTGTCTTAGCCACATTAGTAGACTTTATAATTTAGGAAGGTTTTAAATTTTTACGTATCATTTTTTAATCTCCTTTCTAGTAGCCTTAACTATTGATTATTTAGGAACTTAAATACCTAAAGCCTATCACTCAATTCTTCTTCCTTTTAAGGAAATTATACAAAATTAATAACAGTTAAATGGCAAGTATAAATTTACAAAATTTTCTGTAGGTACTTATATCTCTAAATACAATTTAAACTAGATACACATATGATGCCCTTTACTTCCTTTTCCTAAATCCCTTATCTATCCCTCCTCCTCCCATCCCTCAAAATTGAAGATGGAATTCTTCCAGAGCAATGTGAGAAGTATTGAAAGCATACTGTTAGGACCGAAGGAAAGAAGGTGAGACTACCAATATGGAGACATATTTTTGCCCCCGTGCATAATATTAAATTAACCCAGGTTACATAGTCTGTGGTTCAATCAAAAGTTTCCATTTGGGAGAAAGTAAAAGTTCTAGGGCATGATGTCTAGGCTTACCATATGATGCTATTGGTTTTGTGGGGAGGGAATTTCAAGAAATTCTTACCCATTTTTGTTGTTGTTGTTGTTAAGTGCCGTCGAGTTGTTTCCGACTCATAGCGACCCCATGCACAGCAGAACGAAACACTGCCCGATCCCGCGCCAGCCCCACAATCCCTGCTATACTTGAGC
>NW_006921615.1:1482272-1505195 GCF_000298275.1 Orycteropus afer afer
ACAGCATTGTACTTCAGGACAGATCTTGAAACATCCTTTGTGATGATGAATGCCACACCATTCCTTTTCAAACTGTCATTCCCATTTTTAGATAAAGTCAAAGTGGAAGTTGGAGGAAGAAGCACTGGGCATGGTGTTGGGAGTGAACAGGTAGACGAGAAGGTCAGGCTATTTCTGGGCTTATTCCGGGAAGAGAAAGAAGATATGTGCACAAATTTAAATCTCTTTTCAATGCCATGGTTTCACCTAAAGGATTATAGACTCTGAATATTCAGATTAGCAACTCCTCCTCCCTTGAGGAAGAACAGAGTATGAGGTAGAAAGTGTGGGCAGAAGTTTCCTTGTCCGTGTGCCATTCCCTACTTCTCCCAATGATTAGTATATACCTTGGGGATTATGCAAATCTCCTATAAAAGAACACATTAAAGTTTTTAAAAGCAAAGATTGACTCAATGATGGTGAGTTTGGATTTTATAAGCAATTAAGCAGCCAGCTCATTGACTTCTATATTTGAAGAACACTTTATACCAGTAGTTCTAGAGAGCACTATCAAAGATAATTAAGAAAATATAGTATTTCTTACCAGAGAGGTACAGCTTTTATTCATTTATGTAATAAATAAGGTGCACCTGACACAAGTTATAATCTTTCAGATTGCCTCATACGCATGCAAAACCTAGGCAGTAGGAAAGGAAGACAAAAGAAGAATTGATGCGTTTGAATTGTGGTGTTGGTGAAGAACATTGAAGACCATGGACTACTGGAGAATGAACAAATCAATTTTATAAGAAATCCAACCAGAATACTCCTTAGAAGCTAAGATAGAGAGACTTCAGCTCTCTTACTTTGGACATGCCACCAGGAAAGACTGAAATTCCAGTCACTGAAATAGGACATTTTGTTTGGTAGAGTAGAGGGTGGGTCAGGGTCAGCAAAAACAAGGAGACCCTCAATGAGATGGATAACTGCATCTCAGACATCTGCAGCAATGGACTCAAACATACCTACGATCATGAAGATGCACAGACGAGGCAACATTACATTCAGTTCAATCAATAATACATACATTTAATCAATAAGATTGCCACCAGTCAAAGCTGACTTGATGGCAGCTAACAACTGTGTATGGGCCTAAAATATACTTCTTGATTTGTTTGGATTGCCTTCAAATCTAATGTACAGAAAAATCTTTTTCTCTTGCACATAAACTACTCAAGGTAAGATAACAAGGACTTCATGGTGGAGTAAAAATAGTATACTTATAAGCAAGGAGCTCTGCAATTGATAGGCACTGGTGGTGTAGTAGTTAAAGCATTTGGCTGCTAACCAAAAGGTTGGCAGTTCAAACTACTCTTCAGGAGAAAGATGAGGCAGTCTGCTTCTGTAAAGATTTACAGTCTAGGAAATCCTATGGGCAGTTCTACTCTGTCCTAAAGGGTTGCTATGAGTTGGATTGACTCGATGATGGTGGGTTTGGATTTTATAAGCAATTAGACAGCCAGCTCATTGACTTCTAAGTTTGAAGAACACTTTGTACCAGTAGTTCTAGAGAGAGCTATCAAAGATATTTAAGAAAATATATTTATTACCAGAAAGATACAGCTTTTATTTATTTATGTAAACTGTCTATCAATTCTTGATGAGGAGGACTGGTAGCACAATGGTTAAGTGATTGCTAATTGAAAGGTTGGTGGTTTGAACCCACCCAGATGCATCAGAAACTCAAGAAACCAAACTCACTGCCTTCAAGTCGATTCCAACTTATAGAGATCCCCATTGGGTTTCTGAGGCTGTAAATCTTTACAGAAGTAGATTGCCCCATCTTCCTTCCCTGGAGCAGCTGGTGTGTTTGAACCACTGACCTTCTAGTTAGCAGCCAAATGCATTAGGAACCACACCACCAGAGCTGCATCAGAAAGACCTGGCAATCAGCTTCTATAAAGATTACTGCCATGAAAACCCTATGGGGCAGTTCTACTCTGTCACATGGGGTCACTATGAATTGGAATCAACTCCTTGACACCCAATAACAACAACAATTCTTGAGAGATCACTAAATAAATAAATTTTACAACTGACTTATTTTAACTGTAAGACTTATACTATGTCAATTCAAATAAATTATCTTCTGTTAACAGAATTTTTTTTAAAAAATTATTCATATAATATTTTTAAAATTTAGATACAGTAAATTTGACTTTTCGGGTGTACAGTTCTGAGTTTTAAAACATGTATAGATTGGTGTAATGATCACCACCAACAGGGTATGGAACAGTTCAATCTCACCAAAAAATTTCCTTCTGCTGTTCCTTTGTAATCACACCTTTCCCTTCATCAACCCCTAACCCCTGGAAACCACTGATAGGTTCTTCAGACCCACTGATTTGCCCTTTCCGGAATATCATATCAATGCATTCATACAGTATATAACCTATTGAGACTAACTTCTTTCACTTAGCATAATGCCAATGAGATTCATCCACGTTGTTGCATGAATTAAAAATTCATCTCTTTCTCTTGTTAAGTAGTAGTCCAGTGTATGGATGTACTCTTACATAGGATAAACTGTAATTGTTTATCTCTTCTCTCATTAAAAGACAATTAGTTTGTTTCCAATTTTGGTGATTTGAATAAGAGTGCTATAAAAATTCCTGTACCTACGGGAAACATAGGCTTTCTTTTGTCTAGGATAAATGCTTGGGAGTGGGATTGCTGGATTTTACAGTAATTGTATGCTTAACTGTTCTCCAGGAGGGCTGTGCCATTTTGCATTACCACCAGCCATGTATGAAAATTCCAGTTACTCTGCATCCTTGGCATTTTAATAGATGTGTAGTGCTATTCATTGTGGTTTCAATTTGCATTTCCCAACTGACTAATGATGTTAAGCATTTTTTTCATGATCCTATTTGCCATATGATATAGCTTCTTTGATGAAGTGTCCAAATATTTTCCTTTTTTTGTTGAGGAGGAGAGCTGTTTTTTTTTTTATTGTTGAGTTTTGAGAGTTTTTTAAATATATTCTTGATACAAATTTATTGTTAGATTTGTGAGTTGAGAATATTTTCTCACTGTAGATTGTCTTTTCATTCTCCTAACATTATCTTTTTTATATGAAAAGTTTTTAATTTTGATGAAGCCTAATTTATCATTTCTTTAAAATAGATTATTATGTCATATCTAAGAACTCTTTGCTTGATACGTGGTCATGAAGATTTTTCTCTTATGTTTTCTTATAAAAGTTTTATAATGTTCCATTTAAAATATCTTTGTACCATTTTGAGTTGAGTTTTGGATATTGTGCGATGGATATAGGTTGAGGTTCGGTTTTTTGCATATGAATGTCCAATTGCTATAATACCATTTGTTGAAAAGACAACATTTATCTATTTGATTACTTTTGCAACTTGTCAAAATTCAGTGAGCTGTGTTTGAGTCTGTCAGGACTCTGTTCTATTTCATTAACATATATGTCTACTCTTTCACTAAGATCACACTATCTTGATTACAGGAGCTCTGGTAGCATAGTGCCTAAGGCACTGGACTGCTAACCAGAAGGCTGGTGGTTCAAACCCATCGGCCACTCCTTGAAAGGAAGATGGGGCAGTATACTTCTGTAGTGATACTGCCTCGGAAACCCAAGGAGGGGTTGCTATGAGTTGGGTCCAACTTGATGGCAAACAACAACAACAACATCTTGATTACTGTAGCTTTATGGTAAATCTTAAAAACAAGATACGTGAGTTTTCTAACGTTGTTATTCTTTTTCAGACTTTTTTTTTTTTTGGCTAGCTTTGTTCCTTTGCATTTCCATATAAATTTTGCAAACAATTTGCTATATCTACGTAAAATCTTCTGAGATTATAGCATTCCCTGAAATGTACAGATTAGTTTGGGGAGAATTGATATATTAACTATACTGTGTTTTTATTATTTATTTATTTAGGTCTTCTTTCATTAATTCTTTGTAGTTTTCAGCACACAGATCCTGTGTATGTTTTCTACCTAAGTCATTTTTGGGGGGCATGAGGAGGAAGGCTACTTTAAGTGGTATTTCAAAACAATAACACTAAGAAGATACTCACTCTTTAGAGAAAATCAACCATTTGAGATCAAAAGGGCACCATTTGCCTAGACAAAGTTCAGAAGGCAGGAAGGGTTAGGAGAGAAGGAGGAATGGAAACAAGAAACACAGGAAATGGAAGGAGTGATGTTACATTGAGGGAATTACAATCAGTGACATGAAACAAATGTGTGCAAATTGTTGAATGGAAAACTGATTAGCTCTGTAAGCTTTCACCCAAATAACAATAAAAAGTGTAAAAGCAACACAAAGCAATTTGATTTCCGTTCATTGTTGTTGTTATGTGCTGTCGAGTCAGACCCGACTCATAGCGACCCCTTCTTGGGTTTCCGAGGCAGTATCACTATGGAAGTAGATTGCCCAGTCTTCCTTCTGAGGAGTGGCTGGTGGGTTTGAACCACCAGCCTTCTGGTTAGCAGTCAAATGCCTTAGGCACTACGCCACCAGAACTACCTTCCATTCATTACTAGTATGAAATAATGATTGATTTTTTTTTCTATGTTGATCCTGTTTTCTTTGACTGTTTAATTTTCTTATTAGTTTTAGAAGCTATTTTGTAGATTTATTAGGAGTTTCTGCGTAGGCAATGGTGTTGTTTGCAATGTGACTTTTATTTCTTTTTTTCTAATTTGATAATTTTTTTGAACTAACTAGGGCTACTAGTACAATGTTGAAGAGGAGTAGTGAGAGTGGAAATCCATTCTTTGTTTCCAATCTTAGAGGAAAGCATTTTGTCTTTATAACGAAGTATTATGTTAGCTGTACAGTTTTTTTGTAGATGCCCTTTATTAGTCTGAGGAGGTCCCTTCTATTCCTAGTTTGCTGAGAGTTTTTAGCAACAATAGATGTTGAATATTGTTGTGGTAGTTAAGGTTATGTGTCAACTTGTCTGGGCCTGGTTTTGAGTGGCTGGGCAGTTGGATGTAGTTATCCCCCATGATGAAACTGGTAATCAACTCCATGGTGGAATCTACTTTGAGCAGCTGAGTAGCTAGCTGCCTTAGAGATGTGGTCTGCTTCCAGTATATAAGAAGCAGCTTTGAGAAAGTTCTTGAGCTTTTTGGCACAACTGGACCTTACCTTTGGCTGAGTCTCCATCTCAGTAGCCTGCCATGTTGTCTGCTGATCTTGAGACTGTTTCTGGACTTGAATTAGTGGCCTGCCACGTTGCTTGATAATTTTTGGACTGTGCCATTTTACTTGTCAGCCTTAGCAGCCAGCAGCTGTCTGCGTTAAGAGAAGCCTCTAACTTTAGTGTGCTGGGAGCAAGAGGCAGAGCTGAAACCCAAGGTTGAGGGGCCTAGAGCTTGGCACTTTGAACTTGGACTTCTAGCCCCCTAAACTGTAAGAGAATAAATTCCTGTTTGTTAAAGCCATGCATTTGTGGTATTTTCTGTTAGAGCAGCACTAGAGGACCAAAAGAATTGTCAACTTTTTTTTTTCCTGCTTCTAATGATATGATCATGTGGGTTTTGTTTAGTTTGATTGATTGCTTTTGAAAAGTTGAACCAGCTTAACATTTCTGAGATAAGACTTACTTTATATTATTCTTTTTATATATTGAAAGATTCAATTTTCTAATATTTGGTTGAGGATTTTCACATCAGTGTTCTTGAAAGATATTGGCCAGAAGTTTGCTTTTCCTTTATCATCTTTGTCTAGTTTTGGTATCAGGGTAATGCTGGCTTCATAAATGAGATGAGAAGTATTCCTCCCTATTCTGTTTTCTGGAAAAGGTGGTGTAAAATGGTATTATTTCTCTTTTAATTGTTTGGCAGAATTCACCAGTGAAAACATCTGAGCCTAAGATTTTCTTTATGGGGATAATTTTTAACCATGAATTAAATTTCTTTAATAGATATTGGACTATTCTGGTTATTTTGAGTAGTTTTCAAGAAATTGATCTAGTTAATTTAATTTCTTATGTGAATAGAGTTGTTTGTAATTTTCTCCTGTTATCCATTTAATGTACCTGGAATCTATAGCTACATCCCTCTTTTGTTCTTTATATTGGTAATCTGTGTCTAACTTTTTTTCTCTTTCACTCTGGCTACAAGTTTACTAATGTTTTTATATCTTTCCAAGGAAACACTTTTTTGGATCAATTGGTTTTCTCTAATATTTTTCTTTTGTCAGTTTCATTGATTTTTGTTCTTTACTATCTCCTTTCTGCTTGCTTTGAATTTACTTGGCTCTTTTTTTTACCAGACTTAAGGAGAAAGTTTAGAGTCTTTATTTGAAATCTTTTTCTTTTCTAATATAAGCATTTAATGCTATAAATTTCATCTAAGCATCACTTTAGTGGTATCCCACAAATTTTAATATGTTGAATTTTCATTTTAATTAAACTCCAAATATTTTCTAATTTCCCTTGAAACTTCCTCTTTGTTCCATGGATTGAGTACTATATTGTTTAGTTTCTAATTATTTGAAAATTTTCAAGGGATTTTCCTGCTATTGATTCCTACTTTAATTCCATAATGGTCAGAGAATATACTTTCTATGATTTAAATTGTTTTAAATTTGGTAAGGTATTTTATGACCCAGAATATGGTCTATATGGTGAAGATCTAATGTGCACTTGAAAGGAAAATGTATCCTGGTCTTGTTGCATGGAGTGTTTTATAAATGGCAGTTTGATACAGTTGTATGATATACTTAATTGTGTAGGGTTTTTTTTTTTTAATTTTTGTGCTTTGGGTGCAAATTTACATAGCTTGTTTTACATTTAATTGTGTAGTTTTTCATTTCTCCTTTCAGTTTTATCAGTTTTTGTTTCATGTATTTTGAAGCTCTCTTATTTGGTGCATATACATTTAAAATTTAAAAGGAAATGACTAATAATGAGTATCTTACATATGTAAGTACATCTCTGATCTCAATATTGGCCCACCAGTCTTGGGCAACTGTACAATTGACTCTTTCTGTGGAGGAAGGCTAGCTTACTGATTCACTCTGTTACCTGGGAAGAGG
The DNA here is from genome assembly GCF_000298275.1 of Orycteropus afer afer. Taxonomy (NCBI): domain Eukaryota; kingdom Metazoa; phylum Chordata; class Mammalia; order Tubulidentata; family Orycteropodidae; genus Orycteropus; species Orycteropus afer. The sequence goes on from NW_006921615.1 coordinate 1,489,330, forward strand.
TTTTGAAACTTTAAAGCAAAATGCTCTGACAAGCTGAATTGATGAGAAAGCAGATGTCTGAGTGCATCCTGGGATGAATAAGTTATGAATCATGGAAAGTTGCTGTTTAAAGGCTAGCAGCTGATGCTTGAAAGCAGATGGCCATCTTGCTGATCTGAATAATTCTGATCTTGTCTAAATTTAAAAGCCAAATACGTTAAGGTATAAGGATGAATGTGCAAGAACACCCTGCAGCTGTGAGAGTATAATGCATTATGTTTGTAATTCTTAACTATTTAGTAAGGGTAAATTTGAATTTTGTGATACTGTTTCACATTCCCTATGTTTTTCTTTTTTTTGAGACGTAAGTTCCCATCCTGTGGTTTTACAACAGCCGCACATACATACTTCAAACCCACCAGCCACTCCTTGGAAGGAAGATTGGGCAATCTACTTCTGTAGAGATACTGCCTCAGAAACCCAAAGAAGGGTTCCTATGAGTTGGGACTGACTCGGGGGCAGTGATTTTGGTTTGTTCGGTTAGTTTCATATTCTCTATGCTTTTCTTTTTTTGAGACATAAATTCCCATCCTGTAGTTTTACATCAGAGCCACACGTACAAACTTCAGTACCAGTCTTTGAACATGATCTTTAACCCTAAGAATATAGGTGCTATATTCTTGTGAATTCTTCTTAGGAAAAAAAAAAAGCCACAAACTCTGTTGGTGAAGCCATACACAGTCACTGGCTAGGGATTAGGAGAGGAGTTGGCATTTGCAAAAGCACTGAGTTGCTGTATGACTTTGAGTAAGTTTGTATCTCCTATGTTTTTTTCTCTAACATTTCATGAATGATCATCCTTAAGCATTCTTAAAGTTTTAACATCTCACTTTTCAGTAGACTTTTCCTGGGCACACATGTTCATGCACTAAAATTTGAGTAAGAAGAGATGAATGTAAGAAATGAGCTCATATTTTTAGAACATCTATGTGCAGTTGGTATCTTACACATTGTTTTAGTAAGGAAAACTTTCTTTAATTTGTGGCTAAAATGCCATTCCATGTTCTAAACAACAGCTGAATTATTTGCTAAATCTAGCAGACTAAAGGAGCTCTGGTAGCATAGTGCCTAAGGCACTTCACTGCTAACCATGAGGCTGGCTGTTCAAACCCACCAGCCACTCCTCAGAAGGAAGGTTGGTCAATCTACTTCCATAGTGATACTGCCTCAGAAACTCAAGGAGGTGTAGCTATGAGTTGGGTCCGACTCCACAACACATAACAACAACAACAAAGCAGACTAAAATACTTTTTCCATTCCCTTGAAAGAGTTCTGGTGGCACTGTAGTAAGGCATTTGGCTACTATCCCAAGGGTTTAACCCATCAGCTGGTCCACAGGAGAAAGATGAGGAAGTATGCTTCCATAAAAATTTACAGCCTTGGAAACTCTATGTGGGTCAGTATGAGTTGGAATCAACTTGATGGTAGTGGGTTTGGTTTTTCAGTTGGTATTCCCTTAAAAGAAAAAAAAAAAAAAAGTATTATTGTTTCAAAGTGAGAGAGGTCATGATTATGGTACTCAAGAAATCCCACTCAAATTACGAAGGTCCTGTCTCTGTCCTGCACACTTCCAGCAAACCAGTCACGATGGGCCTACTTGGTATTTGGACAGGAGACCTCTGTGGAGCTTGCCTCTGTGTTGGCTAAGAGTAGTTGTTAGTTTTTATACCTTGGGATTTATCTCTAACCTCCCTATATACTTATTTCTGCCTTTCCATTTTAATTTTACAATTTTGTAGGAATGAAAAATGGAATTATATGTTTATGGAAGTCCTATAGGTGAGATTTTAATCACTCCTAACATGAGAATTTAGGATGAAGTTCCCTATAGCTTTAATTGCAGTCTGACTCATGCTTCGGAATAGATTATCTCATCACATGATTAGGCCATGCTATACAAGTCAATAAGTAATAGCTGATTTACTCTAAAAATAACATGTCAAGAAGGACAACCTTTAAAGCTTCACTTAGCTTGACATTCTTTCTTGTGCTTACAGGGTAATGCTGCTTGGTTGAAACTGTTGGCCATTAAAAGCGAACTTAGTGAGAAGAGTAACTATGACCAGTCCTCTATCTACTCACCTTCCAAAACAACCAAACTCATTGCCAATGAGTTAGTCCTAACTCATAGTGACCCTTTGACATAGGACAGTGTCATAGGACAGGGTAGAATATCCCATAGGGTTTCCAAGGCTTTCTGGAAGCAGACTGCCACATCTTTCTCCTGGAGAACACTGGTGGGTTCACACCATTGACCTTTGGGGTAAGTAGCCAAGCACTTAACTATTGTGCCACCAGGGACCCTTCCCCACCCAGCTTAGACCACAGCAGATCTCTTAGTAGCTCAGTTACTTGTAGCTGGGCCTTGGGAGAAAAACACTGTCAGGGAAAGCCCTAAATGGGTGAGCAGGTGGGCAAACAATTTAGATAATTTTATTCATGTATATTCATTCATTCAACAAACATTTCATGTATATCTTCTCAGAGCCTGGAGCTGTGCTAGGTGATGGATGTCAGGACTTTGCTAGGAAGAAAGGCACTAAAGTACTAGAGCTCTGAGCTGGAAGGCCAGAGGGTAACAAATGCATAAAGAGGAAGGATTGGTCACCTCTGTTGGGAGGAAGTAACTCTCTTGCCCTGGGCCTGAATTCTCCTGGTCTGCTTGCACCAGAAAATGGTTAAAGTTCTGCTTTATTTGGAGAAACACTCTTCCATTATCCTGTCCTGCTTCTGGGCTGTGCTTGAGGGTTTGTGAGTCCTGGAGAGTATGATGCAGAGGGAAGAACTATGAAGTGAGAGAGACATAGTCTCTCTTATCATGTCTTTTTAGATACAGAAAGCCACTTGTATGGAAATGATCTTGAATGCCTTTAAGTGAAAATAAAATTGTTGAGTAAGACACATATTAAAGAGTTGGTAGAGCCTCTCTATGTGAAGGAATAGTATTTTGTGGGGCCATAACTCTGGCCCCTAAAGTTCACCTGCTTTTGGTCATCTCCCTTCAGTGACTGCTGCCACCCCTAGATCAGGAAGAGGATGTACTGTGTTCCCTTTAAGGAGTTGATGTGGACATGGGTATGCATGTCATTCATTTAATTTGTCTAAGCATAGCTGATGTGGGCCTTTATTAACCATTAAAAGAAAATACATAAGAAATTAGCCTACAAATATCTTGAAAAGGCCAGGATTTTGAACCTATCCTAGCTATTGTACTTCTAAATCTACTAGACTCTGTAATAGCCCACCACATTACTATCTTTGCTTAAGGAGTCTGCAGAAGGGACAGGGAGGCAGCATCTTCTGACCTCCTCTGCCTACATAACAGGACTGAAGTACCATCAACAGCCCAATGTCTGCTCTTATGAATCCAGACATACCACCACCCTCCAGCCCTCTTATTAACCTTGACATTAACTGTTCCTCCCATGGCACCCACCACCTCTCTTCTGGGTTGATATTTTGCCACAGTGGGCACACAAAACTCACAAATTATGGGAGTTTTATTAGGGAAGCAACAGGCTACAATTCAAGTTCAGGAACATGCTCAGTCTCTCTCAGCCGGCCGTCTCTCAGCCAGCTGTCTCTCAGCTGACAGTGTCTCTCAGTAGCATATCTCTCTCTCTCAGCAGTACATGTCTCTCAGGAATGTGTTTCTCTCAGCAGCATGTCTTTCTCATCTGGCAGTCAGAGAGACTCTCTCTGCCTCTAGGCTCATTTTGAGCCTGGCAGAGTGGCAAAACTAAACCAATCCCAATGTCAGAATTCTACACACTTGAGAGAGAGCAAACTTCCCAGAAGATTGTTTCTTGCCACTCCAACATAAATAGACCAGGTGGATAATTTTAACAACCAGGTACTCAGTTGCTCATGGCAAAGTGGGAGTTACTAAGACTCTGGCTAGAAAAGCCATCCCATGTAATATACTACACCACAGGGTCTCCATCCTGGCTACCCACTGATATCATCTGGGAAGCTTTTTACACTATACCAATGCTCCTTGTTCACTCGAGGATGGTGAAATAAAAACCTCTAGGAGTGGACTCTAAGTGTAAATATTTATTAAAAGCCTTCCAGTTGATTAATTGTGTTGTTGGATTGAGAACTAACTTCAAAGGGCAAGTCCATTAAGTCAAGCTTCTGGCCTAATCTTTATAGCCTTGCTCTTCCTGTGTCTTTTCTTTTCTTGGAACAGGCAGGGCATATACAAATGCTTAGTACATGTTGTATAAATGAGCAAACGAATGGACATGTGGTCATCTTTCTTTTCACCTCATAGTCTTGCCAGCAAAGTAAAACCCAAAAGAAGAGTCTAACTCTGCTGCCCGCATGGGACCTTTCCAATCATGTCATATCCCTGGTTTGAGGATCACATACCTTTTCTTGTTGGTTAGCAGGATTATAAAGTTGTCACTGTTTGGAGACTAGGAGTGGTCTTGAACCAGTTTTCCATGTTAAGTCTCAATTGTTAAATGATCACGGCATTCATATGACTAGAATTCTGCTCATCAATTAGTGGGGGCACCTTGTTTGGGGAAATAGAGTTTTTCCTTGCAGATGTTATCAGCTAAGTTAATGAAGTTGATGAAATTATACTGGGGTATAATGGGTCCTAATCTCGATCCTTTCTCATTCATAAGAGAGAACAATAGACATGGAAACACATAAAAGGAAGACAGAGGCCATAAAAGGATTCATGTACAAGCATGCTTTAACAATGGCCTATAGTATGGGTTATAATAGCCCCAGGAATGAACACTAATGACTGAAGACTGGATGAGTTGTGTGATGACATCAAGGGCATCATACACAAAGAAAGCAAACCCATTAAAAAAGACAGGAAAGAAAGAAAAGACCAAAATGAATCTCAAGAAGCTCTGAAACTTGCTTTTGAATGTAGTGTAGCTAAAGCAGATAGAAGAAGTGATGAAATAAAAGAACCGAACTGAAGACTTCAAAGGACAGTTCGAGAAGACAAAGAATAGTATAATGAAATGTGCAAAGACCTGGAGTTACAAAACCAAAAGGGAAGAGCACATTAGGCCTTTCTCAAGCTGAAAGAACTGAAGAAAATATTCAAGCTTTGAATTACAATATGGAAGGATTCTATGGACAAAATATTGAACGTCTAGTATTACTCCTAAGACTAGCACTCCCACCCCTGTGGCCACCCACACCTGGTTCCTGAATTGAACTATGTGAACACGTGGAAATTCATGAAGACTTTCCAGGGGTTGTGTGGGTACAGGGGATGTTTTAAGGGAATCAGTTTCTATATTGTTATTTATAGTATATATTCTTTCTTAAAATTGAGTTGCTTGAGAAACCACTTATGGTCTGCAGGTTTTGGTATCCAACCACTGCTCTCTGAATTGCCCTTTTTTCTTCTTACAAAAGAAAGAGCAAAATATTACCCTTTCCTCTGGTGGTGTAGTACCTAAGGCATTTGACTGCTAGCCAGAAGGTTGACAGTTCAAACCCACAACCTGCTCTGCAGAAGGAAGACAGACAATCTACTTTTGTAAAGATTTAGCACCTCGGAAACCCAACAGGAGTTGCTATGAGTCAGCATTGACTCAATGGCAGTGAGTTGTTTATGTTGTTGTAATCTCTCCATATCCTGAAGTAGAAACACTAGCCATTCAGGAAACTTTACATTTTAGTGTCTTGTCACAGCACTGGAACCCTCAACAGAATTCAGGATCCTTGGCTTTCACAAATCTGCTATGGCAGTGGTTCCAAACCAGGGAATTTTGTCATTTCCCCTGCCACTCCCCCACTTCTCTAGGGGACATTTGGCAATTGGCAATAAATATCTGGAGACTTTTCTGTTTGTTACTTCTGAGGAGCTGCTGTTGTCAGGGCTAACTACATACTTTGCAGGGTCTAGTGCAAATTAAAAATGTGGGAACTTTTGTTTAAAAAGTAGGAAAAAACTATCACTAGAGGTGCTAAAATAGAAACCTTTTTTCTTTCATTTGTTGGTTTCTCTTCCTTACTTTCTCTCTCTCTTGATTTGTCATGTTTTTTTTTTTTGTATGCTGCTATTGTTAATCTAAGTAAAGAATAGTTAAACTTTAAAATTATTTAATTAATTTGTATCATTCTTCTTAATATTGTGCAATATCAATTTTAAATGCAAACAATAGCATTTAACTCATATGTAGAATCCATGAAATGACACAGTTTGAATCTTGTAGATACTACATGCATATATATTTCTTTGCAAAACAGTGGAAACACTCTATAAAATTATCCCAATTGTTTTTATTTCATTTCTTGATGTACACGTGTTCTACTAACATGCTCTACATTTGGCTTACTGCTGAATCAGGATGGCTGAGAGGAAAAGGAACTAAGAATGGCCCTATCTTTGTTTCCTTCTGTGTCATCATTTTCAGTGTTAAGTGGTTGGCTAATACAAAGAGTAACAAGTAAAGAACATGACAGGGATCCTTGGTCACTTGTGTTTCTTAGATGGACATTGCTTACTTTCTGGTTTGAACCACTCAGTCAGCTGTGGTTGTACCATGTTTTTCTTGTGCTCTTTCCATTAGAATCATGGGGCATCAGGGATGCTATCTGTGAATGTGGCAGTAAGGAACAGCTGTGGACACACAGGCGGCAAACCTCCTCTTTCATGTGTGTTTTCCATTGTCCCATTGGATTTTACTTACAAAACACAGTATAAATATAAAATTGTTAAGAATTTATAATGACTCTCAAACTAAAACCAAACTCACTGCCATCAAGTTGATTCTGACTCATAGCAACCCCCTTTGGGTTTCCGTGGCAGTAAATCTTTACAGAAGTAGATTGCCCAGTCTTCCTTTTATTGATGACTCTAGCAGAGTATTAAACCAAGTGTGGGCACTTCTGAGCATGGAGTTCTGTACCTTTGCACAGGTCACAAGTCCATAGGCTGGCCTGGCTGCATGCTAATCTCTCCAAACCCACATTTGATTTGGACTGGTAAATTATCCAGATCCTACACTGAAAATGTGGGCAAGGCAGGGAGGGAGGAGGAGTGATAGAAAAGTCAGGCTGTGATCAATGTTGCTAGAAGTCTGGGTGATAAGACTGAAAGGACAAGGAACCATGGGCTGCCCTGTGATTCCCCTCTATGTCATTGTTTCCAGCATAAGTGGTTGGATAGGAAGTAGTAATAAGAACAAGAAAGAATATGACAAGGTTACTTGGTCATCCTTGTTCCTTAGAATGTTGTTGCCTTCTTTCTGTGTTCTAAGCAAGTTCTGGTTGGAACAGAAAGTATTGTCTGTCAGCATCTCCCAGCCCCCACTCAGCTGTAGACCTAATATGCTTACCTTGTGCTCACGCTGAGGGTGTGAGTCACACTGAGCTTCCACTGTGGCCCATAGGAGTTCTGTGCCCCTAGGGAATCACTAAGGATATATGTAAATGAGGCTACAAGGAATTGGTGGCATAGTGCCTAAGGCATTTGACTGCTAACCAGAAGGCTGGGGGTTCAAACCCACCAGTCACTCCTCGGAAGGAAGACTGGGCAGCTACTTTCCTAGTGATGTTGTTGTTGTTATGTGCCAACGAATCGGACTCGACTCATAGTGACCCCCACTTGGGTTTCTGAGGCAGTATCACTATGGAAGTAGATTGCCCAACCTTCCTTCTGAGGAGTGGCTGGTGGGTTTGAACCACCAGATTTCTGGTTAGCAGGCAAGTGCCTTAGCCACTACGCTACCAGAGCTCCTCCCTACTGATACTGTTTTGGAAATCCAAGGAGCGGTCGCTATGAGTTTGATCCAACTCAATGGCAGTGAGTTTGGTTTGGTTTTGGTTTATCTTCTCCTAAGACTCCACAATGCCATCAAATTTCATTTGTAGAGCACAAGTTCAAATATAAACAAGCTCTGGTAGCGTAATGCCTAAGGCACTTGACTGCTAACCAGAAGGCTGGTGGTTCAAATCCACCAGCCACTCCTCGGAAGGAAGATGGGGCAATCTACTTCCATAGTGATACTGCCTCTGAAACCCAAGGAGGGGTCACTATGAGTCAGGTCCGACTCGACGGCACATAACAACAACAACAACAAGACTTTCAAAATGGCAACAGCAGCGCATGAAACCAAGCACAGGGCTCTTCTGAGTGTAGGACCCAGTGTGACTTCACAGTCACATGTCCATGAAGCCTGCCCTGACCACTGGCATCTAGTCCATAGAGGCCAACAGTGCTGCTAAACATCCCACAGAGTATAAGCAGCTCCCTCATCAAAGAATTATCCAGCCCCCAAAATCAATAGTACTGAGGTTGAGACAGCCTGTACTGGGTGGATGCTCTGCTCTCTAAAACCACTTTGTTCCAGGGGAGTATTCTCTGCTCTCCATGAGAGTGGCGCCTTGGAGGATGTGACTTGTTCCTTCTCTTGCCACTGTGGTTCCTGTTGGAAAGATTTGTATTCTGTCTCTGAATATGTCTGAGGCCTGTTTTCTCCTTTTAGGGAGAGTTGTTCTGGCCTTGGGAAGGGGGTGCCTGCTGTCTGCTTCACAATATAGTGGTTGCTCCACTCCAGACAGCTACTGCCTACTCTTTTAAGGACTGTTTACTCTGCAATAGTCAGTGTTAGCCCTCAGTGCTTGGTCTGAGTGGGAAGTTTTGTTTAGTGTTCTTTGTTGTCAGTTTGCTGATGAGGCCAGATAATGTGGTCGTCCTGTCCCCGCTCTTGAAGGTCAACCTTGACTACTTCTGCATGTGCTTGGTGGACCTGACAGTCACTGTAGTCAGTGAGAGGGAGACCCTTGTAAATACTGTCTCTCATACAGGGTGGGATGTTGAAGTGCTTAGATTTCCTTATGCAATGGTTCTTGGGGTTGTCATGGCCAGGACTATCTCCAACAGCTGTTAGCTGAGAAAGAACTACATGCACGCACGTGCGCGCACACACACACATGCGCATACATACCTTTACATATTTATATATAGAGAAAAACAAAACAAGTGTGGCAAAATGCTACCACTCATGCATCTAGGTGAAGGATACATCAGATTCCACAGCACACTACAATTTACCTGCTAGCTGAACTTTTCAGAGGAAAAAAAATGTTCACGGAAGCAAAGCTGGCTTAGGAAGCCAGGAAACCTTGGGCAGGGAGTAAAGAGCAGGTTTAGAATGAGTGCGTGGGGAGGACTTAGGGGCTAATGCAGAGAGTTATCTTCTGATTTTTGTCTTCATGTGCCAGGAAGAGGGAGGAGAGCAGGGAGTAAAGATCCAGGCATCCCAGAATTACCACCCGCCAGCCCCACCCTTTTTGATTATAATTCCGGTTCTAGGTCTTAATCACGCACAGCAGATGGCAGAGGGGAGGAGCTTGCCAAAGAAGGCCCAGGCAAGATGGGTACTTTCATAGTGCTATAGGGAGCTACTTCTTACTATCAATGTACTATCATCAATGCACTGTTAATGATGAGCCCCACCCCTGGCCCCTGCCACATTTCTGTGCTCCTAAAGCTCAAGGTTATTCCTTGAACCTCATCTCTAAATTCCAGCATTTGATACAGAACTTGGTTCATGGGCATTAATTATTTATTAGGCAAACACTATGTGCCAGACCTGGGCTAATACTAATCAGACATAACCCCTGCCCTCAGGGGGCTTGGAGTCTGCACTCACAGAGTTGGAAAAATCAGTGCCAGTTGCCTTGACTGTGTTCTCTCATCTAAGGAAGGTGTATAGTTTTATGCCAACTGGACTAAAACACAACTCCACTTCTTGTCTCTGCTTTGGCTCATGATGTAGCATTGCCAGCTGCCTTTGTTGGGCTCCCATGTCACTGACGGCTGTTCTTCTTTTTGGACCTGGGGAAAATGTCAGTATTTTGATGCAACAGCTTGGAAAATAAAAACTAGACAGTATTTGGAACGCTACAAAATATAACACAGCATACACAGATATCACCTTTAATGTCCAGTGATTCGATATCTTAGAATTGGTTTAATTTTACAGAAGGCTTTAAGCAATTATGTTCAATTAGACCTAAGGAAAGCCACATGCATTATGCAGCAGTGTATGGTCAGTGAAAATACATTCCTTCCTGGGAAAGGAGCTGAGTATTTTCATGGTCATTAGTAATTAGAATGGTTTATTAAGCTCTTTATTTTGCACTTTACAATACCAACTCACAAGATTTTAATGTTTAAATAAGTTTTAATTCATTGAAAAACAAAATATATTTCGCTCATAAGAACTCAGTGCTTAAATAGAACTTTTCACCAAATCATTTATCTTGCTTCAGAATATCTAATTACAATACATTGTAAACTTCAAAACAACAACAACAAAAAAAAAGATGAGTAATTTAGACGCTACCTATTTTCTTCCATCATAATAATTCTTTTCTTCATTGGTAGGATCCTGACCTTTATAATCTCAACTTGTTCCTCAGGGGATGTATTATGGATATTTTATAAATGATCAAGACGGACTTCTTAGGATTTCTTCTTCCAGCACTAAACATTCAATTTCTTATATTCTTGGCAAGAGAAGAGGTCAATACAAAAACATTTTTATGTTATAGGGACTTTTTCTCCTTTTTGGAAATGTTCTTTTTAATCATCTTAAGCCTTTGGTACCTTGAACTTTTTTGGGGAAAATACATATAAGAATATAAAACATGAAATAATTTGGTTAGATAAGATGCATTGTAAAATATCACTAGGAGTAAATAGTGTCTAATCATTCTTTAAATAAGTACTTATTAAATGGAAGTATAACATCATGTTTTAGAACTCTGTCAAGTCACGCTGCCTGGGTTTAGATTCCTCTAACAAGCTGTGTGGCCTTGGGTAATTTATATAATCTTTCTGTGCTTCAATTTCCTCATGTGTAAAGAATCATAGTACTCTTGACTTTGTTCTAGTTATTTCTTACCATATAACAAACCACCACAAAACTTAGTGGCTCAACAACAAAAAAAGAATCACACCATTTATCTTGGTCATGAATATTTTATTTGGATGGAGAACTTAGCAAGGATAGTTTGTCTCTGTTCCATTTGGCATCAGCTGGGATGACTTGAAGGTTGGGGTCTGGAATCACCTGAAGGCTCATTCACTCCCTTTTCTGATAGTTGATGCTGGCTGTCAGGTAAGATCTTAGCTGGGCACTGTTGGGTGGAACACCTATATGTGGCATCTCCATGTATCCTAGGCTTCATGCATGGTGGCTGGGCTCTCGATGTGAGCATCCCAAGGGAGAAAAAGCCCTGTGGGAGCTGTATTGCCTTTTATGACCTATCCTTGGAAGTCGTATCATGTTTGTCTATCATATTCTATTAACTGAGGCAGTCACAAATGCCTACACAGTTTCAAAGAGAGGGAAAATAGACTCCATCTCTTGATAAGGATGGCAAGGATCTGAAGAGCATAGGGGACCAGAAATATTGCTGTGGTCATTTTTGGAAAACCTAATCTTCCATTTACCTAATATGGTGTTTATGAAGATTAAATGTAAAATGCCTAGCACATAGTAAGCAATGAAAAAAGGTTACTATGAGTTGAAACTCACTCAATTGCTGTAGGTTTTTGTTTTTATTGTTATTATTGAAGGTCCCTTGTGGCAGAAACAGTTTGTGCTTATCTACAAATCTAAAGGTTGGTGGTATGAACCCATCCATCAGCACCATGGAGGAAAGGCCAGGTGACCGACTTTCATAAAGATTACATCCAGGAAAGCCCAGTACAGCAGTTCTGATCTGTCACAGAATCTTCATGAGTTAGAATCAACTTGGCAGCAATAAGGTGGGTTTTTTTTTGTTTTTTTTTTTGGGTTATTGTTATTATTGAGCATTTGCTATTTGCTAGGGAACTGTACAAAGTCTTCAATTAGCAGAGATTCAGAATTCTACAGTTGTCCATTCGATCCTCTTATTAAAATACAAGGAAATTGAAGCCCAGAGATTAACTTGCTCAGATATCCAGGAAAGAACTGGAACCATGAGACCTTACTATTTATTACTTAAGATCAGACTATAGGGTGTGGAAACTTAGGAAGTTGACTATTATGGAAATAGATTTCTAAATAATTAATTAAGACAAATAGTGAGTGCCCTGTGTCCAGAGATCCTTAGAATCTAATTAGAATATAGACCAGATTAAAAAAGAAACAGGTGTCTTCTCTAACTTGTGGTGTATTTATGTTCAATTGCAAAGTTGTTTTTTTTTGCCTTTATTTTGTGATTGATGATTTTCTGCCAAAATTATTAGTACCACATATTTTGCTGCATGCCGTATAATAGACAGCATTTTGTTAAAAATCAGAATATTTTTCATATCCCAAATGTGTGAATTAGTAATGCAGAAAGCATGCCAGTCCTGCTCACTAGTATAATTGTCTCCCATGTAAAAGTTCAAATGGTAATGGTTAGTTATTAAGACTTTAGGCTAGTAAAGGGATGAAAGGCTATGGGTGAAGAGTAACTATAACCAGCTGTGAATTGGCTGCAACTGTAGATGGTTAATATAAATGGTTTTAATGAGGTAGTGCTTGTTTCTTTACTGGAGATTTATGTACATAGTTCATTATAAAGCTTTATCTTTTTTTTTCTCAAAATAAATGCACTAGAAGAATATGCTTTTCATGCTTTTAGTTATCTGTCTTTTTAAAATCTGTTGGTTAGACCCTCCAGTTGGGAGACTGGAGCTGCCAAGTTAATTGGTGGTGATCACATCCAATGTGATCCATGCTCTGTGGTGCTGGTGTTGGGTTGTGGTCCATGGATGACTGATAGATTTCATCTCATATTCAACCTGACTCTGACTTTCTGAAGCTGAGTTGTATAGAACTCATTGGGAAAGGCGCCTTGGTTGACTAATGATGTCTCTCATGGTCTTGGCAGAAGGAGTGGCAGTACATGCTGCTAGATGTTTTCTGTCCCTGCTGTGAATTATACCCAGCCCTCCTTTAGGTCCCCCTCCTGAGACACACACACACACACACACAATTGTTGTGATAGTTAGGATTGTGTGTCAGCTTGGCTGGACCATGATTCTGAATGGTTTAAACAGCTCTGGTATTGTTATTCTGATGATGAGATCTGATGTATGGTAGTCACCTCCATATGTTGTAAGCAGCCAATCAGTTGTAAGGGAGTTTCCTCTGGGGTGTGGCCTGTTCCTAGTATATATATGGACATCCTGGGAAAATGCTCGGACTTTATGTTGGATCTAGAGCCTACATCTAGATTATCATCATCTGGTTTTTGGAGCTGAACCAGTGGCCTGCCTTATTGCCAGCCGATCTTGGAATTGTTGCCTTCACAGCCTGTGAGCCAACATCTGCCATTTTAGCAACAGACGTTGGATTTCCCAAAGTCAGCAACCCACTGTACTGCCTGATAATATTGGGTTCATCAGCCCCTGCAGCAGCATGAGTCAAGAAAACCCCCAGCTTGATGTTTGACTCACAAACTTGGGACTTGTCAACCTCTACAACTGTGTGAGCCGTTTCCCTGAGATAATTTTTTTTTCTCTCTCTTTCATTCTCTCTCTCTAATCTTTACTGGTTTTGCTTCTCTAAAGAACCTAACCTAAAACACCTTTTAAAAGAATGGCTTCATGTTGACAGAAAGCAAAGGAACTATGAGAAAGAAGTCATAAAGAGATGAGTACCTGTTTATTAGCAGTGACATCAAAATGTCTAATTTCTAAGGTGTCTAGATTTGGAGGCAGGATCCATAAGGAAGGATTTGCATTATGGCAAAAGATGAAAAGAAATTGAGACTAGGTTTCAAGATAAAATAACATTTAAAAATTTAAGATATGGGAATATGAGATAGTGTAGTGTGTAGAAGAAAGAGCTGGGGTTTTGGAATTGAGCAGCTTGGATTTGAATTATAATCTACAGCTTACTCTAGTATGACCTTTGGAAAGTTACTTAACCTTTCTGACCTCCAGTTTTTCTCATCTTGTTCAGACATCCAGTCCAAGAACTGGGACCATGAGACCATAAGTGCTTATTACAAAAGGTCAGACTAACAGAGTTGACCTCATAGAATTGGACTTCTTTTTAGAGGTAGTAGATAATGTTTGGAATTGACATATGAGAATAGCAACAGATAATGTTTCATTAACATGGTGCTTAGAAGTAATTAGGTGCTCAATTAATGGTAGCTACTTGGGCTGTTTTGGTTATTAAGGAAGGCCATATAACTATCGCAAAATGATGAGTGGGACTATGTTTTTCTTTATTGCTTTCCTCTGCTCTGCTGAATAAGGTTCCTTCAAGTTAACTTGCTCCTGCTACTTCACCCAAACCTGCTTGCAGACTGTTCATTCACATAGAGATCTAAGTGATGAACAAGAGCAATACTAATTAATGAGAGAGAATAGCCATCATTTCATTATTGATTTACTTTTGCTTGGAGGTAAATGTGCACTGTCCTGTTTTTATTCTGTATGAAACAGGGTGGAGGATGGGATGCATACTGGTGTTGTCTTCAAATAATCCTGCTGTGTTTAATCCACTTCTTACTTCAGCCTCCACAATACTGATGATTCTGATCCTAGAATCTCAATTATCTTTGACTGACTGGGGCCCCTTATTGTATATTATAGGTTGTACCTTTCCCTGACTGTTTTCTATGTCTATTCAAGCCTATATGCTCTCCCTCTATAAAAATATCTCTGTTCATTCAACAAAGAGTCCTCTGTTTTGTTCTCCCTTCTTTTTGCTGTTGTAAGTTTACTCTTTTTGTATTTTCATATATCGGAAGTCATACAGGCTAATGCTTGTGCTTACTTAGGCTGGGTTCTCTAGAGAAGCAAAACCAGTGAAGTTTATCTATCTATCTATTTATCTTTATGACTGTCTGTCTCTCCACATATGGAGCTCTGGTGGCATGGTGGTTAAGGCATTTGGTTGCTAACCAAAAGGTAGGCAGTTTGAACCCACCAATTGCTCCACAGGAAAAAGAGGAGGCAGTCTGCCTCTGTACAGATTTATTACCTTGGATACCTTATGGGGGTGTCTATGAGTTGAAATACATGTGTGTGTATGTGTGTGTGTGTGTGTGTGTACACAAAAAGAGGACTGATTTATCTCAAGGAAATGGCTCATGCGGTTGTAGGGTCTGGCAAGTCCCAAATGCATGAGTCAGATGTCAGGCTGGAGGCTTCTCCTGACTCAGGTAGCTAGAGGGGCTGATGAACACAAGATCAGCAGGCAATAGAGCTAGCCACTGGCTGTGGAAGCTGATGAATCCAAGATCAGCAGACAATTTGGTGGGCTACTGGTTTAAGTCTAAAGAACTAGAGGTAGATGATGAAGACCCAGATACAGGATCCAGACTGAGCAGAAAGCTAGTGAGTTTTGCCAGAATGTCCAATTATATTGAAAACAGGTCATACCCCTGAGGAAATGCCCTTTTCATTGATTAGCTACTAATAGCAACTCTCATCATGGAGATGATTACATTATACTAGATCACATCATGGGTGTTACTACATTCTAATAAGGAGCTCTGGTAGCATAGTGGCTAAAGCACTTGACTGCTAACCAGAAGGCCGGCGGTTTAAACCCACCAGCCACTCCTTAGAAGAAAGGTTGGGCAATCCTACTTCCGTAGTGATACTGCCTCAGAAACCCAAGGAGGGGTCGCTATGAGTTGGGGC
Source organism: Orycteropus afer afer (assembly GCF_000298275.1). NCBI lineage: Eukaryota > Metazoa > Chordata > Mammalia > Tubulidentata > Orycteropodidae > Orycteropus > Orycteropus afer. The sequence continues at coordinate 1,505,006 of NW_006921615.1, forward strand.
CGACTCGACGGCACATAACAACAACAATGACAACATTCTAACTGCCAGATAACTAAGAATTATGGTCCAGCCAGGTTGACACACAACCTTAAACATAATCGCCATTATACTATTTCTTTTGTAAGTTGTTCATTGTAATTAACTCATATTTCTATTGGGATTTTATCAGACTTTTTTATATATTTATATA
>NW_006921615.1:1505457-1523980 GCF_000298275.1 Orycteropus afer afer
TTGAAGAGGAATGGTGTGGCATTCGTCATCACAAAGGATGTTTCAAGATCTGTCCTGAAGTACAATGCTGTCAGTGATAGGATAATATCCATATGCATACAAGGAAGACCAGTTAATATTACTATTACTCAAATTTACACACCCACCACCAAAGCCAAAGATGAAGAAATTGAAGGGTTTTTTTTTTTCAATCAACTTCTGCAGTCTGAAATTGACAGAATGTGCAATCAAGATGTGTTAATTACCACCTCGTGACTGGAATGCAAAAGTTGGAAACAAGGAAGAATCACTGGTGGTTGGAATATTTGGCTTTGGTGACAGAAATAATGCCAGAGATCACATGATAGAATTTTGCAAGACCAATGACTTATTCATTGCAAATACCTTTTTTCAACACCACAAATGGTAGCTATACATGTGGACTTCACCAGATGGAGTACACAGGAATCAGATTGACTACATCTGTGGCAAGAGACAATGGAAAAGTTCAATGTATATAGCCAAAACAAGGCCAGGAGCTGATTGTGGAACAGACCATCAACAGCTCATATGCAAGTTTAACTTGAAGTTGAAGACACTTAAAACAAGTCCACGAGAGCCAAAGTATAACCTTGATTATATCCCTCCTGAATGTAGAGACCATTTAAAGAATAGATTTGATGCATTGAACACCAATGACTGAAAACCAGAATTGTGGGATGACGTCAAGAACATCATCCATGAAGAAAGCAAGAGGTCATTAAAAAGATGAGAAAGGAAGAAAAGACCAAAATGGACATCAGAAGAGACTCTGAAACTTGCCCTTGAGTGGAGAGTAGCTAAAGCAGATGGAAGAAATGACAAGATAAAAGAGCTGAACAGAAGATTTCAAAGAGCAGCTTGAATGGACAAAGCCAATTACTGCGATGAAATGGGCAAAGACCTGGCGTTAAAAAACCAAAGGGGAAAAATAAGCTTGGCATTTCTCAAGCTGAAAGAACTGAGGAAAAATTTTAAGCCTCGAGTTGCAATGTTGAAAGATTCTATGGGCAAAATATTAAATGATGCAAGAAGCATCAAGAGAGGATGGAGGGAATACACAGAGTCACTGTACCATAAAGACCTGCTTGATGTTCATCCATTTCAGAAGGTAGCATATGTTCAAGAACCAATGGTATTGAAGGAAGAAGTCGAAGCTGCACTGAAGGAATTGGCGAAGAACAAGGCTCCAGGAATTGACAGAGTACCCATTGAAACTTTTCAAGAAACAGATGCCCCATTGGAGGGCTGTGCCAAGAGATTTGGAAGACAGATGCCTGGCCAAGTGACTGGAAGAGATCCATATTTGTACCCATTCCAAAGAAAGGTGATCTCACACAATGTGGATATTATTGAACAATATCATAAATATTGCACACAAGTAAAATCTTGAAGATAATTAAAAAATGGTTGCAGCAGTATATTGACAGAGAACTTCCAGAAATGCAAGCTGGTTTCAGGAGAGGACATGGAATGAAGGATATCATTGCCATGTCAGATGGATCTTAGCTCAAAGCAAAGACTACCAGAAAGAGGTTTACTTATGTTTTATTGATTATCCAAAAGCATTTGGTTGTGTAGATCTTAGCAAATTATGGGTAACATTGAGAGGAATGGCAGTTCCAGAACACTTGATTGTACTCATGAGGAACCTGTACATAGACGAGCAGGCTGCCATTCAAACAGAACAAGGGGACACTGCATGGTTTAAAATGAAATGAGCACACCAGGGTTGTATCCTCTCACCATACTTGTTCAATCTGTATGCTGAGCAGATAATCCAAGAAGCTGTACTATATAAAGAAGAATGTGGCATCAAGATTGGAGGAAGAATCATTAACAGCCTGTGATACACTGACAACACAACTTGGCTTGCTGAAAGTGAGGATGACTTGAGGCACTTACTGATGAAGATTGAAGAATACAGTCTGTAGTATGGATTATATCTCAAAATAACTAAAACAAAAATCCTCACAACTGGACCTATTAGCAGCATTACGATAAATGGAGAAAAGGTTGAAGATGCCAGAGACTTCACCTTGCTTGGTTCTACAATCGACGCCAATGGAAGAAGCAGTCAGGACATCAGACGATGTGTAGCACTGGGCAAATCAGCTGCAAAGGACCTCTTTCAAGTGCTGAAGAGCTAAGATGTCTCCTTAAGGACTAGGTTGTGCCTGACCCAAGCCATGGTATTTTTAGTCAGCTCATATGCATGTGAGAGGTGGACAATGAATAAGGAAGACTGAAGAAGAGTTGATGCTTTTGAGTTGGGGAGCTGGTGAAGAATGCTGAAAGTACCATGGACTGCTAAAAAAAAATAAGAAATCTGTCTGAAGAAGTGCAGCCAGAATGCTCCTTGGAAGCAAGAATGGCCAGACTTCATCTCACCTACTTTGGTCATGTTAGAAGGGTCCATTCCCTGGAGAAGGAGGTCATGATTGGTAAGGTGGAGGGTCGATGAAAGAGGGGAAGGCCCTTGATGAGATAGATTGACACAGTGGCTCCAGTGATGGGCTCAAGTATAGCAAGGATTGTGGAGCTATCACAGGACCGGGCAGTGTTTCGTTCTGCTGTGTATTGGGTAGCTATGAGTTGGAGATGACTCGATGGCACCTAACAACACACACCATATCAGTTCCTTTTCACATAGATGGAGTCCTTGTGTGGCACAAATGTTAAGTGCTTGAATCGAGCAAAAAGGTTGGCTGTTGAATCCACTCAGAAGAGCTTCAGAGGAAAGGCCTGTGGATCTACTTCCAAAAGGTCACAGCCTTGAAAATCCTGTGGGCAACATAGGGTTATCATGAGTTGGAATCAATTCAATGGCAACTAGTTTTTGTTTGTTTCTCATATATAGTAAATATTTCCTAATTTGTTATCTTTAAAAATTATTTATGTTTTCCTTGATATATAGGAGATTTTAGGTGTAATTTAGTAAAATTGATCAATTTTCCCCTTTGTGGTTTCTTTCTTTGTTTTTATTCTTAGAAGAACTTTTTTTAATTCTATGATCAAAAACATACTATATACTTTTTTTAAAATTTTCTTTGTGATCTGGGTGCAAATTTACAGAGCAGAATTTGTTTTACATTCAACAGTTTCTGTACAATTGATTTCACTCCCCGATTACTTTCCCCAACTCTAACCTACTCTCGTCCTCTCCCTTCCCTGTGATCCCCCCCCATCCCTGTGTCCTTCTTAGTTATGCACTCCTGTCTGCCCAGCTTTCCCTCCATGTGAATGCTGCCTCTCTGGTTTCCCATGGCCAATTGCTCCAAGGGGTGTATCTCCGTAGCGTAGGTGGGTGCGTCGCCCTGGGTTGGGTGTTCTGCATGTAAGTCTTACTACTGTTGGTATATACTTTTGATCCTCCTTTTCTCTTTCTTCTTCTTTTTGACCTCAAATGTGCTGAATAAAACTGGTCACATTTCTCATTAATGGCATACCATCATCACTGGTCCATGCAGAGCCCTTGTTTTATATTTTATGTTATTATTTTTTAAATTTTGCCTTCATCCTCACTGCCATTCCAAATCCCCTTAACCACAAACATCTATTTTAGTGTACCTAATATGTTCTTAGGAGCTCTGGTGGCATAGTGCCTAAAGCATTTGACTGCTAACCAGAAGGCTGGCAGTTCAAACCCACCAGCCACTCCTTGGAAGGAAGATGGGGCAATCTACTTCCGTAGTGATACTGCCTTGGAAACCCAAGGAGGGGTCGCTATGAGTTGAATCCAACTCAACAGCACACGACAACAATATGTTCCTAATTCTATGTTTTATTTTCTTCGAAATTTTATTGATTTTGTTGTTGTTGAGAATATACACAGCAAATCATACAGCAATTCAAGAGCTTCTCCATGTAAAATTTAGTGGCATTGATTACATCCTTTAAGTTGTATAACCATTATCACCTCTTTTTCTGTGTTGTTTCTCCCTCATTAAAATAAACTCCTGCCCCCTAAGATTCCTATCTAAACTTTCAACTACATAGATAGCTCTTAAAAGAGCTTAATGCTCAAGGCATATATTTTTTTACTAGTTAAGCTAAACTGTTGTTTCATTTGAACCAGTCCCTGGAGAAGGAGATCATGCTTGATGAAGTTCACAGAGGGTCAGGGAAAAAGGAGAAGACCCTCAACGAGATGGATGGACAGAGTAGGTATTACATTGGGCTCAAGCATAGCAGAGATTGTGGGATGACACAAGACCAGGCAGTGTTTTGTTCTATTGTACATGGGGTTTCTATGAGTCAGAGCCAGCTTGATGGCACCTAGCAACAGCAACAATTGTTTGGCTTAGAGAAGACTTCAGGGGATATTTTTGGTTTAAAGTTTAAAGGTTATCTGAGGGCAATAATTTTGAGGTTTCCTCCAGCCTCCATGGTTCCAGAAAGTCTATAGTCCATGAGAATTTAAAATTCTGTTCTACCTTTTCTGAGATTGGTTTTTATGAACAACTTTAATCTTTTCTATTGGTTTTTCATTGAAATGTGGTTTAAATGGGGTTTCTTTTTCTTTCTTTTTTTTTTTTCCCCCATGAAGTATGTGAGAATAACTTGGCTTCCCTGAGAACTGAATTTTATTCTTTTTGGTACAAAATGGTTCCTGGTTCTGTGAGACAGCACCAGATGGTGGGTCTATGTTTCTGTTGTGAGGAGGAAAGAAAGGAAGAGAGAGAGAACACATTAAAGAAGTTTTATATGCCTCCTGGGCACAATGTAAGGGAGTGTTTGGCAACTCACTGGTGAATTTCAGATGGCCCAAAGAGTCAAAGTGATAAATTTAGAAAACTAAGAACATTAGCATTTAGAGGGTATGATACCAACAGCAAAGACCAAATGAATGCATTGCTGTAAGACTCAAGCATTTTAATTCCTACTAATAATCAATAATATAATAATGAATTGAATAAGACCTTTATATAGATGATATCTTAGGCTGGGTTCTCTTGAGAAGCAAAACCTGTAAAATATAGATAGAATGGAAGAGAGGAATTTATCTCAATAAAATGGATCACACAGTTGTAGAGGCTGGCAATTCCCTAGTCCATGGTTCAGACATTAAGCTGCGGCTTCTCCTGACTCACATAGCTACAAGGACTGATGACCCCAAAATTAGCAGGCAATACAGCAGGCTACTGACTTTAGAGTATGATGAATCAAGATCAGCAGGTAAAATGGCTGACTGTGAAGATAACAATCCCAAGATTGGCAGGCAATATGGCAGGCCACTGGTTCAAGTCCAGGACCCAGAGATGATGACGAGCCAGATGCAGCATCCAGATCCAGCAGAAAGCCAAAGATCTCTTCAGGATACCCAAATATAGTAGTAGAAGGAGGCCACACCCCTGAGGAAACTCCTTTTCAGCTGATTGGCTGCTTATAGCAGATCTCATCATGGAAGTGATCATATTATATCAGATCTTATCTTGGGAGATGACTACATCATAACTGCCAAACCACTGACTTTCATGGCCTAGCCATGATTAACATAACGCTACTATCACAGATGACAACATGATACTTTGGGTAAATTGTTTTTAGTTCAAGGAACTTTCTCATTAATAGATGCTTGAAATCTCTTTGGATACTGCTTATGTTTTAATTTACAAAACAATCAGACATACTGAAAAACCATGAAAATAATAGCTTATCACAATAATCACATAGTATGTTTTAGAACATTGACTATTAGAGAGATTTTCCTTTCTAGAAAAGGAAACTTGAACCCAGGTAGATCAAATGGATTTTTCATGTCACTTAGTAGGTTAATGGTAAAGCTGGATGAGAATATAGACCTTCATTCTTAGCCCAGTGCTTGTTGCACCATTCTGAGAACTACAGACTGCTTTCAAGTGTGATCATGTGGCAAAGGCTTTGTGGAGCGCTGTGTGAAGAAGGATCATGAGGATATAGCCAAACTCACTTTTAACAACCAGTGTGATGGATCAGTAGAGTCTGCCTTGGAGAGAGGTGTGGTGATACATGAAGCATGTCTCTACTATTCCTATATGATACTTTTCCTTTACTTTAAGACTTTACTTTGTAGATATTCTTAGCTTATCTGTGAAGAAGTTCACTTAGACTACGTTGGACACATGGATAAATATCGGTCCTTATTAGCAGATTTTAAGATAGGACATGCAGATAGAAAAAGTGCTGGGAAAAGAACCCTTAGCAGCCTGTCTTTGAAAACTTTATCAGTACTTTATCTGGAAACTGAGTGTACCACCAGGGTGTCATTGTTCTGATACTGATTGTGGGAGTTTAAGCTCATGCTATGATAACAGAGAGGAAAATATAAGGAGGATAAGTGGTCTTTTTTGGTCATTGCTGCTCTTTCTTGTAGCTTACTCATCATTTCCTACCACCTTTGAGGTTTGACAGTTACCTGCCAGGTACATCTAGCCACTCTCTAGTTATGAGTCAAGCAGAGAATAGAACAAATAGCTCATGGACCATTTATCTGCTTTTATTAGCTACCAGCTGAAGGTGATGACAGGCTCCCCTTGTTAAGCAGAACACACAAGTTGAAACATTTTGATAGAATGTTTCAATGAGCTCACCTTTTTCTTTTAATGGGCCTTTTACTGATCCATATTCCTTCAGTTAGTTAGTTGTCATGCTCTACAACCTACTTTGGCTGGCAGAGTGGCATAAATATAAGAGAGACATAATTTGCATACAGTAGGAAGTGAAATGATGAGTTAAAATCATTTAATTAATGGGCTGGAAAGGCAGAAATTAATTCAAATCATTCAAGGCAATAACTTTCTTATAACTTTTTTTTTTTTTTAGATGTAACTGAATAAAAAATAACTGGTGTTTCCTCACAACTCTTTAATATTGATTTCAAAAGACCAGTGATGTGACCTTTTCCCTAATCCATCACCACTAGAAATGCATTATCTGCACCAATTTATTTTCGTGTTATATCTGGGTAAAAAAAAAAAAATGTTAGAGCTGCACTTCACATAAAGGATGCCACCAGTGTACTATTTATTACTACTTGTAAGGCAGGTGCTGTAATGTTTTCATATATGGTGATGAATTTTTGTGAAGCTGCTTACCTTCAGCCCTCCTTTCTCCCATGGCCATTGCAAGATACATTGGCCCAATGACTTAAATGTATTACTGAAGGGATTGAGACCATCTGGCTCATTCCAGATTGAAGGAGTGACCTGTAAAACAATTGAATTCACTAGTTTAGAGATAGCAAAGTGGAACATAGTTAACATATTTTTTACTTGCTTTTCCAGAGGAAATTTTGTTTTTTCAGTGAATAAAAAATTCTATTGATTAAATAAATAAAAAATCATCAAATATCCACAGTCCACTTGGGGTCTAAATTATGTTACCCTTATCCCAAATCACAAGAAGTTAGTTGCTTACTTCTTGTCTTAGTTTCTTCTTCTTCTTTTAAATAATATTTTATTGTGCTTTTGCTGAAGATTTACACAGCAGTTTACATTCCCATTCAACAATTTCTACACAAGTTCTTCAGTGACATTGGTTATGTTCTTCACAATGTGTCAATATTCTCATTATTTCTTTTCTGGTTGTTCCATTTCCATTCATCTAGTTTCCCTGCTACTTTATATTCTCATCTTTGTTTTAAAATAATTGTGAACCATTTGGTCTCATATAGGTGAATTTTTAAAAAAGCCCAGTACTTACAGGTGATATTCATGTTTTTTGAGCCAATTTGTTGTATAGCTCAAAGGTGACTGCAGGTTAGTTTCAGTCCAAGGTTTGAAGAGTATCTCAGTGCAAGTCCCAACTAGTCCAGTAGATCTGGAGTTTTTTCTTTTTCCTTTAGAAATTTGAGGTTCTGTTTCATATTTTCTTCCCATCCTATCAGGGTCCACCTATTGCGGGTTTGGTTAGTATGATTATTAGTAGTAGCTGGCACCACCTAGTTCTGGTCTCAGGGTAAATGAGGTTCATATAGACTATTTGCCCTATAGAGTAGTTTCTTCTTTGAGTCTTTGGTTACTTCTTTCTCTTTTGCTCTGGCTGAGTAGAGATGAATAGTTGTATCTTAGATGGCTACTCTCAAGCTTTAAAGATCCCAGGCTTTACCCACCAAACTAGGATGTAGAATATAACTGTATGAATTATATTATGCCAGTTGTCTGAGATGTTTCATAAAACTATGATCCTAATCCTTCAAACCTAGAAAACCAATTCCACGAGGTGTTTGGTTTTGTCTAAGGAGTATCTGTAACTGTGCTCTCTTTGTGCTTTATTATGTATATGAATATATTTGCATACAGTCACATAGATGCATATAGTTATATACACACACACATATATATGCATATACACATATGTGCCTACATATTTACCTGCACATATATTTTTGCTTTTGCTGTTGTTTCAAAATTATATATGCCCCAACAACTTCCAACAAGTTCTTTTATTTTGTGTACTTTTTCGTGACATTGTTTACCATCGTCAAGCTGTGTACACCTCATCATCATTCAGTGCTACCTTTCCCATCAAAAAGACAACAAGTATCTGTGGTCTAGAGAGTGAATTTCCCTCTGCTTGCCTTGTCTTAATTTTTCAGTGCTGTTATAACAGAAGTACCACAAGCAGTTGGCTGTAAGGAATTGAAATTTATTTTCTCAGTATAGGAGGCTAGAAGTCCAAGTTCAGAAAGTGTGAATTTCTCTCTCTGTTGGTCCTGGGAAAGGTCCTTATATCTTTTTAGCTTCTGTTCCTGAGATCCTTGGTGATCTCATTGTGGCATCAGTCTTTCTCCATCAGTACTTTCTACTTTTGTGCCTAATCTGCTCTTTTTGTATCTCAAAAGTGATTGATTTAAAACACAATTGTGATAGTTGGAGCTGTGTGTCATCTTGGCTGGACCCCAGTTCTGTGTGGTTGTTCCCATGATGGGATCAGATGACTGAGTTCTGAGTGGCCAGTCTGCCCAAGGGGAGTTTCCCTAGAGGTGTGGCCTGCTTGCAATGATATCCAAGGACAATCTGGAAGAATGGCATTCCTTAAAGAATTGGAACCCTGTTGTGCTAACTACAGACTTCCTTGAGTGAGCGGCCCACCGCTCGGCCTGGAGATCTCGGATTCATCTTTTATTGGAAACAACAACCAATATACTGCATGCCAGCTTGAATCTCTCGGCTCCCCTGTGCTTGCGGAAGCCAAGGCGGCCGCAAGCCCCATCTCCTCCAGAGACGGACTTTTCGGCTTGGACTTATCGGCTTCTATACGCTTGTGAGCCATTTACCTAAGATAAATCTCTCTCTCTCTCTATATATATATATATACATATATATATAAATATAAATATATGTATATATATATATATACACTTTGCTGGTTTTTTGTGTTTCTCTAGAGAACCCAATCTAACACAACAATCTATACTGATATGGATCCACTAACATACCAAAAGAAATCCTATTCCCAAATGGGATTATATCCAAAAGTAACAAGATTTACAACTCTTATTTTTTGGGGGCACAATTCAGTCCCTAACACTCCTCTATTTCACTCAATTCTGGCCTATTAATAGTATATTTTTTATCCCTAATCTTCTTCCTGTGAATTAACTTATCCTTCCTCCTGGAGTAATGTGATTTTATATAAAATAATTTCCATGTGCTTTGTAAATTAAAATACAAGTTAGTTTTTTTCACAATACTTTTTCCATCTTACTATAAATTTTCTGCCCACAGAGATCACATTTTCCATATGGGTACTACATCTGCATATAATATATATTCCAATGTGTGATGGTCTTTTTTGTTCATCTGATAGTTAGAATCACAAATCCCCTTTTCCCAGTTTTCTAAAATTGTCTAATTATTGTGCTATTGGATTTTTTAAAATAAACTGCCCAGTACATTATGTGATTCACATAAGTATACCAGATGGATCCAAAAGATATTGAATCATATTGTTCAGCCTGAACACACATATTGATAGCATTATCTGCCAGCATTTTTTTTTTAATCATTTGCAAATGTTCTGTATTGATTCACCTGTTAATGCTTCATGAGTCATGGAAGTTCTTAGTCTAATTTTCTTCTTGGGATACATTTTAATTCATTCCTATTAACTCCAATCAAATACTGAAATAAATAACTTGACTTCTGGCAAGAAAACAATGTGACTCGAATTTAATATAAAAAGAATTTAAAGTATATATATAAGAGGAAAATTTTCCACAGATTTGACTGTTAACCAGGAGGCTGGCAGTTCAAACTCACCAGCCACTCCCCTGAAGGAAGACGGGGCAATCTACTTCCCTGGTGATACAGCCTTGGAAACCAAGGAGGGGTTGCTATGGGTCAGAAACGACTATACAGCAGTGTTTCACTGGTTAAGAATGCTTTTGGCCTTGCAATAAATTCCAGTTAGAATATCTTATCCTTGATTTATTTCTGTCTCTCACAACACAGCACAACATAACACAACCATTGCCACGGAGTCAGATCCGACTCATAACAACCCCTCCTTGGGTTTCTGAGGTGGTATCACTACGGAAGTAGATTGCCTCACCTTCCAGGGAGTGGCTGGTGGGTTTGAACTGTCAGCCATTGGGTTAGCAGTCAAATGCCTTAGGCACTTTGCCACCAGAGCTCCCTTCCATCTCTCAATGACCTAAAAAATTATCATAGAAGCAGTTTCATTTCCCTTCTACAGCATTTATTTCTTGTGTTTTCCATGAACCTGGTTGCTTTGACTGATGTTACTATAATCAAAGGGGAATCGCCTAGAAATGATTACTCCTGTAACCGTAGTTTGACATCTAGAGACCTAGAGAGAGGCCAGATGAAGTAACAGCCAACACTGTGGTTATAGACCAAAGTTGAACATTAAATCCAGGATCACCCACGTGGCATTTGCATGAGGCTGAATATATAATAAACTGAGCCCCTTGCCAAACTGACTAAATCAGAATCTCTGTGGGAAACCTTGGAATCTTCACTGTAATAATCAATCTGAGGTGGTTCTTATGGGTAGCAAATTTTGAGAACAATAGAATACCCAGAGGCTCATCTGATCTGCCTGAGGTCCAGTCCTTGGATCTGACCTTTCCTGTAACAGGCCATCCTCTTGATCACTTTCCCTTTATCCTCTGCTCCTACCACCTATGCTGTTGCCCAGAAAACTCTTTCCTCTTTAGGTCCCTGGCAGTGTCATTTCTTTCTAAAGAGAAATCTGTGCAAAATGAGAATTTGTAATTCATGGTAGCATCGGATCTGACTCATAGCCACCCCTCCTTGGGTTTCCAAGGCAGTATCACTATGGAAGTAGATTGCCCAATATTCCTTTTGAGGAGCCTCTGGTGGATTTGAACTGCCAGCCTTCTGGTTAGCAGTCAAATGCCTTAGGCACTATGCCACCAGCCATCATATTATCTGTCTGTGGTACAAATCCCTTCCCAGCCTTCCCTAATCTTTGAAGAGTTCTGTCTCTTATTACTGTTTTCTTCATTTGCATGTGACTTCTCATTATGAGGAGTCAAGGTGGCATAGTGGTTAAAGTGCTAGGCTGCTAACTTAAAGGTCAGCAATTCAAATCCACAAGCTACTCCATGGGAGAAGCAGTCTGCTTAAGTGTGGTCTGTTTCTAAATAAGAAAATATCTACTTTCTTAGATTTCTTTTGGGTTTCTGATTATTATCACTCTTGTGATTGAAAGAATTATTATCCAATCCACTCTTCTGTCTGCTTTCTTGACTGTTCCTCTGCTACAAAGTCTGGCTTACTGCTTATGGCACAGTTGAATTGCACAGTGTCTCCAGTGCTTACGTTTTATGCTTTCCTTTATCCTGTGTCTAAATCCCATTCTAATTAGAATGCCATACTCAACAAAATGAACAAAATTCTTGTGCTCTCGACCTCTCAAGCAGTGGTAAAAACCTAACACACTTTGTGTGTGTGTGTGTGTGTGTGTGTGTGTGTGTGTATATATATTTGTTGTTGTTATGTGCCGTCGAGTCGGCCCCGACTCATAGCGACCCCTCCTTGGGTTTCCGGGGCAGTATCACTACGGAAGTAGGATTGCCCAACCTTCCTTCCGAGGAGTGGCTGGTGGGTTTGAACCGCCAGCCTTCTGGTTAGCAGTCAAGTGCTTTAGCCACTATGCTACCAGAGCTCCTATATACATATATATATATATTTTGAGGTTAAAATACAAGTGTGATTATTTTTTGTCAGAGAAGACAAATAACATTTTCTTGGGGAAGCATGATTGAAAAGTTAAAATTTTATATATACATATATGTACATATATAAAATTTTAACTTTTCAATCATGCTTCCCCAAGAAAATGTTATTTGTCTTCTCTGCCAAAAAAATCACACTTGTATTTTAACCTCAAAACCCCAGTTGTTCACACTTTACTTTGAAATAAAGGATATTGGTCTCATAACTGCCTTTTCTGGGGCTTCAAAGCCCTTGTAAAATGAAAAATTGTAGTAGATGTTCTCTATTGTATTTTTGCTCTTCATTTCCAAGAGTATTTCCCTCATCTCAACAACTGATTAGAAGACATATGCAAAATGTTCCAAATTCTGCTAACTACATGCTTTTGTAAAATTATCCTTATTTAACATTGGAGAATTAAAATTCTGCAATAATGTTCTACTATCAGGACTGTCTTAGAACTTTTTATTTATTAATATATATGTGTATGGTATTTATTTTTAATTTGAGCCTCACAGTATTTTCATGACTCAGATTCAGTAATTGATAATTCCCTTCTATCCATGATGGATATATTTCCAAGACTTTAGTTGGGTAATTAAGACAAGAAGCCCAGTGAAAATCAGTAGGGATTCATAATATTTGAAAAACAGGGTGAAGGAATTTAACCAATAGACTTAGGAATATAGGACAATGTGCCTAAGAACTGCAGAATATAAATCTTTACAAGTGTACATAGAGCATTTACAGAAACTGACACCTAGCCCTTAGATATCAAAGCATTAAAATCATACATATCTCTTTTCTGATGAAAATAAAATAAAGCTAGAAATTGAAACAAAATGGAAAATCAGATATACTGAAAATTATAGGTTAAAGAATAATAAGGAAATAAGAAAAAAAAATCTCTGCACAATACCTTAAAGTTATAGCTAAAACAGTAGTTGGAAGAACATGTACAACCATTTAATTTTTATATTAGAAGAGAAGTCTGAAAATGAATGCAATCGGCATCCATCTTCAGAAATTAGAAAAAGAAAAGAAAAACTAATCCAAAGGATATATAAGAAATAGTAAAAGTTAAAGCAGAATTTAATGAATTAGAGAAATATAGTAGAGAGGATCAATAAAGGTGGAAGTTGGAGCTTTGAATAGGCTAATAAAATGAATATAGAAAAAGAGAAAAAGCATGTAATATCAGAAATAAAGTTACCTCACTGTGGATGTGTCAGTAATTCAAAAGACATAAAGAAACGATACTGCAAACAACTTTAAGCCAAAAATTTTGAAAATTTACATCAAGTGGACAAATTCATAGACAATTTACCAAGTGGACAATCTATCACAATTTAAGAACAAAACCTCAGACTCAGTGATTTCATCAGTGACTTCTAAGTATTCAAGAGACAAGTAATTGAGTATTTTACAAATTCCTTGTCTTGGTTCTCTAGTACTGCTATAACAGAAATACCACAAGCAGAAGGCTTAACAAAAAGGAATTTATCCTCTTACAGTTTAAGAGGCTAGAAGTCCAAATTCAGAATGCTGGCTCTACAGGCTGGGTGAAGGCTTCTCAACCTTGGGCTTCAGTTCTACCTCTTAATTCATAACAAATGGAGTTAGAGGCATCTCCTAATTCAGGCAGCTGCTGACTGGTGAGGCCAACAAATTCAAGGTCAGCAGGCAAAATGACATAGTCTCAAGATCAGCAGACATCACAGCACGCTTCTAGTTTAAGTCCAGGAGCAGTCCCAAGGTCAGGAGGCCAGATGGCAAGCCATAGAGACAAAGACTCTGCCAAGTGCAGGATCCAGATGTGCCAAAAAGTAAGCAACCTTTCTCAAAGCTTTTCCTTATATACTGGAACCAAGCCACACCATGAAGGTAAGAACTTAGCTGCTCACAGCATATTCCACCATGGGAATGATTACAATTTCATTATGGGGAATAACTATATCCAGCTGCCCAGCCACTCAAAACCCTGGCCCATCCAAGTTGACACACACATTAACTACCATACTCCTACAGAAAATCCAAAAAAAGGGGACATTCAGAAGTTCATTTTATGAGGTTTTCAAAATCTGACAAGCACTGAAAGAGAAAATTCGAGGCCAAATCAAGTCATATACATTGATACAAAAATTTTAAACTAAATATTAGCAAACAAATCCAGCAATGCATTCAAAGAGTAATGAAACACTACTTGCTGGGGTTTATCCAAAGGATGCAAGATTAGTAAGCATTAGAAAATTGGTCAGTTTAACTTGCCACATTAATAGATTCAATTAGAAATATATCTTGATGGATTCAGGACAATATTTGACAGAATTTGACAGCAATTCCTGTAAAAATTTCTTAGCCCACTAGGAATAAAAGGGTAATTCTTTGCACTGATAAATACTACCTACAAAAACCTGCAGCAAATATGGCACAATGTCAGAATAACAAAATCTTTTCCTTTGGGATTGGGATCAATACAAGAATTGCCATTTTCATTCAGCTTTTTACCAGAGGCTTCAACCAGCATAGAAAGGTAGATAAATAAGTAAGCAAGCAAGTGGGTAAATAGATAAATAGAAGGCAGAAGGATTTGAAGGGAAGACAGAAAACTCATCAATTAGAGATGCTATGCTGTTGTGTGGAAGATCAACAGATTAATTATTAGAATTAGTAAGAGAAGTTGGTGAGTTTTCTGAACTTAATAATCAACATACAAAGTTCTGTTTTGTTTATTTCTTTTCCATACATCATCAACATGATGAAAATCAAATTTAAGGAATAACAATTTGCTGTGATGCAAACAGTTAAGCATCTGACTATTAACTGAACAGCTGGTGGTTCAAACCCACCCAGTGGTGCCTCAGAAGAAAGACTTGGTGGTCTGCTTCTGAAAGGTCACAGCCTTGAAGAATAGCTATGAAAAAAAAAAAAAAAAATCAAAAATCCCACTGCTTTTGAGTCAATCCCAACTCATAGCAACTCATGGCTGGCCAGTAGGAGAAGGAAAGACTTTTCAAAACATAATTCTGTGGCAATTCACTGTCAATGTGAAAACACATGAAATTATGATCTTATATCATACATCAAAGTCAGTTCCCAATGGTTTTAAGTCCTAAATGTAAAAGCAATATTGTAAAGCTTTATAAAGACTATATAATAGAGGGTCATAACTTCATGAGCTCAGGATAGAGAGTTCAAGAGCCAAAAAAGAATTTTAATCAAAAATGAAAGAAAAACTAATAGATTTCATTACATTAAAATGAACAACTTCTGTTCATTAAAAAACCCACAGGGTTAAAAAAAAAATGCCATAAAGAGGGAAAAGCTTGTGTCCAGAATATATATAAAACATTAAAGAAAAGGAAAACAGCTCAATAGGAAAATGGGCAAATGATATGAACAGATGCTTCATAGAAAAGGAAGTCATAACAAAAGATGCTCAGTCTCATTAGTTGTCTCTGAAATTCAAATTAAATCCATGAGATATAATTGCATGCTTCCAGGCTGGACATTTTAAAAATCTGACACATAGTAGATATTGACTAGGATTTTTAACTCTCCTTGCCCTTGGGAGTGTAAATTTGTACACCTTCTTTGGAAAACAAGTTGGAAAGACCTGGTGAATTTGAGCAGCCTTATCCTCTGTAATCCAGAAGCCTACCTCTACTCCTGCATTCTGGAATCTCCTGCACGTGGGGCTTTGTAGTCAAAGCCAAGGATGTTTGTACGTAATGCTAACAACTGGAATCAGGCCAAATGTATTAATAGTAGAATGGACTAAAAATTTTGATCTAGTCATTAAAGGAGGTAAATGCTATATAGTAGTGAAAATAATCAACCTACAGCTACAGGCAACCTACAGCTATGTGGCCAAATAAAGAAAAACAAGGGAGTGATTTTGAGTCAATTTAGGAGATTATTTGTTTTTAGCAGGAAGGAAAGATATGATTGGAGAGTGACACTCAGACTACTTCTAAGATCCTGGTAATGTCTAGTTCTTATATTGAGAGATGTTTAAACAAATTATGATAGAAGAATTTGTGACTGAGGAACTTGAGATTTCATGAGAACATAAGATGAAAAGAACTGTAAGCCATAAATCTATCCGTATGAACCCACACAAATGTTATTTTCACTAAATAAAGCAAAAATTACAAGACATTAAAAAGACTCTCAATGTAAGCTCTTGGATCTTAAGCTAGTTGTAATGGGTCTTGTTCAATTAATTTCTGTTTATCAGCTTCCCTGCTAGAAATTTTTTAAGCACTATCTATCGTTTCAGTCAGATGCATGCATTTTAATTTAATTTGTAATAGCTCATTTGTATCCTAGAGAAACTTTTTCTCTTTCCCTCCCTGCCTCTGTGTCTCCCTCTCTGCATCCCTCCCTCCCTTCTTTTTCTGTATCTGGTTCTCTGACCAAATACTTAGGACATTTGCTGTGTTTTGACTTGGAGGTTTTGACCCTGATAGCCAAGTCTCCCTGAGACCCAGGTTGAAACCAGAGCATTGGCCTCCTGTTACAGAGCTCTAACAAATATTTCTAAAGTCTGAGGTTATTTCCTCCAGCCTTTTTTTTTCTTTTGAAATATTTCTGAAAAGGAGTGAGTAGCTGGGGGTGTGGGCTTAGGACTATGGTCAGGACTATGGTCAGAGGGGACATCAAGCTCAATTGGCATAAGAGTACATAGTAAAACATTGTTCTGCATTGTACTTTGGTGAGTAGTGATTGGAAACTTAAAAGCTTGTGAGCAGCCATCTAATATGCAAGTACTGGTCTTTCCACCTCTGGAGCAAAGAAGAGAGAAGAAGGGTTCTGGGAAGATGGCAGACTAGGCAGAATGACTGCACAGACCCTCTTCAACAAAGAAAAGGGAAACCAATTATCAAAGACACAGAAGATAATCCTGGACCCCTGGGCCTTGAAGGGATGGATATAGAAGTGGATTAAACCCCAACTAGCAGAAGAATTTGCATGAAAATACCAAAAAAGGAGACAGATGGAGCTGCGGTCTGGCAGCGATCCTGACAGCACAGCACAGACAGCTTGGAGATTCCCGAGTGGTGGTAGGACCTAAGAATTAACCTAAAAATCAGCCCTGCTAGCCAGGGACTGCACGGAGGACTGCTTTAGTGGCTGGGGAATAAACAGAGAACGTGAAGAGAAAGGTGAGCTGTGCTGTGGACTTTTGCCGGTCTGAAGGACGCCACCGTTTTGAAGCTTTACAAGCAGCTTGACTATTTTGGATATTTTAATAGACACCATTCTCACAGATTCCAGGGGCTTAAGAACACGTTCTGCTTGTGAGCAACCCCAAGGACACTCGGGACCTGCAAGACTGACAAGGTGCAACATTCCTCTTGTTACTCTTATACCCCACACCTGCTTTGTGAATGGAGGTATGGCCATCCCCCATTCCCATCTATGTTCTGGGCCCACAGGAACTCCATCACAGTCTGTGTGTTCAGACAGAGCCTGGGTGCCCTGCCCTGTCCTCCACTGATTTTTTATTCTCTTATTTTATTTTTATTTATTTATCTTCTTTTTTGCTTTCTTTTTTCTGGTGATTAGTTTGTTGTATTTGTCTGTTTTAAAACAACTATTATTATTAATACTTTTGTCCTTTTTACTATTACTCTTATTCTTCCCCTCCCAGGTCCTAGTTTTCAGCATTTTTTCTTTTCCCTGTTCCTGGTTGAAAAATTTTTTTTAATTAATTAATTTATTTTTTATTTCTCCTTTTTTCTTGTGGTTAACCCCATTCCTTGTTTTTTCTTTTTGCATTATTCCCATTTTTTCTTAATTATTCTCCTTTTCTACCATTTTCTCTTAGTGCCCTATTCCCAGATATTGCAGGTTTTCTTGTTTTTTCTTCTTCTTTTCTTCATTTTTTTGGTTACTGTTCCTGTGTGATTACATGGTGTGTTTTTTGTGCATATGCTTTTAGTTTTTTGATCATTATTCAATTGTAATGTTTTTCTAACTCAGTGGGAGACAGCAACAGTCCCCATAACACACACTATACCAACACCTCCTGCAACTTCACTTACTGAGCAAGAGCCACTACCTCCTTCTCCAGCAATGGGCCAACAATAAAAAACCACCAAGAAGAGCCTGAATCACCCTTGGCTGCTCTTCACAGACAGTTAACAGAGATCTAAATACAACAACACCATGATGCCTCGGAGACAAAAGACCATCACAGTCCACACAAAGAGGCAGGATAAAGTGGTAGAAACAAGGGAGCAGGATACAGACCCAGAATCCATCCCTGAGGAAGAAGCAGCATTGGAACTCTCTGATAAGGAATTCAAAAG
>NW_006921615.1:1527898-1529727 GCF_000298275.1 Orycteropus afer afer
TTATGCACAGGTAGACAGCCCAGGGGGCAGGAGTGCATGGAGGGATGGACACTGGGAAGAGGTAACTATGGGGAGGAAGTGGGAGGGGAGCTGTTGCTTTGTGGTAAACTGTGGTCAATGTCATGAGACAAAGTGTATGGGAACTGCGGTATGGAAAGTGAATTTGCTCTGTAAATCTTCACCCAAATCACAATTAAAAAAAAAAAGAGAGAGAGAGAAGAAAATATGTGTGGAACAATTAGTCCAAGGGACTAGTGGACCATGAGAACCTCACCCTACAGGACCTTGAGACCAGAAGAACTAAATGGTGACTAGCTACCAATGCCAACCACTCAGAAAGAGATCAAAATTACAGATCCTGGATAGACTGAGAGAAAAATGTAGAACAAAACTCAAAAGCATAAAAAAGACCAGTCTTTCTGGTCTGATAGAGATTAGTGTAACCCCAGAAACTATGGCCTGAAGTCACCGTTTGGGCCTAGAATTGAACTCATTCCTGTAGCTTAATTGACACCCAAACAAAAGGGAGATGTAGGAGCTGAACAATTACACTAGGGACGTGCATTCCTTTGAACTAGCAACCCTGGGAGGTCTGAAGGGCAGCATTTATGCAGGGAGAAAGCTCAGAAGGCTGGAATGCATAGGAAACAAGGACACACGGAAAAGGTAACTGCAGGGAGGAAGTGGGAAGAGAGCTATTACATTGTGAGGATTGCAATCAATGTCAAAAACAAAACGTGTATGAACTGTTGAATGGAAAACTTTCACCCAATTCACAATAAAAAGTTTAAAAAAATAAAAGATGTATAACACCTAATTATGTTCTTCCTCTTCTGTTTCCAGCCATCTGTTTTTTTATTATTATTATTATTATTTAACCACAACACAGTATAAAGGTAGCCAACAGTCTCATTGCTATATAGAAAAAGGTATAATACAAGAAAAGCCACACATACTAGTATTTGGCCCAAGGGAAGCTCATGGTTGAAGGAGGAATTTTGTATTTGTTGTGTCCAATTTGCAGATGAAGGAATGGTAACCTGTTCTCTCATTCCTCTGCTTAAGAAAACCTCATCAGATTTGTTCATGTTATGTGATTTAAAAATGAGAAAATGGAGATTAGTCGAGGAGAACTCAGAAGGCCCAGAAATGGGATTCGAGCTCGGTGCCTGTAGGGGATGTCTGCTGGGCCTCAGGGATCTGGAGGCCTGATTCACTATGTACCCCTGTGCACAGGGTTCAGAGAGTTTCTCAAACATGTAGAGAGTGTTTGCAGGGCAAACACTTGTCAAGGAGGAAGAAAATCATCAGGGGACATCACTGCACCCAACTGAAGGGGCTTTGTTTGTCTTCACCTGCCTTGTTCTCAAAAGCATTTGAAGCCAAATACAAGGAGATGAGAAAGACTCTTCAGGGGTTTATGGGGATGCAAAGGGAGGAGGATGGAGGAAACAAAGACAACAGGAAATGAGAGAGATTCACTTGGTGTAACTTTTTCAAAAGTGGTAATTGGCCTAGTTATATATGGCCTGGAAATTGAAGCAGCCTTTTCAGTACTTTTTTCCAATGGGCTTCCTGCACTATTTTTCAGAATGAGGGCCAGAGCTGGTGCTTAAAGCTGGTCTCTTCAGCTGTTTCCTCTGGGGCTTGAACGCAGGGAAGTAGCAAAACATAGCAAAGGAAGCCAAGGGCAGAAAATTAATGGGAGCGGGGGTGGGGGGCGCGAGTAGGAAGAAAGAACAAACTGTGAAAATGAAAATTAGTGTGACTATTATTAATTCAGGGAGCTCTGGTAGCATAGTGGCTAAGACACTTGCCTGCTAACCAGA
>NW_006921615.1:1530258-1535274 GCF_000298275.1 Orycteropus afer afer
AAACCCACCAGCCACTCCTCGGAAGGAAGGTTGGGCAATCCTACTTCCGTAGTGATACTGCCTCGGAAACCCAAGGAGGGGTCACTATGAGTCGGGTTTGACTCAACAGCACATAACAACAACAACAACATGCTCAGATTAGCAGACAGGATATATTGGGTTCATTTCTAACAGCTGGTGGTCCATTGCCTCCTTTGTTGAGAGTATTTCAGAGGTGTGGCTTATGTAAGACTTCTATTGTCCGTACTAATGTCAGAAACTAAGTGCAGTATTGCTACTAGTGGTTGGATGTTCGTAAATATATTCCCAGGTATTTCTGCCCTGTGTCAAGGTTTTGCATTTTAAACAAAGATAAACTGTTTGAATCCATGTAGATAGAAACTCTGTATTTATTTAACAGATACTTACTGTGCTTTCTATGTGCAGGGCACAGTTCTAAGCGCTGTGAACCCCAACTCATGGCAACATCATGCACAACAGAATTAAATGCTACCTGGTCCTGATTATTGCAGATCTGACTATTGTGATCCATAAAATTTTCATTGGCTGATGTTTGGAAGTAGATCACCAGGCCTGCATTCCTAGTTCATCTTAGTCTGGGAGCTTGGCTGAAACCTGTTCGGCATCATAACAACATGGCAGCCTCTACTGATGGCGGCTGCGCGTGAGATGCGTTGGCCAGGAATTGAAGCCCAGTCTCCTTCCTGGAAGGCAAGAATCCTACCACTGGGCCACCACTGCTCTCATAACAATCTATGAGGGAGTTGCTATTATTATGCCTGTTTTATAGCTGAGGAGACTAGCTTGGCCATGGTCCCACAGTAAATGATAACAGACTAGGCATACATTCAAAACTAGATCTTTTCTGTGGCAAATTGAATGCAAAGCCATAGAAAAATCCACAGCAGCTGAGTGAGAGAGAAAGTGAGGGTCTGAGGCTGGACCACAGACAGGTAGCAGCTTATACAGGGCCTAAAGGCAATGGTGAGAGGTTGAATGTTTATTCCAGGTGCAATGGGAGGCCATGAAAGGGCTTTGAGTGGCTTAATTGGATTCATATTTATAAAGGTTACTCAGAGTGCTGTTTGAGCACCAGGAGAGTAAGTGGAAAGATAAATAGAAGGTGTAATAACAACACACTGATTTGTTATGGAGAAAAAGAAATTAGGCAGTGAGTGGGTAGATGGGTTTCTGTGTTTTTCATTTTGTGCGGAGAAGGAAATAGTCTTTGGGCTCTGTTACTGACTGTCAGCTCCTTTTTCTCTCTCCCTTTCCTGAAGACGAGGAAGCCAGCAGTGAGGGGCCAGGTGCAGGACCCCAGACCCAGAGTCTGGAGCATGCATTTCTAATCCCAGCTCCAGGATTTACCAGAAGTGTGACCCCAACCAAGTGACTCCATATCTGTGCTTCCATTTCTCCCCTTAAAAAATTGAAAGAAATCATTTTTTATCTCTGCTAATTCTTTCAAGTCTTTCAAGTAAAAAACTGAGAAATCTTTGACATCACAGTGTTCCTAAAAGTGAAAAGCCTGCCTGTCTTATGCAAACCTGGCATATTTGGATATTTAATAAATGTTTCATGAGAGACTATGAAGGGAAAGGGTAGAAACTGAGGACAGCTGCTTGAAGGCTTCTAGAGCCACACCATGCCCTGCCCCCTATCCCCATTATGGTTTGAAAATTCATTATTAGAAATTAGTTTACGGTATCTGTCTTCTTTTCATTGCTTCTTCTAACATCTCCAGCCTGGTATGGGAGCAAGAAAGATGCCAGGGCCATGAAACTGTTTGAAGCGACAAGGTGCCCGTCTTTATACCAAACACCCTTTGTAGTTGGAATCATGGTGTGTCAATCAACGTTCTCCAGAGAGGCAGGCTGAAAATTCAGGTATGAGTTAATGTTGCAGTCTTGAGTCCAGAATCTGTAGGAGAGGCCAGCAGATTGCATTCAGTCTTGAGGTAGATTTGCTTCCTTCTTCAGAAAACCTCAGTTTTTGCTTTTAAAGCCTTCAACCGAGTCAGTGAGGCCCACCCACAATGTGAAGGGTAATGTACTCAAAGTCAACTGATTGTAAATGTTAAAAAAAAAAAAAACCTCACTGCTGTTGTCAAGTTGGTTTGGACTCACAGTGACTCCTCCTTGGGTTTCTGAGGAGGTATCTCTATGGAAGTAGATTGCCCAGTCTTCCTTCTGAGGAGTAGCTGGTGAGTTTGAACCTCAAGCCTTCTGGTTAATAGTCAAATGCTGTAGGCACTACACCACCAGAATAAATGTTAATCATATCTAAATACCTACACTACAACTGAAGATCATAGCCTAGCTAAGCTGACACATAAAATTCACCACCACACGTATATTTTTCAGGTATATATGGAGGCTGTTGTGGTTAATAAAATTCATCTCAAAGCAGTATTGAATTCATAGTCTCTTTTTGTCATTGTGTCATGAGAGGATATGTGAAATATTTTGACATTAAAAAGAAATCATCTTTGAAAGGGTGGGAGTGGCTCCTTCAATGAGAGTAGAGAAGATTTTATTTCATGTCAGAGCATGATCTTTCTCTGGTTAGTCTCCTGAGATTCTTACTAGGTTCTTAGTTCCTCCAGGGACTAAGAATTACTTCTGAGAGCTTATTTAGTTAAATGCTAGGCTTAACACTTTCTGATGACTTGTCACAGCTGGGAATTTAATTCCTTCTATAGCAGAAAAGTGATGATTGTGAGGGCTGTGCTGTTCTCTTTAGGAAGGACAGTATGAGAGAGGTGTTTGTGTGTTTTAAGGATTCCTTTTAAAACATACATGGAGCTAATACCCATCATTCCCCCTAGCACCCACATGGTGGGTAGGAAGAAAGAACTTGTGGCTGGCTTTGCCTGGAAACTCAGGACCTTTTGTTAAATATTTAAGAGACTTGATAATGCGGTCAAGTAATTTTCATCAGAATGAGGGCAGGAAGCCTCTGCACTGTATTTTCAGCCACTTCAGAACTCTTGGGAAGATGAATCTATAAATGGCCTGGCAAGAGTTTTTGTGGCTAGAAATACCATTTATGTTAGTTCCTCTAAATGTAAATGTAACATGAAACTATGCCTTTGATCATGAATAGAGAATTTCTCCTAGTGCTCTTATCCCCAGACTCTCATACACAATCACACACACTTGTCCACATTCACGTACATTCACATCCTCACATCCACACTCACACATATTTTCTCACTGCCCCCCCCCCCAAGCTATTCAGGAAACTGCTACAGGAGCAACCTGCCAAATGACTCCTATGGAGCCCCCTAGCCTCCCTGGCTGCCTTCAGGGTCCTCCCACACACTTAGGGACTTGGAGTTTGCTCTCACTGCCTGGCATGTTCTTCCATTCCACCCTTCCTGCCCCTATCAAATTCCTTTGGTCGATTTCTCACTCATCTTCTAAGCTCCCTGTCAGATGTGTTTCCCTGACACTCCAGACTCGATGTTTCCCTTGCAGGGTGCTCCTCACGCTCCCTGACTTTCCATTCATAGCATGTATCATAGTTCACAATTATAAACCTATTTGTTTATTTGATTGACACTTGACTCTTTAATACCTAACCAAGTTTTTGGTATATAGTAAATACTCTATGATACTTTTATGTGAATGGATAAATGAAATACTTTGGCCTAGTGACCATGTTGTTCTCCATACTCACCAGCAAAACCAAACCTACTGCCATCGGGTTGATTTAAACTTATAGCAATCTTATAGGACAGAATAGAGCTGCCCCATAGGGTTTCCAAGGCTATGAATTTTTATGGAAACTGATTGCTTCTTCTTTCTCCTGTGGTGCAGTTGGTGGGTTTGAACCACCAACCTCTTGTTAGCAAACATGCTTTAACCACTGCACTATATGTTTGTTGTTATGTGCCGTCAAGTTGACCCGACTCATAGTGACCCCTCCTTGGGTTTATGAGGCAGTATCACTACGGAAGTAGATTGCCCCATCTTCCTTCCGAGGAGTGGCTGGTGGATTTGAACCACCAGACTTCTGGTTAGCAGTCAAGTGCCTCAGGCATTATGCTACCAGAGCTCCTGCACTATATGTTTAAGTGGGTTATTTTCTATAGCATTATGCATCTATTTTTGTTAGCTGTTGTTAAGGCATTCATGGTGACCCTGAGCACCATGGGATCGGCCTATTGTGATCCATAGAATTTTCATTGGCTGATGGCTGATTGTCAGAAATCGATCACTAGGCCTTTCTTCTTCCACATTCATCTTAGTCTGGAAGCTCCGGTGAAACCTGCTCAGCGTCGTAGCAACATAGAATCCACCACTGACAGATGAGTAGTGGCCGTAGGTGAGGTACATTGGGTGGAGATTGAACCTGGGTTTCTAGCAGGGAAGGTGAATATTCTACCACTGAATGAACACTGCCTTCTCCATGAGTGTAGGTACCCAACAAATACCTTTCTGATTCCTTTCATCTTGCTCTATAGGATATTTTGTTTTGTTTTTCCTGTATCTTTTCCTACAGTTTAGGTGTTCTTTTTGACAAATGATATTTTATTATGTTTTTGGTGAAGTTAGGTTCCCATTCAGCAGTTTCTACACAGATTGTTCAGTGACATTGGTTACATTCTTCACAATGCATGGGGATTCATATTATTTTCTTCCTCATTATCCCTTTCCCACTAATCTAATTTCCTTGCTTCCTTACATTCTTATTTTTGTTTAAAAGTAATTGTTGACCTTTTAGTGTCATATAGGTGATTTTTTAAAGGGGGATGGTACTCAAGGGTGATATTCTTTATTGTGTGAGCCAGTCTGTTATTCAGCCAAAAGGTGATCTCAGGGACTATTTTCAGTTCATAGTTTAAAGAGTATGTCAGGGCAGTAGTCTCAGAGAGTCCTCTAGTCTCAACTGGTCCAGTCAGTCTGCTTTTTTTTTAAAAAAAAAAAAAAAAAAATTTAATTCAAGAATTGGAGCTTTGATCCTACAGGTTTTTCTCCCATTCTATCAAGATCCAACTACTGTGGCCCTGAT
>NW_006921615.1:1535996-1539351 GCF_000298275.1 Orycteropus afer afer
ATTTTAATACATACATATAATATAAAAAACTACACAAATCATAAAAATGTACTCTGACAATGAAGAAGAGTTGGACAGTGTTGGCATTTTGTCAGTTGCAGTAACAACTCCACTAATGGAAAGTTCTGCATCATCTGTATTATTCCTGGAAATAGAGGTAGCATTTCTAGTTAGAAAATTATTAAGTATTGTCTGTATAGTCATTTTCTTTTTTATTCATATATCTCCTGTTAATATCTCACTGCTTCCTGAATCTGCCTGTTGATTTTAGCAAAGTGATCAGCATTTGGTCCATGTTTTCAAGCAACTGAAGCCCTGATTTAGTTTAGAAAAAACTTCAGCTAATCATTTCACTGTAAACATTTTTAACAATTTTTCTTCTTCTTCTTCTTCCTCATCATTTCTTTCTTCTTCAGTGTTTCTTTCCTCCTCAAAATCCATTAACTCCTGATCTGTGAGGTCATCTTTTTTGTGATACGTGACCTGTTCCATATTGGCAATATCAAGCTGTAAATTCAGTGTTTTTGTCATAGGAATGATTTTTTCACCAATCTCTTTCATTGTATTATCTTGATCAAATGCTTAGAACATGTTCACATAACTCAGCAACTTTTTTCAAATTCTCTGCATGTATTTTCCCATGACTTCCTCCTGGGAAAATGCACTATTCCAGATACCCTGAAGAATATTACAGTTCTTCCAGAAATTGTATAATGTTACTGTATCTCCATCTGTTACAGCTATTGCCTGAGCAAATTTAAATTTAGTTTGTAGATAGCGTGCCCTAAAAGTGGTGATTGCACCTTGATCCATAAGTTGAATCACAATTATTTTATTGAGAGGTAAGGGAGAAAGAAAAAAAAAAAAAGAAAACAGACTTGTCATAAGTGTGGTTCGTCGTAATTCAAATACATTGTAGTCGGGGACCACTTGTAGTTTATAAGAGCAGCTTGTCACTTTCTGAAATACGTGTCTGGCCATTGCTGGCAGGGTTAGGGGTGATTCCTAGTCACCTGTACCTGATTTGGTAGGGGTTGTGGAAGTAATAGTGGAACATCACTCAAATATGACCTAGAAATGTCCTTTACCAGCCAGTTCTTGCCTTGCCTTTCACATCTGCAGTCTACCTTTGCAAACCCTAAAATGCTGATTCTGATTTGGTGATGGTGCGTGGGGAAGCAGCAGAGCTTGGTGAGTTAGCAGCAGGCTGGAAACTCGGGGGCTGTCTCTGGGAAATCACACACTGTATCTTTCTCAGTGGTGAAGCCAGAGTGGCTCCAGGAGCAATTGGGAGAGAGGAGTGCCATCTAACATCTGGTCCTCTGTGGAAAATGCCTAAAGTTAGAGAACTGAAAAAACAATGATCATCCCATTAATAAAGGGGCCAGAATTTGTTCTTGTCCTCTGTGTTCCACGTGGCAGTCACTGACAAATGGTAATACAACCTTTACCATCTCAAGCAATGAGAGAGGAAGATAAAACGTGCTAGGTGGTTAGCATCAGCCATGCTATGTTAGAAAGTGTGCACAGGTCATGGTGGGGAGAGTCCTCTCCTGCCTTCATAGGGGCTTTTACAAATTGAGGAGACACCAGAAATAGATACCTGTGCCACCCTATCTGTGTGATCTCGGAAAAATCACTAACCAGATTCTGTCTAAAAATCGGAATAATGACCCTTTCAAAACCCACCTCACTGAAATATAAAAACATTAATATAGAGGAGGTAGATTGTATGTAGGATCTGGGGGAAAGAAAAAATATCAATGTACATCATTTTTAGGAGGATCTTCCTGTAGTCCTTAAAAACATAATTTTAATGGCTATAAATAAGAAATTAAGACCAATCATTAACCATATTGGAATTGATTTCTCAGACATCTTCCAGTGGGCAAGGTAAGAATGGGATATGGAGTGGTAAGTTCTGAAGGGAGGCAGGAAAGGTGTGGGCAGCAATAGTCTGTGGTAGGCTGGAACCTCATAGGATGGGGGGCTGGGTAGTCCCAGGAAGCACAGTGATGGGGTTGCCTGAATGGGAAATGAGGGGGAGTACTCAAAACTAATTTATATGTATTCTGTACATCACACTCTTGATTTTGTATATGTATATTGGCATTTAAGTGTCTAAAGCTAATTATCACCTTTTGTGAAAATGGAAATATTTGTAAAAGCTAATTAGGCTAGAAGGAGCTCTGGTTGTGCAGTGGTTAAAGCATTTGGCTGCCAACCAAAAGGTTGGAGGTTCAAAACCACCAGCTCCTGCATGGGAGAAAGGTGAGATAGTCTGCTTCTGTAAAGATTTACAGTTTCAGAAACCCCGTGGTGAAGTTCTGCTCTGTTCTGTAGGGTCGCTATGAGTTGGAATTGATTTGGTAGCAGTGGACTTTTTTGTGGTTTAATTACCCTGGAGAACATTTGCATCAATAGGCCACCTACAAGCCTGTGTAGGTGATGCATTATGTTTAAGTAAACCAAATGCCTATCAGTAAATGGTGAGGTTCTGAGGATTTTTGTGGATGGCTGTCTTCCATGGAGTTGTGGTATACTTCTTCAGATAGTAGTATATTAAGGCTCTCCAGCCAGACTTTCTTGAATACTCTTTCCTTTCAAGTGAATGCCATAGGATTACCAGATGGTTTCAGTTTGTGGTTTAAAGAATATCTCAGGGCAGTAGTCTCAGGGGGTCCTCTAGTCTCAACTGGTCCAGTAAGTCTGCTTTTTTTTTTTTTTTTTAATACTAGACAAAGCCAAACTTGTGGACATCTTCTCTACCCACAATGCCTTGCTGAGGCAAGGACTCTAGGTAATTCTTTCCTCATGAGTAGCTATGTCTTCACCTCTTAATTCAACCTTCCTGGTCACAGCTACTGGCACCAGAAGAAGCCACCTGCATTCTACCTGTGCCTTACGAGGTGCCTTGGCATGAAAACACTGTTTTACAGGCATAAGAGTGATGTGCTGAGCCTATCAGATTCTGACAAGAGTTTGAACTGAAGACATGGCAAAAGTCATTCAGTTACAAGAAAAACCTTAGGTGAAATGCCCTCAGAGAGAAGGCAGAATATAACATCATGAAGCACTAGACATCATGAGTAAGCAGAAACAAGAAGAAGTAGATACTGTGAAGTTCAGGGGACTCCAGAGGAAGGGACAGTTTGTTGGTAGCAACAGATGGATAGCTGAGACTCTAATGGCAGAGGATAATCTGGATAATCCAATAACGAGCTATACTGTATTCTTCCAATTTCTAGATTGTAATTTGAGGGAGCAAGGTAAGCACGGGCGGGCTTGTGCTTACTCACTGATTTGCACTGAACACTTTCCCTTGTTACCCTCCCAAGAGGGACCGGGTCTCCGG
>NW_006921615.1:1542851-1574282 GCF_000298275.1 Orycteropus afer afer
GGCCTGGTTGAGTGGCTGGGCAGCTGGATGTAGTATTCCCCGTGATGAGACTGGTAATCAACTCCATGGTGAAATCTACTGGGAGCAGCTGAGTAGATACCTTAGGGATATGGCCTGCTTCCTGTGTATAAGGATAATCCTTGGGGAATGGTCTCTAGCTTATGGCACACTTGAATCCTGCATGTATCTGTGTCGGTGTTCAGCAGCCTGTCAGCTCTGCTGACCTTGGGACCTTTAATGCACTTGAATTAATGGCCTGCCATGTGGTTTGGTAACATTGGGACCATACCCTTTTTACTTGTCAACCTTGGGCTTGTCAGCCTCTGCAGCCAGCAGCTGTGTGAGTGAGGAAAGCTTCTAGCTTCAGTGGGCCGGGAGCAGGAGACAGAGTTGAAGCCCAAGATTGAGGTGCTTTCACTCAGCCCCTAGAGCCCTGCACTTTGAACTCAGACTTAAAGCCTCCAAACTGTAAGAGAATAAATTCCTGTTTGTTCAAGCCATCTCATTTGTGGTATATTCTTGTCAGAGCAGCACTAGGTAACCAAAACATTATAGTAATTGTCCATTGGGGCCTCCACCCCCAGTTCTTATAACTTAAGGTCACAGGCAGGGCTATCTTTCCTTGCATGCTAAAGAGCCTAGCTCATAAACATGCATCTGTGGTTTGTATAGGTTTTTGTTCTGCTTTTATTGTATGCTAGTGCTCTGGGTGACTTTTTCCATCATCTTCATTCCTTTCTTTCTCTGCCCAGCCATGCTCTCTGTCCCATAGCTTCCACTCCAGATAGATATTCATGACCCAGAGTCAAATGGTAATGAGGGAAGTGAGGGCTAACCAAATCTTGCCAGACCAGTCACCAAATGGTCCTCCAGACACAGCACACATTGACTTTGACTTTTTAATCAATTTATCTTCATAATGAATGGGTGACAATTTAGCTCAAATATTAGGTCATGGCTAAATTTAGAGTAAATTTTCTTACCCCTCTCTCTATATATTATTAAAGACCAGCTTATTCTTGTTCCTAGATTTTTCCTTTCTCTATCCAAAGGCAGAAGGACAAACAGCAAGGATGTTTTAATGTTAACATAGTTTTAATTTGGATAAATACTCTCCCCAGGAGTAAGCATGGATCTTTACAACTATGTTCTTTCTTTCTTTCTTTTATCCACACTCTAAAGCTATATAGTGGTAGTAGGCAGAGCTCCCAAGTTTCAGCTTGGACTTGATGCAAGTATATACTCTCCCTTGTCAGTTTAATCTTGGCCCTCCACATGGCAATGATTGAGAAAACAACTCCTTAATTGTTTCAGCATTTTAGCACTAGAACCTCTCTGAATTTTAACCAGGCATATGGCTATCCAGATTAACACTGTATTTCCTAGATTCCCTTGTAGCTAGGTATAGCCAGGTGAGTACATTTTCCCCAGTTGGTGTTTGCTTGTATGACAATTCTTTTTAAAAGAAAATTGCTTGCCCACCTTTTCTCTTTTTCTACCTTCTAGTAGGATGTAATGCAGATGAGATTAGTCAGCTTTGCTCATGTGTTGTTGTTAGGTGCCATCAAGTCATCGCCGACTCATAGCAACCCCATACAAAGCAGAACAAAACACTTCCCAGTCCTGTGCCAGTCTCATGATAGCTATACCTGAGCCCATGGTTGCAGCCACTGTGTCAATCCATCTTGTTGAGGGCCTTCCCCTTCTTTGCTGACCCTCTCCTTTATCAAGCATAATATCCTTCTCCAGGGAATGGTTCCTCCTGACAACACGACCAAAGTAGGTGAGATGAAGTCTGGCCATTCTCGCTTCCAAGGAACATTCATTCCATCTGCACTTCTTCCAGGACAGATCTGTTAATCCTTTTAGCAGCCCCTAGTATTAGCATTCTTCTCCAACACCACAACTCAAAAGCATCAGCTCTTCTTTGGTCTTCCTTATTCATTGTCCAGCTCTCACTCATGTAGATGAACACAATGTAACAGGGAATGGCAGAGCAACAAGGTAGAAGGAGAGAAACTCCTCAGAAAATTGAGCAGAGCTATCTACATACATACATGCCATCTACACAGCTGTAATATATCTGGACTGTGACATGAGAAAGCAATAAATATTTCCCCCTTTTATGAGCGGTTGTGTTTTTTGGTTTCTCTGTCACAACAGCTTAGTCTATACTCTAGCTAATACATAAAGGAGCTCTGGTAGCATAATGCCTGAGGCATTTGACTGCTAAATGACAACTAAACCTTGTGAGGCATGGTGTAATTTATCATGGCCATGTGGTTCAAACCCACCAATCACTCTTTGGAAGGAAGGTTGGGCAATCTACTTCTGTAGTGATACCACCTCAGAAACCCAAGGTGGGGTCGCTATGACTCGATGGCAGTGTGTTTAGTTTTTTTTTAATACATAATGGTGGATATTTTCTTAGTGCCGACTCTGAGTCAGGAACTACACTAAGTGCTGAATATGTATTATATCATTTAACTCTTCAGTGACCTTCCTAAAATAGATACTACTTGCCCATTTTACAGATGTTCAAGTGAGATGAGCTGTCTTGCCCAAGACACTTGGGTGTAGTTGGTGGAAAGGACTTGAACTCTGAAGTGCTTCAAAAACACATTTTTAATACAGTGCCCTAGACTCTCTTAGTGTTACTATTCACTCTTTTCCTAATGAGAATATTCAGTGTTTTCTCTACCTCTTTAAAGTTTCAGTTTCATACCCATTTCCTCTCTGGATTCCTGCTCAGCTTGGTTTGGTATAGAGTGAATGTTTTGCCTTGCATTTTATTTTTGGAATTATTCTTTGGTTTTGAATAGGTTCATTTTGCCTTGTTCGTTGTTGTTGTTGTTATGTGCCGTCGAGTGGGACCCGACTCACAGTGACCCCTCCTTGGGTTTCTGAGGCAGTATTACTATGGAAGTAGATTGCCCCATTTTTCTTCCAAGGAGTGGCTGGTGGTTTTGAACCACCAGCCTTCTGGTTAGCAGTCAAGTGCCTTAGCCACTATGCTACCAGATTGTAAATACCACAAAGCTTGGTGCTAGTGACACAAATGCTTCATAAGTGCCAATTACTTGTGTGAGGTGTAGAATTACCTTGAGAAACCCATTTGGCCTTTGGTCTTACTTTCTGAAAGTTGGACCACCACAGGGCCCAATGATGACTAAAGCTTGTGAGGCATGATGTAATCTATCATGGCCATGTGGTGAGGCCAATAAAGACTTTGAAGATGGATGCTCAGGGAGTTTCTTGGATGGAGACCATGTATGGAAGGCATAGCACTTCTCTCTGGGACATGGAAGCTCTGTGTTATAATCCTCCCAGACCTTGCCCTATGCATCCCTTTGTTTGTGTCTTTTCTTGTTAATTGATGCTATTACCGCAGATACAGTGTTTTCCATAAGCTCTATGAGTCATTCCAGTGAATTATAGGACCCAGCATAGTGGGGATTTTCTGGTCTAAAGTAGAGGGAATCAGGTAGACTGATTTCTACCTGATATCCTAGGCTGGTACCCTAAGCAGGTAAAGGAAAACTCCAAATTTTGAGCTTGCTGAATTGAAGTGGAGAGAGAATAGAGAGTCACATGGACTTTTGAGCTTATAGCTAGTACCCACTAACCTAGCTCCAGGTCACTAGGGAGAAAGAACGTTCAATGAGATATAATGGAAGTTTGTTTAGCGAAGATTTTGGGAAAAGTTTTTAAAAGTGAACAGCAAATGCAGGTCTTTTGCTCTCTCCTCATCATATATCCTACAATTTTGACATGATGACTGTCTTTACAGAAGCTGATAGTTACTATGAGGGAAGCTTTAGAATGGAAATCATTTGGGAGGCTTTAGAAGGAAAAAGTTAGAAAGGTCTTGGAATTCCAATAACTAAAAAGCCACCTTTATCAGTAAAAGTTATTCACCTCTTTCAGGTTAGAAAAAATAATATATCTTATTTAAGACATATTTTGGATTTGCTTTCATTGTGCAGCAAACTCATACATGGTAGAATGATTGTGAATGTAACATTTCACTGAAGCACAATCTTGAACATTTTAAATCCTACCTGCTTATATTTGTAGTGATAACTAGAATGAGCATTCTTCTTTATTTAAAATAATCTTTTCAAAAATGTGAAACAAAATTCAAAAACGCAAAAATGACCAGAATTGCTGGTTGAATAGAAACTGGTGGAACCCTGAGACTAAGGCCCTAGGTTGTCCTTTGGGCCTAGAAATGGACTCATTTCTGTGGATTGGCTCTCAGCCCAAGAGTAAAAAGACCTACATGTGGAACACCTACCCCAGAGAGATGCACCCACCTATGCTAGGGAGATGCACCCCTTAGAGCAATCAGCCATGAGACATTGGAGGGGCAGCATTCATGTAGAGGGAAAGCCAGACAGGCAGGAATGCACAAATAAGAAGGACACAGGGAGAGGGTAGTCAAAGGGAGGAGGGGAAGAGAGTTTTTTATGGTTGGGGATTGTAATTGGGCCATGAAATTAAATGTGCATGAGCTGTTGAATGTAAAACAAATTTGCTTTGTAAATTTATACCCAAAACACAATTAAAAAAAAGAAAATGCCTTTTCAGTTGTTTCCTCTGTTCACATATGCTGCTACCATGAAAAATGGGAATGGTTTTCACAAAGATAGATTAATCATAGAATTTAAACACCCTTCAGAAGAAAAATCACATTAAAAAATATCGAGTCTTTCTGGAAGATGAGACAGCACCTACCCCTCTAGATGTATTGAGCTGACCAGTCCAGGTAGACTAAGATCACCCATTTCTGACAACAAATTGTGTGGTGGATAACAAATCCCACTCTTTATGGCAACAGTATCCTGTGAAAATCTCACCTTCCCTTCCCTGTTCATTTCAGACCCCAACTGCCCATGTAGTCTGAAGGGGACACAGGCTTTGCGAGGCTGCACACGGTCACCCTTTGCTTTTTGCTAGCTCACTTCCATTTGCTAAGTCATTTTTACATAACTTTTGCTATAGTGGGCTTGTAAGTCCAAAGTCCTGGCATGTAGCCGCTTTTGTTCACCATCGCTATAAAACCCCTGCCTCCCGGGGGACGTGGTACAGAGAGTTGCCTCAGTGTACCATTACCCAGAACCTGCCTTGTATGTAAATCTTCCTAAGAAACTCCTTTGCCATCACCCTGGAATTGCCTGCTTCTTTCATGGCACCCTCTATAGTTAGAGGCAAATTTCGAGTTACTGATCCATACAGTGACACAGTCCTTCTTCCTACCACCTGGGCTGACTCTCTCTCCTCTTCAGAACAGCCAGCCCCAACTTCGGAATTTTTGTTTTTAACTAAGAAAGAAGGGGGGTGGGAATCAATGTGGGTAGATTACCTTGTCTTTTAATTAGAAAATTTCTATCCCTCTAAATCAGGAATTGGCAAACTGTGCCCACTGGCCAAATCTGGCCTGCAACCTTTTTATTTTGTAAATAAATTTTATTGGGACAAAGCCACACCCATTCAATTACATGTTGCCTGTAGCTGATTTCATGCTACAATAGTGGAGCAGAGTAGTTATTACAGAATTGTATGGTTTACAAAGCTAAACTCTTTATTTTCTGGCCCTTTAAAGAAAAACATTGCCAATACCTGTTCTAGATCACTTAGAACAGCTTCTGATGAATGGCTTCATTCCTTGTGATACGTTTATAGAGCAGGATTGAGTTTGGTATAGATTCAGTGAAAATCCATTCTTGAGTGTCAGTGAAGATGTATCTGTTAGGCATGTATTTGACTGCAAGTAACATAAAACTTGACTAATGGTGGGGTTTTTTTTTATAGTAACAATTGTAAGGATGGTGCAGGGTAATGTTTTCGTTTTGTTGTGCATGGGGTTGCTACAAGTTGCAGCCAACTCCATGGCAACTAAACAATAACAATGGTGAATTTTTAAAAAGGAGGTTTATTTTTTCACATACAAAGAAGTCCAGAAGTCCATGTGCCAGATGCTCAATGATGCCTTTAAGAGTGGGCTCTTTCTTTCTCCCCAGCCACACCCAGAAGGTTGTCTTACTTCTCTATGCATATCATAAGATGGCTATAACACCTAAAGGCATTCTTTTGCATTCCCCGCGGGAGGAGGGGAAGATATAAAAGGTCAAAGGGGCATGATTCTGTCCCTTTCCAGGAATTCCTCATTACCCAGAACTATGTCTCATGGTCACCTCTAGCAGCAGAGGATTCTGAGGTGATGAGACTATTAAGTGGGACACATTACTTAAGTGAGGATGTTACTTGGGCACATTACTGGGGTGAACAAAGGGCAGCAATAGCATTGTGTGCTATAGAAGGCTCCTCCCAGTTAACTTGGCCCTTTTAAATGTTCTTACACTTTCACCCTTCATTCCTACTGTTCCTCTCTGCTCCTCCTTGTCACTGTGTCTGAAATAAAGCCTCTTCTTTGCACGTCTCTTTTATATTTTTGGCTAGGTGAGAAACCTGGAAATGAGCCTGAAGAGGTGAAGCTTCAGAATGCCAGCAAACAGATTGTGCAGAATGCCATCCTGCAAGCTGTGCAGCAAGTCTCCCAGGAGAGTCGGCAGAAGGAAGAGCAAGCCAGGAACGACCAGGGCAGCTTCCAGCTGGGAGTGGGGAAATTAACCAAGAAGTATGAGAAGAAGTAACTTTGTGGATTTGGTTCTTGTCATATGCTTGGTTTCCAGCTTTCCTCTTAGCATAGGATGCGTCTCCAAAATGTTGCCAGTAAAGCAAACCAAAATGTCATTGGCGCCTAGCAGTAGAATGAATCTACACTAGCCCTTGGCTGAGAAGTGCTGTTTTGAAAAGTGCTTTAGATGATTCTGTTTATATTTATGCAGTGCCTCTTAAACATAGAGGGGCCAAACATGATACCATAATTATAAAGGTAGTTTTGCAGTGCAATTTTTTTAAAAGGATTAATGTTTATTTACTTTAGCCTTTTGTGCATTGTGTGTGTGTGTATGTGTGTATTTAACAAGCAGCCTTTTTTTTTTTCTGAAATACTGAGGACAGTACTGTGTTCTTTATAATATTTTTAAAAGAATGCCAGAGAGATGAAAGAATGGAGTTTTGGAATTGAATGTTTTTATACAATGCACTCAGGTTCAAGGTCAAATTAAGCAAAAGCAAATTCCAAGATTAAGCGTCTCAGCATCTCAATAAAGCATATATTTATATAACTTTAAAAAAAGAAGTTTAGGCTTTTTAAGAACAATTGTAATTCTCTGAATTGATTGGTAGTTGGTGTTTACCCTCTGTGCAGAAATCCTTTGAGAATATTATGGATTTCCTTAACTATCTCAAGAGTAATATAAGACAAGTCAGTCTATATGCATGAGTTGCCAAGGACTCGATCCTTTGGCAGCCCCACGAGGAAGAGCTAGGGTTATGGATTTCTTTAATGGTGGTCACCCTGGGGGAAATACTCTAGGATCGGATTAGGGAGTGTGACATCACTGACAGGAGCTCTGGGGCCCTATTAATGCTACGCTTTCATCAGGCTATGCATTTGCACAAATATCTGACTAGTAGAAACCATCTTTCCCCATCCACAAATAAGAAATTGTTTGTTTGTTTGTTTTTAAATTATGAAGTTATACACATCAGGAATGAATTATACTTGTTGTTGTTATGTGCTGTCAAGTCAGACCTCCCTGAGTTATACTTAAGATGGAAAAATAATTTTTTTCAACTCTCTGAAGCATGAAAATACAGTGGGAACATACAATGACAGTTCTGTATGTAGTCACTGAGATGTGTGTATGGGTATGAATAAAGGCATTTCTATTAGAACAGAAACGCTTCCTGCTCTGCTCCCATATGGATAATGCACATCTTTCTGGAGTCTATGTAGAGTCCCATTTACTGAACTTCACAACAGTTATCAAGTTGGTGCTACTGAGAGAAAGGAAAAATTTGACCATTGCTTTAAACTTTTTGTTTCAGAGTATCAATGTCTACGTTTGATAGTTTAAAAAGCAAAGAGTTAGCATATAAAATGTAACTGATATTAGGATATGCATCTAAACTTCCCATGTGTCCTTGACCAGAATGGGTAGGTTGATAACAGTAGACACATGAAAACAATCCTTTATCAGCTTTGTTAGACTAGCCTACACAGTGTGGAGGTGGAATAAATTTATGGGAGATGAATAGGGAACGGAGCAGAGGGGATTAGAATTTAAATATGATTTGTTCGGAATTCTTTTTAGCAGAACTTATGACAATTTAAGAAAGAGTTGAAATTGGCCTAAAATAAGATGCGTGATACAATTGCACAACATAGATAGTGAGCATGGAGGCATGAGGGAAAATTATTCAGGAGTGTATACATGCACACAAAAATAAACAAACCCAATGCTTGTACTTTGCAAACTGACCAGACACTCTGTCTACTAAGATGTCTGCATATAACTTGCCTCTGTTTTTGCTGTCATATGGCAAAAATATAAATGTACTATCTTTCCTCTGTGATGTTTCTGTGTTAATATGTT
Source organism: Orycteropus afer afer (assembly GCF_000298275.1). Lineage (NCBI taxonomy): Eukaryota > Metazoa > Chordata > Mammalia > Tubulidentata > Orycteropodidae > Orycteropus > Orycteropus afer. Next base: position 1,551,359 of record NW_006921615.1, read on the forward strand.
GGAGATGTTTAGGAACATCTTATTAATCTCTATATCTAAATGTTATTTATAAATAAAATATCCAGCTTTGAAATAAGTATGTTGTCATTTTAAGCAAACTCTTCTGTTTCCTTCTATTTGAGCTCATATTATATGTAGTGCTATGAGTCTTTCAAAGCCTGTTTTCTGAACTGCTAGCTCTCATGGCCAGGAGTGCTTCTTTAAAGGACCCTCACTGTACCTGTTTGAAGGCAGCTGAAGGCTGGTGCTTTTCAAGGCTTGAATGGAAAAGGACATATGCTAAAAGTGGCCTTTTGATCTCAGGAAATAAAGGTGACTACATCTGGAAGATTGAGTGCCTTTTATAATCTTTCTCAGATGGAAATCTATAGCAAGGAATAGAAATACTAAAAATGCTTGGAAGGATACAAGAAATTAAACAAGCCCTGCACTCAAGAAGTAGGCACTGTATCAGTGCAATCATAAGAAAGCTCAGTGATAAAAATAAATGCATCTGTTAAACTCTGATTTGATGATTAACCAGAAGGCTGGTGGTTCAAACTCACCAGCCACTCCTCGGAAGGAAGGTTGGGCAATCTACTTCCGTGGTGATACCACCTTGGAAACCCAAGGAGGGGTCATTATGAGTCAGGTCTGACTCAATGGCACATAACAACAAATAATAACAGTATAGAGATATAGTTACTGGATTTTAAAGAGGCCTACTGAAGCTTATTTGGATAGGACAAAGTAGGTTGCCATTTGGTTATTGTCGTAAGCTAGTACATAATTCTTAGTTTCAAGAATAACCAGGAACTTTTAGTTACTGTCCTTTGTCTTCTTGACTTACTACATGGTAAACATACAGGTAGGAGTCCTAGTAGTACAGTGGCTAAGCTCTTGGCTGCTAACTGAAAGGTCAATGGTTTGAATCTATCAGCCACTCTGCAGAAAAATGGTGAGGCATTCTGCTTCCGTAGAGAGTATGGCCTTGGAAACCAGATGAAGCAGTTCTACTCTGTTCTACAGGGTCACTATGAGCCATAATCAACTTGATGACAACAGATTTTTTTATTGTTGTTAAAGCATACATGGGTCTACCAGTTCTGTATGTTCAGCTGTTCCTTTTTTACTTTGCCTGTCTCTAGGGTAGAACGAAAGAAATCCTGTATGTTACTTTGGATTTCTATAATCATCTCTCCAGTGCAAGCACTATTGTAAATAGATATTAAACAGCTTACTGGTTCCTGAGTGTCATCCTCTTTTTTTTTTTTTTTCCCTTTTCTCTTTCTTCTTTTTAGCTACATAATCTTTGTTTTTGGTGGATTTTCTTATGGTGGAATTTTGGGTTACAAATAAATGAATCAATCATTTAAAAATAATCATTGACTTGTGTGATGTTTAGTAATGGATAACTGGCGATTCCTAGACAGTTTTAAGGTCTCTGAACAAACAATACAAAAAAGAAATTTTACATTTATCTGCTGTAACAGCTTGAGTAAAATACAGAAGGGAATGAAATCTCTGAGAAATCTGGTAAAGCAGTCCCTGGGTTGTGAATGAGACCTTTCCTAAATGTTTCTTTAAGTCATATTTGTAGTTAAGTCTGAATAGGTGCGTACAGTTCTAAAGCATTTGGTTACAAAGCAAAGGTCAGCGGTCCAACCTCACAGCTACTCTGTGGGAGGAGGATAAGGCAGTCTGCTTCCATAAAGATTTACAGCCTTGGAAACCTATGGGGTGGTTCTACCTTATCTTACAGAGCTGCTATGAATTGGAATTAACTTAATGGCAATAGGTTTGATTTCTTAGGTTTTAGGTTAAGAAAAGGCTCAAAGCCTTTTCAATGACTTAAAAGCTGCATGTGCAACAAGTGAAGGTGCTTGTGATAAGGAATGTGTTGTGAGCAGGGGTTGTTGGTTCAAGAGTTTCAAAGGGAGGGCAAATTTATATACCATTAAAGGGCAAGTTAGAGTTGTCCTTAAGTCAGACATTCATAACTGGGGATTGCCTGTATCTAGTTTGGCAATTATAAACAAAATGAAACAAAACAAAAACCTCTGCCGTTGAGTCGGATATGACTCATAGCGACCCCACCTTGGGTTTCCGAGGTGGTATCACTATGGAAGTAGATTGCCCAACCTTCCTTCTGAGGATTGGCTGGGAGGGTGGTGTGTTTGAGAAGTCAAAGGCCTCAGAAAAGCAGAAAGACTAAATACTTAAGCAATTCTTCATGTAAGAAGAAAGTGGAAACTACAATGTCTTCCCTCTGTCAAATGTGAAAAAGTTTTCTGAAATATGTTAGTGTATAGTATCTCATTACCACAATCTCATGATAAGGGATGGCCAGGGCAGATCTTGTTTTCTTTCTGCAGAGAGTCACACTGAGTCTCAGGTTAAGAAAATATCAATCAGGTGGTGAAAAGCACATACGTACTCTTCGGCACTAGGATACGTGAATCTCCTAGCTCACACTTTGTGAATGTATTAGAATTAGCTAGGGAGCTTGAGTATACAAACTCTAGGGATAACTCAGGAAAACCAAGTTAACAGTTTAAAGCTGCCTTCCAGAATTTCCTTTTTGAATACGTAAGAAATTTAACAAAAATAGTAAAAGACAAGCAAAAATATCCATCAATAGAAAAAGCTCAATGCCATTAACCTTAAAAGGTGATAGCTAAGGAAAGAGACAGAAAACAAAGTAGAAACTCATAATAGAACAAGTCCACTTGTTTTCTCCCCACTCTTCAGAAGCCATACTGGCAAGAATAAAAAGTCCTCATCAGGTATGGAGAGACAGGAAATGGGATGGGTGATGTTATCTTTTAACTTCTGACTACAGTTGTAGGAAGAAGTAGGTGAAATATGAGAAGGGAGAAGGGACTCTTCTCAGATGGAAATGAGAACCCATCTTTCAGAAATGAAAGAAATTTTTTAAAAAACGTATATCCCCCCCAAAAAATTTCTTATCATATGCCTTCCAAATGTGGTTAGACAAAAAATACTTAGCACCAATACTTTAGGATAAAGGAACATTTGTAGGCTAAGAAAGCCAATTGTCTACAAAGAAAAATTTTCCAACTGGCATCAGTCTACTTCATAGAATTATTCATTTCCAACAAATAAAAGAAAAAAGGCTATCAAGTAACTCTGAAAGAAGAAAAGTGTGAAGTAAATGTATTATTTGCAGCCAAGATACCAGTCAAAAATAAAGGCAAGCATGAGACAAAAACCAACCTCTTTAGTGTTATCAGTACTCAAGGTCCCTTGAAAAAGCTGATCGATCATGAACTTTAGCCAATTAAAAGATGAATCAAAACAAAGAATTGAAGAGTGGAGAAGCTGCAGTAGAAGGACTGATGTGGAGCAGTTCTGTGACTTGAATATAAAGTGAGTATAGAAAAATTGCCCAAATTATGGCTAACAAAAGCAAGGTAAATTGGTTATATCTTGACTGTGTCAAAAATATAACTAACAAAAATCAGGAGATGAGGTAAGGGAAATTAAATCAGTTGACCAATAATTTCACCTATTAAGAGAAAGACAAAATTTGTATCATCTAAAGTTTAATGGTCTAGTTAAAAAAAAAAAAAAAAAAAACTAAAGGATGCCAACCTCTTACTAGATTTCTTAAACTTAGAGGAATCTATCAGAAAATAATGTCTTATGATAGAAAAGATTCATTTAAAGTTTAGCAATCACATTAGTTTCTGCTTAGCTTCTTTGTCTTTCATTAAATTAAATATAATGTGTGTATTTTTCACTTTGCCCTTTTCCGTTGGAAAAAAATCACTGTTCTCTCATTCTTCTGCTTAAGCTAGCTAGGAACACTCTTGCAACATATGAAGACCAAGGGTAATTTTTCTATTGAGAAAAGCAGTCCATGTACTCTGTTAGGCTACAGGTGGTCCATAATCTTAGTAATAAGAGAGAGAAAAAAGATTACTCTTATTCCTATAGTTCTCGTCAATTTCTAAAGCTCATTATTATTGTGTAGTATGTCCTCTCTTAGCTTATTTCTACTTAACTCATTAACCAGTGTTTTCACAACATGCCTGAAACTTCTGGCTAAGAGACTTTTGTACACCCTTGCACAAATGCTCCACTCATTGAGTTATATGCACAGATGACACTGTGTGTCCATCCATATGCCCTCAGTACTAGACATTTCTCTCTACCCACGTGGTTTCTTATTGGAAATAGTTGTCATGTTTTGTTGTTGGTTTTCTCTAGGTTTATCTGAGTGTTCTGCCTGTATGTAGGACAGGCAAGAAGCATCAGGGAGCTAAAGCCCCCAAAGTAGCCATCAACTGATGATGGAAGTGGGTACATGAATACTCCAGCTTCTTGAACCTCAGGTAAGGCAACTCTGAGACATGTTCCACACTTCCTCTCAGTGGTTGCCAAGCTGATGGAGTCACAGTCATGCACAGTTTTACTTTTTGTCACATTTCCCCCCTTCCTTTGAAAATCTTTCCTAGAAAGCCCTCCCAAATAACCTATTTTCACTCAAATTCTTTTCTTAATTTCCTTTTCTACTTTTAGGAAAAACAAACTTAAGAGAATGGAATTATGGTTGTTTCTTATCAAAGAAAACTAAGGTAAATACCTAGATGCAGGAAAATTGGACCAGGCCTTTCTGAAGAGATACTGACTCAGCCAGATAGAGAGCAGTAGTTGACATCATTCAAAAACAAATCCCAAGAGAAACAGACTGTGATTTAGTTAAAAAAAAAAAAAATCAGATGTGTGTTTTAATGTTATTACAGATATCTTGGTTGTCTCAAGATTGATTTATCTCAGTTCTGTTTTTTAAATTGGCTAATGTATAACCATTAGATTCACATGAATATCAAGTAAATATTACTCTGAGGCTGCTCTACTTAGGGAAAATGCTTGAAAGATTCTTGCTAAGCCATATAATTTAAGAATCTAAAGGAAACAAATTTCAAGTCCAATAATTTCAGCAGTGCATTTCCTGTTGAAGTATTTCTGGCAAGTCGAGAGTAATCCTTTTTAATTAATTTATTGTTTTGCTTATGTTTTACAATTAAAGGTTGTCTTTTTAAATCTGGAGAAATCCACATAGATCTGTAACTTGTTCTTAGATTTTAAAATGTTCAAAGTTTATGAGAGAAGTCAGTGTTGTTGGAGCCAAGAAATCATTGTTCCCTGGGCTAAGTAACTTGAGTCCTAGCTTTGGTTATAAACACTAAAGACATCACACCTGTGCTCAAAAAAACCAAACACACTGCTGCTGAGTCAGTTCTGACTCATAGAGACCCCTCCTTGGGTTTCTGAGGTGATATCACTGTGGAAGTAGATTGCCCAATCTTCCATCCAAGGAGTAGCTGGTGGGTTTGAACTGCCAACCTTCTGGTTAGTAGTCAAATGCTTTAGGCACTATGTCACCAAAGTTCCCATAGATTTCACACAATTGTGGAGGCTGCCAAGTTCAAAATCCATGGGTCAGGCAGTGGGCTAGAAGCATCTCTTGACTCATGTGGTTGTAGGGGCTGACAAACTCAAAATCTACAGGTCAGGCAGCAGGCTACTGGCTCATATCCCAAGAATCGGAGATCAGAGCATGAGGAGATGGATGCAGGATTGAGAAAGAGCGTGAGCTTTGCTAGAACATTCGTTTATATCATGAATACAGGCCACACCTCCCAAGGAAACTCATCTTCCAACTGATTGGCTACTCATATCAGATCACAAAATGGGAGATAATACATAGTGTCTGTCAAACTACTGAGAATCACAACCTAGTCTAGTTGACACTTAACAATAACCATCACTTGTAGTACATAGTCTTGTGTTTTTGGTCTTCAGCATTTTGTCTGTGAGATTGGATCATGTTTATACAAATACTGCTAATCTGCTCCTTTTATTTTTCCCCCAAATTTTAGCTATTACACATAAAGCTACTCTAAATATTCTTGGCGGTATCTTTAGTGTGTCCCCGTCATTTCCCTTGGGCAAATACCCAGGTGTAGAATTGCTGGATCATAGTGTATATATATGTGGAGTCCCCGCGTGGTGCAAACAGGCAATACTGTTAGCTGCTCCTCAAAAAGTTGGAGGTTTGTGTCCACCTAGAGGCACCTTGGAAGAAAGGCTTGATGATCTACTTCTAAAAAATCAGCCACTGAACACCCTATTGGAGCAGTTCTGCTCTGTCTGATACATGGAGTTGCCATGAGTCGTAATCTACCTGGTGGCAACTGTTTATTTATTAATGTATATGAATTTATCTTTATTGATTCTGCCAAAGAGGTTTCTAAAGTGGTAGTACTAATTTATTCTCCTACTAGAAATTTATCAGAGTTCTAATTGCTTTCTTTCTTTGAGGCAGTCCCTGTTCTTCTATAGGAACTTTATCTCCTAAGCGTCATGAAATTATGGGTAATTTCACTCTGCCTCAAAGCCCTTGCTTCCCCAGCCTCCCACAGTAGCAACTGAATTCAGCATTCCTTTGGGAGGAAACTGGCCTAGTTTTGTGCTCTTCAAGTTTCCATTTAGCCCATCTAAGTGCCAGAATCCGTGCTGATTTCATTTTCCCTCCATTTCTCACAAAGAATGCGCAAGGACCCTTCTCCCCTCCCTCTCATAAGAAAACAGCTAGTTAGCTCTACTTGGAAACACTCTCCTAATCTGAAATTCCAGTTCATCTAGTCCCTGCTGCATCCACACTACTCTGCTTTACTTATAATTGTTGTTGTTGTTAGGTGCTATCGAGTCAGCTCTGGCTCGTAGGGACTCTATGTACAACAGAACAAAACACTGTCCAGGCCTGTGCCATTCTCACAATCTGTGTTATGCTTGAGCCCACTGTTGCACCCACTGTGTCAGTCCACCTTGTTGAGGGTCTTCCTCTTACACTGACCCTCTACCAAGTGTGATATCCTTCTCCAAAAACTGGTCCCTTCTGACAACATGACCAAAGAATGTGAGACAAAGTCTGGGCATTCTCACTTCTAAAGAAGATTTGAGCTGTACTTCTTCCAAAACAGATTTGTTTGTTCTTCTGGCAGTCCATTCAGTATTGTTCACCAACAATACAATTCAAATACATCAATTCTTCTTTAGTCTTCAAAGTGACATCTTTGCTCTTTAACACTCTAAAGAGGTCTTTTGCAGCAGTTCTGCCCAGTGCGATACATTGTCTGATTTCTTGACTGCTGTTTCCATGGGTGTTGATTGTGGATCTATGTAAAATAAAATCTTTGACAACTTCAGTTTTTTCTCCTTATTATTATTATTTGTAATCTATCCAGTCTTTTCTCTGGTTGGTGCAGTAGGAGGACTGGGCTACTGTGACCTGCTACATCCTTCTCAGAAGCAGAAACCCTCTGATTCTATGAGTTATTAATCCAGATATGTTAGTACCAGGGACATAACATCAGTTAACCAATCGTATTTATGATATGGAGATCAAAACTAAAATCCAATTTTCACTTCAATTTGGTAACATCCTTTCTGATATAAAGTGGCTTGTGAGAAGATTTTGTCAGGATCTTAATCATATAAAAGTCTGCTTGAAGTAGGTAATAGAATAATTCAGTGCTATTAGATAGCAACTCCTTTCATCTCTTTGTCTTTTTCATCCAGCTTTCTACAAACTCTCTCATCCCCCTGCAACAATTCTCTTTTCTGCTGCCACCAAGCTTCTGCCTCATGAGCACCCCTAAATAATTTTGCATCCAACTTCGTAAGAGGAAATAGTGAGAAAAGAAGGGGAAAGAGGGCAAGAAGGTTAACATAAGTCGGGAAGGAGTACGTTTTCTGCTCAATGGAACGTTCTATGAATAGGTGTGCACAGTGGCATGTGTGTGTGAGGGTGAATTCATTTCCTAAGTCCAAACATGTATATTTAGGATGAAATTAAATGAATTATTTTTTATTTTGTTTTTAAGCAAACAGTTGGCTTCTTTTGTAACAACAGCTCACAAATATTAAATAAGCAGAAATTATTTGCATAAAAAGTAGGTACTTAGACTTTCACCTCTTAGACACAGGAACTCTCAGGCAGCAGGACAATTAAAAGTGGTCCTCTTCAGACATACGAGCTCATGGTATGAGCTTTTCAGTCAAACTCCTGGAAACTTTTCAGTCAAACTCCCAAAGAGAATGTCCTCCTTTGAATTAAGTGATGAATTCATAGTCTTGCTATTGTTTTAGAAAAAAAAACAAAACAAAAAACCCACAGCAAAAGTACCTTTCCTCATGTTTGTAAACTAGATTTCCTTTTGGAAATATCTTGATTTGTCTTAACTCATTTATTTACTTTTATTATATTAGTTTATTGGGAATTAGATTTCATGTTGAAATAGTATAATTATTAAAAGATTATGAATCACACTGATGCTGACAATCGTTCAAAACTAATTAGATTTGGGACCTTTAGCAAATGAGTTTACCTCTCTAGTGCTTGCTCCCACATTTCCATTATGTCAGGAAAAGAGGATCATTATAAAAGCTCCATTTGTTATTAGTCATATGGGTATGTAATCATTATCACAATGCTGGTATCATTAAATTTGTGGTCTGGTGAGGTCCCAAGGACTGAATGAATAGGAAGCTGTCTAGGCAAATGTATCCTTAACACTAAGTAGACATCAGGGTCAAGACTGCTATGTGGTTTCTTAACCTGGTAAAACAAATAGGACAAGCCTCTTTACCTGGAGTAGTAGAAGGCCTAAGTATCCTTCTTCATCCTTGCACTTTGTTTTTTTGTGGGCCTGCCTTCATTCTTTCCTGGCTTCCAAGGACAAGGGCACCTCCAGGCAAGGTCTTTTCATATCATATGCATGAGAGGGTGAGAACCATCAAAAGGTTGGTCACTTGCAGAAAAAGAACTCCAGAAAATATTTTTTTTTCCCTCAAATCTAATTCTATTCATACTACTTCCAGTAAAAGCTGCACCTCATCTCTTAAAAGTTACATCCCTTCTATCTATGAAGATTCCCTTTTGTCCTTGACCCACAAAAAACAGCTCATTACAGGTCGAGTGAGAGGAAGTGCCTTGAGCTCCCTCTAGAGGGTAAATTGTGCCATTAACATATTTCAGGGAATTAATTCAAGAAAATAAATTGCCCTGAGATAATACACGTAGTGACCCTTCTTTGGGTTTCCCGAGGCAATATCTCCACTGAAGTAGATTGCCCAGTCTTCCTTCGGAGGAGTGTCTGGTGGGTTTGAACCGCCAGCCTTCTGGTTAGCAGTCAAATGCCTTAGGCACTACACCACCAGAGCTCCTAGTTTTTAAACCTTAAGTCTTCTTTAAACCAACAATAGTTTAGCTTAATTAGTAAGGAATATCTGCCTTGAGCACTATACTCTTTTAAAGAATTATCTATATGATATCAAATTCACAGCAACTGGAAATGTGAGATAGGAAGCTTGGGGGAAATGAGTTTATGTTAATGGGAGGTTGAGAATGGTTGCACAACTTGAAGAATGTAATTGATGCCACTGAATCAATTGCTGAAGTAGAAATTGCTGAATTAATGTGTGTTCTCCTGTGTATATTTCCAACAGCAATAAAATAAATTATTAAAAAAAGAAATATGACTAACTATGCTTAGAAAATTCCAAGATACCACACAAATTAATTCAGTTTAGAACCTATGTACCAATACTATGCACTCTGGAAAAGTCTTCATCTTCAAGAAAGTTTTAAGGATTAGAGAAGGGGAAATAGAGAAAATATTATTTATGCAAATACATATAAAATAATATAGAAACTAAAAAGCTTATTTTTATTAAAAATAGTAGAAAATGATGAAGAAGAGTAGGGAAAGTTCCATGGAAGAAAGGATATTTAAGATGAATCTTCATGAACCTGAGAAATGGAAGAAATGCAAAATATTGTTTATCTTTAATATTTTTTGTGTTTCAAAAATATATTTTTCATTGATCAAAATCACTTTGTAAATTGTAGGCTTCTTTTGTCTAGCTTCACTCTTCCCACTATCTCCGTGACACTTTATGCTCTGAAAAAAAAAAAAAATTCATGCCTTCAACTCTATGCCAACTCAGGGACCCCCTGTTGGGGCTTGGCAGAGCTTCAGATTTCCCTGGAAATCTTGGTCAGAGGCAGGGGAACTAAGAGTAGGATTTGGGACAGAGAGTTTTTTTTTTTTTTTAAACAGAGATTGGTATTTGCAGAATCTACATACATATATAGATAGTAAATATTAATTGGCCTTGGAGGTTTTGATCAGTACTATCCAGCATTTTGTTAATAGGGCTAAAAGTTCATATTAGTAATTTAAATGCAGGTTGAAGGCTGTTTATAATTACAGAATGGTACCCACTGTTTGCTAAAGCTTGTTCCTTTTCGACTGTATCTGGAACATATCTCAGTGTTCCTTTCAAATATCGGATATAGTTAAAAGGTTTCTCCTATCTAATTAAGGATGCAAGATTCATTAACTGGGTTATAAAGGGGCTGATCTCTCTGCATCTCCATCCCTGCCCTCTTGCTTCTTTTTGTAAGTAAATTAGCATGCAATTTAAATTGAATGAATAATAGCCCATCAGAAATATACTTTAATAGCTCCTGGAACTAAAACTAATAGGAATATAATTTTCAAGGCTGTAATCTTTACCAGAGCAGACTGCCACATCTTTCTCCTGCAGAGCAGCTGATAGGTTCAAACCAATGACCCGAGCACTTAACCACTGCACCACCAGATATCTGTCAAAACAACAAAATTAATAGTGTGTAATTTAATCTAATATGAATAATACCCATAAATGAGGAGCTTCAGTTAATGAAACAGTAAGTATTTTTTTGAAATTTTGTTCATCATATGCTCATAATTTGACTCTAACCTAGTAGTATTTCTAGACTTTGCCCTGAAAAAAATAGTTCATATGTAGTTGATCATCAGTATTATGAATTACATATTTGCAAATGAACGTGCTTGCTAAAATTTATTTACAACTCCAAAGCCAACACTTGTGTTGTTTTCACAGTCATTGAGACACATCTAGAAAGGCAAAAGCTTTGAGTTCCCTTGCACACATTCCCAACTAAGGTTGTTTCAGCTCTCATAATGTAAATAAGTGCCCTTTTCCCAGTCTATTTAGTGCTACATTTTTGCATTTTGAGGCTTTTTGTTGGAGATTTCACACTGACCCCCAAGCATACTGCTGAAGATTTCACTATGGCCCCAAAGCATACTGCTAAAGACTGGAGGGGCCAGCCTCAAGTGACAGCTGCTAGAGAGAACACACTAAGCCTGAATGAAGCCTGGGAGGAAAAGGGATTCAAGGTTACACAGCTTTGAGTAAGCGCAATGTAGACAATAGGCATAGAATCTCCCCCTGAGTGCTGAAACTAGTGCTGCTATACAAATTATTGATTGTTGGTCAGCCACTGAGAAAGCTTTTCTTTCAGAAAAGTTAAAACCTTGACATTGTGGCAGGTTCCTGTCTGTGTGAAATGATGGGCCTGGAAGCATGGGAGACAGTAAACTGAAATTAGATAGCACATACAACCCAGTGCTGGAATGAGGCTAATCTAAGAGGGAGGAGGCGAGGAGAAGAGAGATACATATCCAGATTTCAACCAAGACTTGTTTGAGTCATTCACAATGAAGCACAATGCATGGCAAAACACAGCCTCCACAGCATTGAGGATGAGAAAGACATAGAGAGGTACATGGGAGGTACAGACAACACATATGAACCCTTTTGTACATACAGTACTGTGTTGTCAGTGAAGGCAAACATGGGTATATGGATGGATAGGTGGGTGGACAGGCTAAACGATTAGTTATGTCTATGAAATGGGGAGTGTAGCCAAGAACATATATAGGGTTGGCAGACAATGGTCCTATAAGTTTATATGAATGATCAGAATTCCCAGGTGTATAGTAGAGCTGACAAGGGGCAAGGTTGTGGTCACTGCTTGGTCACAGCCAGCTACCCAGAGGGACCGAGTAGTTGAACCTGTGGGCTTGGGACCATAGTTGCAGGGGACATCAAGCTTAATTGACATAACATACTATACAAAACATTGTTTCATCTCTTACTTTGGTGAGTAGCAACTGGGATCTTAAAAGCTAGCAAGCTGCCATCTAGATGCAACGATGGGTCTCTCCTCGTCCACAGCCAAGAAGAATGAAGAAAACCAAAATTCATGGAAACATTTAGTCCTAGCGACTGGTACACCATTCGATCTGCATCCCATACAACTATGAGACCAGAAGAACTAGATGGTGCCTGGCTACCACTGTCATCCACTTGGAAGGGGATCTATGTAGGAGATCCTGGATAGAAAGGGAGAACAATGTGGAACAAAACTCAAAATCATTTGGAGGAAAAAAAAAAAAAAAAAAGGTGGGGACCAGGTTTGCTGGTATGATAGAGCCTGGTGGAACCACTGAGACTATGGCCCCTAGCTGCCCTTCAGGTCTGGAATTGAACCCACACCTGTGGTTTCCAGCCAAACAAAATACAGGCATGTGAGTTAAACATTTACCTCAAGTGGATACATGCCTTGGAGAGAACAATTATGAGAGAAAGAAGGGCTGCTTATGCACAAGGAGACAGCTCGGGGCAGGAGTGTATGGAGGGATGGACACTGGGAAGAGGTAACTATGGGGAGGAAGTGGGAGGGGAGCTGTTGCATTGTGGTAAACCATGGTCAATGACATGAGACAAAGTAAATGTGAGCTGCTGTATGGAAAGTGAATTTGCTCTGTAAATCTTCACCCAAATCACAATAAGAACAAAAACAAACAAACAAACAAACAAACAAAACCCCACAGCCTCCAGGTAGCATAGCTTCTTCCTATTGCTGTGAAGTCAGTTCTGACTTATGGAGACCTCACATGTGAGTAGAACTCCATAGGGTTTTCAATCACTGATTTTTCAAAAGTAGATCAGCAGGCCCATTTTATGAGGTGCTTCTGGGTGAACTTGAACCTCCAATCTTTTGGTTAGCAGTTGACTACATAGAAGCAAATAACAATCTTAAGCCTCTGCTGTGTGCAAGGTGTTGGGCCAAGCATTCTCATGATATAATATCATTCAATCCTTTGCATAACCACATTCAATATTATTACTCTCATTGTACAGATGTGAAAACTAAGGCTTAAAGAGGTTGAAGAACTTGTTGAAGGTCTTAGAAAGTGGCAGGGCAGGAATTTAGATCTGGGTCTATTGCCTCCATGACCAAGACCTATGTCAGGACCTATCTAAGCTGTCACCTGATAGAAATGACCAGGCAAGCAGTTGACTCTGATGGCCCAGGATATCAAAAAGAAACAATAGTAGGGACTTTTGACAAAACACTTGTTCAGGTACCACGTTCTGAATTTTAAAGTGTAGTGCTAAGCTCTACAGCTCTAAATAATTAAATAAACATGAAACAAAACCAAGAAACCAACCTTACTGTCATTAAGTAGATTCCAACTCATAGCGACCCTCATTGGGTTTCTGAGGTGGTAAATCTTTATGGAGGTAGATTGCCCATCTTACTTCTGGAATGGCTAGTGGGTTGGCACTATGCCACCTTTTGTTGTTGTTGTTGTTATGTGCCGTCGCCCTGACTCATAGCACTCCTTAAATAAACAAATACCTGATTTTAAGGAGCTCTCAGTCTAGTGCCTGAAACAAATAATTTCAATGCATTTGAATTCTAGGAGAGAGGGCATTAAATCATTTGCACATGAATGCTTTCTGATGAGGCATGCACTTGTCTGGTCACCTTACCATTTCCTACTGCAGTTTGATTCACCTCTGAAAACATGTGAGTAGACAACTTTGCTCCAGAATTTGCTGCACAGAAGAGGAAAGAGGGCAGTGTTTAAGAAGATCTGGGTGTAGTGAGATGATGACTATATGAGCAGGAAATAAAGTGACTGTTGTAGACAGGTGACATATTTTATAAATTTGATATTTTAAAATATTTTCTTCCTCGCCAGTTTATCTTATTTTTTCTGGTGTTAGCAAATATTAGCCATGCTTTTATTTAACTATTTTGACAGCATAGCATCTCACAGTTTTCTTTTTTAGATTTGTCTCTTATAAACATGTTTACGCTGTATTTTTATTACATAAGTAATACATATTTACAATAAAGTGAAAAGAAAAAAAACACTTGAATTCTACTGCTCTTAGGGAATTACTACTACTGTTAACTTGATCTATGTCCTTTTATGGTTTTATGTCTGTGAAAAATTTTTTCAAAAAAATTTGGGACATTGTCTTTATGCTGTTTTGTAACTCATCTTTCCCCATTTACAGAATATTGTAATGTTTTAAATGTTTTTCCTATATGATTAAAAGGTTTCAACTTTTGAGCTACATAGTTTTGCTGAGAGTATATGTCACAATTTATTTATTGATCTTCTACTGCAGAACATTTCTTGACTTTTATGTTAACGATTTTTATCTAATTTTAACCTGAATTTAAAAATAAGCATCCAGTGCATATTGATTGAGTTAAATTTCTGAATGATTGTTAACATTGTGAATGCTGGTAGCTCAAATAGCTCTACTTAAATTTCCTGTTAATGTTTCTGAGATGAAAGGAACGAAATAGGGCCTATCTTCACTCATACTTGATGGAAGTATCGTATCATGTGCAGAAATGGTTCTTCTTAATTTGAGGACAGTTTCACTTCTCTTGCCTGACACTAGATGTCACTTTAGCTGTTGAAAAGGAATTATCCAGCCACCTTTGTTGTTATGTGCCATCAGAAGAGGAAATTCTTTAGAATAGGCATGTTGTTGCTGTTGTTATTATTGTCTCTGCCTCATAGTGACCCCTCCGTGGGTTTCTAAGGCTGTATCTCTACAGTAGTAAATTGCCCAATCTTCTTTCCAAGGAGTGGCTGGTGAGTTTGAACCACCAACCTTCTGGTTAGCAGTCAAGTGCCAGCACTACGCCACCAGAGCTATAGGCTTAATTTTCACCTAGTCTTTTCAGATCATTATTTATATTTTTCTACTCTTTTTGGATCTTCCCTGTAGCAGCACCATTAGTCTGGTTTACTCAGTTGAGTACTTTTCTGCCTTATTTTGTGTACATTTCCTTTTTAAAAAACTTCCAAAATACTGTTTTGTTTCTCCCCTCTTACCCTGCTAGTTTGAACTAAAAAGCAAAAACAAAAAAACCCCAAGAAAACAAATGAGAATCAACCAACCAAACAAAGAAAAACACTGGATTGAAAGTACTACAGGATCTTAAGTTTGAGGAGCCCTCAGTTAAGTTATAACATCCAGCATAAACAAACACAACTTTCTTTTAGTTAAATCACAGAACATGGGCTTTTAAAAACTGTGCTTGTATATTATCCATGTGTTGATGATTTGTAAGAAGGAGTTGAATTGTAGCTGAAACACTGGCTACCATCTTAAATGCCAGGCTCTTGGGGTATATGTTTGTATGGAGAAGAAAGTTTTATTCAGGGAGATAATAAGAAAGCACAATATTACATAAACTCTGTTTGATCCCACAAGTGGTTAAATTCTTGTGTTATCAGGTGGTTGGAATGATGGCATTGAGTCTCCTTTACAAAAGGGCAGATAATTGGGAGTTGACCTTTATATTAGTTAAGTTTGACATTGATGGACGTACCAATTCCCCAACTAGCTTGCTGACCTCTCTTGTTGGGACAACTCCATTAATTGTAATTGTCATGGGAAATGAGTGTCTTTGTGCTTAAAGTTTTACTTTTTTTATGATTCAGGCTATTTCCTAAGGATAAAATCCTATAAGTGGATTTTAAAACTCTTAATACATATTATCAAATTGATTTTGAAATTGATCAACTGATTTTTAATATTGAAGGATGATGAATTTGTTCTCTTGGAATAAATTCTTGATTTAGTTGTGGTTTAATTATTTATGACATCACCATTTTGAAGATGTGTAAAGACTTTTCTCTTTCAGTGCAGATTTATGATATATTCTTTCTTTTGGATAAAATTAGACCTCTTTCATGTTTGCAACTTACATTCAGTGTGATTGATTGCAATAAAGTATAAAGACACTGGTAGACTCACTTGTTAATTCCTTAAATATTATAAAATATAAAATTTCATATGTTGCTTTAACATCTTTTTCCTCCTAGGATCTCAAAGTCCTAACTATGAGTTCCCCTGTTCTCACCAGATATGCTCCCATCAAGCAGGAAAGCCTCCCCACCTTGCCAGTTTCCCTATTAGCTGGACCAGGTGCGCTGTACTTATTCATCAACCTAATGGATTTCACTTCCCCGCCAGCCCATGGAATTATTCAAACAAGTCAATAATATCGTCCTGTAAAAACCTAGGAGTCCCCCTTCTTTTCACTACAAAGCTTGCTTCTCATAGCCCCTTCTGGTTCACTCTCCTGCAAGTGCAGCCCCTATGTGGCCCTGCGTGGTGTGCACTGTTCTCCTCCCCTGGGCTGTGCCTGTATAGGACTAATATACTGTTACCTATCGCACAACTCATCTCTCCATTTGTTGTACTGTGGTGGCTTATTTGTTGCTGTGAGGCTGGAGTTTATTCCACCTGTATTTCAAATACCAACAGGGTCACCCATAGTGGAAAGGTTTTAGTGGAGCTTCCAGACCAAGACAGACTTGGAAGAAGGAAAGAGCCATCCACTTCTCAAAGAATTAGCCAGTGAACATCTTATGAATAGCAGTGAAACACAGTCTGATATGTTACTGGAAAACTTTGTGAATAGCCCTGAAACATTGTTCTATATAGTGCCAGAAGATGAGCCCCTCAGATTGGAAGGCACTCAAAATACACCTGGGAAAGAGTTGCCTCCTCAAAGCAGAGTTGACTTTAATGACTTGGATGGAGAAGAGCTTTTGGGACCTCCATTTGCTGATGGGCATGACTCAAAATGGAAAGAAATAGCTGCAAACATCCATTAATAATCAGAACATGGAATGTACAAAGTATGGATCTAGGAAAATAAGAAGTTGTCAAAAATGAAATGGAACTGTGAGGAACCTGTATAGACCAGGAGGCTGTCATTTGAACAGAACAAGGGGACATTGCATGGTTTAAAACAGGAAGGGAGTGTGTCAGGGTTGTATCCTTTCATCATACTTATTCAATCTGTACGCTGAGCAAATAATCTGAGAAGCTGGACTATATGAAAAAGAATGTGGCATCAGGATCAGAGAAAGACTCATTAACAACCTACGATAGACAGATGACACAACCTTGCTTGCTGAAAGTGAAGATGACTTGAAGCACTTGCTGATGAAGATTAAAGTCTGAAGTATGGATTACACCTCAACATAAAGAAAATGAAAATCCTCACAACTAGACCAATAAGCAGCATCATGATAAATGGAGAGAAGACTGAAGGTGTCAAATACTTCATATTATTTGATTCCACAATCAACACCAATGGAAGCAGTAGTCAAGACATCGAATGACATATTGCACTGGGAAAATCTGCTGGAAAAAAAAAAAGAAAACCTGTTTAAAGTGCTGAAATGCAAAGATACCTCCTTGAAGGCGAAGGTGTGCCTGACCCAAGGGATGGTGTTTTCAATCACCTCATATGCATGTGAAAGCTAGACAATGAATAAGGAAGACTGAAGAAGAGTTGATGCTTTTGAGTTGTGGTGTTGTTGAAGAATACTAAAAGTACCATGGACTGCCAGAAGAATGAACAAATCTGTTTTGGAGGAAGTGCAGCTGGAATACTCCTTTGGAAGCAAGAATGACCAGACTTTGTCTCACCTACTTTGGCCATGTTGTCAGAAGGGACCATTCTCTGGAGAAGGATATTATGCTTGGTAAAGTAAAGGGTCAGCAAAAAAAAAAAAAAAGCAGGGAGGAGGCCCTCAATGAGACAGATTGACACGGTGGCTGTAACAATGAGCTCAGCAATAGCAAGGATTGTGAGGTTGGTACAGGACCAGGCAGTGTGTTGTTCTACTGTACATAGGGTCACTGTGAGTTGGAGCCGACTCGATGGCACCTAACAAAAACAACAACATCTCGTCATCTGTATGGTGTTGAGAGTTATGTGTGTGATCATCCTGTATTACTTATGGTGAGGGATCACTCCTTCACCAAGAAGATGAGTAGAAGATGTCAGAATATCTTGTTATCTTGTGATTTGTGTCATATGGACCTGGTGATTTTATGATTATATCATGTTTTCCAAACGTTCTTGTAGAACTTTTTTTTTAACAAGTTTTTTTCTAGCCTTGAGTTTTATGAGTTAAAGACTTGAAATATTAGTACAAGATCAAATCTTTAATGTTGTCCATTTTCCTTTCTTATTTAATGAGTAGAAGTCAAGACAGACATTATTCTTGGCTTTCTGGTAATAGTTCTGAGTGTGCTCTGTGACTGAGATCTATGATACCTGAAAAAAATCCTTCCTGTTCAAGGAACTGCAAGACCAGGCAGGTCCAGGCAACCTCTTACACTCTGTGAATCACACACCATAGAGCTCTTTGACATGTGCTCAACATGCTGTAACTGTCTCATCTACTTGGAAAATCTGGTTCATTTCTTTGACTCTTTGAGCCATTTATAAGAGATATACTACTGGACACTGTTTATCAGAAATAATAATAATGAAAAGAAAAATTAACAAACTAGTTAGAATACTTTAATAGTAGTACTTTAATGAAAAGTTTAGAACTGCCTGTGTCATTATCTTAAAAAAAAAAAAAGCTGTTAATATCTGATTATTAAAATGATATATATTCATGATAAACATTTGGGAAATAAAAAAAAAAAAAGATGTATCAGTCAGGAATCTTTTGGTATCAAATGACAGAAACCTATCCAAACTGATAAGAACACAACAGAAAATTTATCACTAGCATAAATGGAAAATTGAGAGGTTTCAGTTAAATATGGATTTAATAGAAAAAATGATGGTATTTTCTTCAGAGAGAATATTTATGGAGAGACTATCTCTCTCTTATTATCCACCTCTCTATTTTGTTAGTACTTCCTGTGTCTTGGCTTCATTTCAAAAGGTTACCTAAATGAGATGACAAAAAGAAAAGAAAAGAAAAGAAAAGGTCACAATGCCAGCCCTAGGTTAACTGTGGTAGCATAGTGCCTAAGGCACTTGACTGCTAACCAGAAGTCTGGCGGTTCAAATCTACCAGCCACTCCTCGGAAGGAAGGTTGGGCAATCTACTTCCTTAGTGATACTGCCTCGGAAACCCAAGGAGGGTCGCTATGAGTCGGGTCCAACTTGATGGCACATAACAACAACAACAACAACAAGGTTAACTGTGGATTTCCAACTGCTGGTGATCCTAGAAGCCTCTTTCCTGATGGCTCAGGGAAGGTGTGGTTCACTGACCTCAGATCTATTGCACATCCCTGAATGAATCACTGTGGACAGAAGTGTCTGGGTGTTCTCTGATGACTGGGTCACATGGTGACTTCTACACTCAGTGCTAAGAGGGTCAAGCTACCCAAAGCTCACTGAATGGGTTACCCAAACATAAAAGTATTGTGCTACATGTTGTTGTTGTTAGGTGTTGTTGAGTTGGTTCTGACCAGGGACCATTCCTGTTTGACCGTTTGCTGAATATTTGCCTTTCCACCCTAGATATACTGAATCAGATTCTACATTTTAACAAGATCCCCAAGTGATTCTTATGGAGATATTTTAAAGATGTATAATTTGATTCAGTATATTTAGGTGAAAATGCAAATTCTAACCAAGGGTCAACGGGAATGAATCAGTTTAAAGCTCTGGTTCTGACTCATGGTGACCCTATGCACATCAGAACCAAACATTGCCTGGACCTGTGCCATCTTCACAATTGTAGCTATGCTTGAGCCCATTGTTGTAGCTACTCAATGAAATCCATCTCATTGAAGGTCTTCCTCTTTTTTCAATGACCCTTTACTTTACTAAGCACTAGGTCCTTCTCCAGGGTTCGGTCCCTACTGATAACGTGTCCAAAGTAAGTGAGATGAAGTTTTGCCATCTGTTTCTAAGGACCATTCTGGCTATCCTTTCCCAAGACAGATTCTTCTGGCAGTCCATGGTATATTCAATATTCTTCACCATCATCATAGTTCAGATGCATGAATTCTTCATCTTCCTTATTAATTGTCCAGTTTTTGAATGCATATGAGGTAATTGAAAATAGTATGGCTTGGGTCAGGTGCACCTTAGTCCTCAAAGTGACATCTTTGCTTTTTAATTCTTTAAAGAAGTCTTTTGCAGGAGATTTGTCCAATGTACTATTTTACATCATTCGATTTATTGACTGCTGCTTCCATGAGCATTAATTGCAGATCCACAAAAAATGAAATCCTTGACTACTTTAATCTTTTCTCCAGTTATCATGATGTTGCTTATTGGACCAGTTGTGAGGATTTTTGTTTTCTTTATGTTGAGGTGTAATCTATATTGAAGGCTACAGTCTTAAATCTTCATCAGTAAGTGCTTCAAGTCCTCTTTATTTTCAGTAACCAAGGTTGTGTCACCTGCATATCACAGGTTGTTAATGAGTCTTCCTCCAGTTTTGATGTTGCATTCTTCTTCATATAGTTCAGCTTCTTGGATTATTTGTTCAGCATACAGATTGAATATGAATGGTGAAAGGATACAACCCTGACCCACACCTTTTCTGATTTTAAACCATGCAGCATCCTCTTGCTCTGTTCAAATGACTGTCTCTTGCTCTAATTACAAGTTCTGCATGAGCACTATTAAGTCCTCTGGAATTCTCATTCTTCTCAATGTTATTCATAATTTGTTATAATCTACATAGTTGAACACTTTTTTTTTCTTTCAACTTTCACATTCTATTGACCAGTAATTATCAGTGCATCTCAACTGGATATTTGATCAAGCTCAGACTGCAGAAACTGGTAAAAACCTTCAATTTCTTCATCTTTGGCATTAGTGGTTGGTGTATAAGTTTGAAAAATAGTCATAATAGCTGGCCTTCTTAGCAGATGTATGGATATCCCATCATTGACAGTGTTGTACTTCAAGGTAGATCTTGAAATTTTCTTTTTTGACAATGAATGCAACACTGTTCCTCTTCAATTTATCATCCTGTCATAGTAAACCATATGATTATCCAATTCAAAATGGCCAACACCAGTCCATTTAACTCATTAATGTCTAGGATATTGATCTTTAAGCACTCCATCTCACTATTGTTACTTCCAATTTTCCTTTATTCATACATTTTAGAACTGTCCCAAAGTGTTTTTAAGGCTGTAAATCTTTACAGAAGCAGACTGCCTCATCTTTCTTTCTCCCATGGAGCAGCTGGTGGGCTTGAACTACCGATCTTTTTGTTAGCACCCACTGCTTTAACTACTGGGCCACGAGAACTCCTAATATTTTCAAAGTGAGGGCAAATTTATACAACATTAAAGGGAAAGTGAGAGTTGTCTATAAGTTGGACATTTGCAACTGGGGACTTAGTATATTAAAACAATTAAATTCATTCTGTATTGTATGTTGTTGCTGTTGTTTGCCATCGAGTTGGACCTGACTCATAACGACCCCTCCTTGGGTTTCCGAGGCGGTATCTCTACGGAAGTAGATTGCCAAACCTTCCTTCTGAGGAGTGGCTGGTAGTTTGAACTGCCAGCCATCTGGTTAGCAGTCAAGTGCCTTAGGCACTATGCTACCAGAGCTCCTCCTGTATTGTATGTAATGTTTTATTATATTTTATTTCTCCTTTTTTAAAAAATTCATTTTATTGAAATATAATTTATGTACAGTGAAATACACAAAACTAAAATGACATGGTTCAATGCTTTTTTTTTTTTTCTCAGTGTTCTCTCTCCTCCCCTGGAAACCAACAAAGAAAGTTTCCTTCCATATATAAACCTTTCCTTGACTTATAATAATGAACTAATACTACATTTGTCCTTCTGTGATTGACTTATTTCAGTCATCATAATGTTCTCCAAGTTTGTCCATGTTATGTGGTGTTTTACAGATTCTACATTCTGGTAGCATAGTGGCTAAAGCACTTGACTGCTAACCAGAAGGCTGGCGGTTCAAACCCACCAGTCACTTCTCGGAAGGAAGGTTGGGCAATCCTACTTCCGTAGTGATACTGCCTCGGAAACCCAAGGAGGGGTTGCTATGAGTCGGGGCTGACTCGACAGCACATAACAACAACAACAACACATTATTCTTTAGGGTTGCATAGTATTCCACTGTGTGTATGTACCACAGTTTGGTTATCTGTTCTTCAGTTGATGGACACCTAGGTGGTTTCCATCTTTTGGCTATTGTAAACAGTGCTGTGATGAAGATGGGTGTGCATATATCTGTTCTTGTCCTGGCTCTCATTTCTTTAGGATATATACCTAGTAATGCAATTGCTGGATCAAATGGTATTTCTAATTCCAGCTTTCTAAGAATCACCATAGTGCTTTCCACAGTAGTTGTATCATTTGACAGTCCCACCTGCAATGTATGAGAGTCCCAATCTCTCCACATCCTTCCTAGCATTTGTTCTTTTCTGTCTTGTTGAACTTTGGCATTAGTGCTGGAGCAAGATGGTATCTCATTGCTGTTTTGATTTGCATCTCTCCGATGGCTAATGATCGTGAACGTTTCTTCATGTGTTTGCTGGCCACCTGAATATCCTCTTTGGTGAAGAGTCTATTCATGTCTTCTGCCCATTTTTATATTGGACTGTTAGTCTTTTTGGTATTTAGGTGTTGGAGTTTTCTATAAATTTTAGAGATAAGTTCCTTGTGAGATATGTTGTTGCCGAATATTTTTTCCCAATCTGTAGGTTCTCTTTTTACTCTTTTGGCAGTGTAATTATTGACTATGAATTTCTTTCTGTCATTTTGTTATGTGCTGTCATATTGCTTTGCTGATTTCTTTGTTCCATATGATTTTCTGTGCTGAGCTTGTTTTGTTTATGAATTGTATTATCACTTCCTTTTTTGCTATTGTTTTAGTATTTGCTAAATATTTGTGCTGGCCCTCTTTTTT